>NC_133034.1:17205750-17506875 GCF_048771995.1 Taeniopygia guttata | reverse complement strand
AACAGACATAAATCAGCTCACCTGAGAAGAGAGGACACAGCGGGGCTTTAGCTTTACTTTCTCCTTCACTTCTGCCTCATCACAGATAACAGAATGGTGGATCTCCACGTTATCTGCTATGTGCACTCGGTCCCACAGAACAGCTCCATCCAAAGTGACTTTATCACCTGTCATACACCACCAAGGACAAATATGTTGAGGAAGGCTGTCTGGTGCTCTCTGACACTGTTGAGTCCACTAGAAAGCATTTTACTGACTCCCAACCCCCTTGATGCATGATGGATGTTAGACGACAGGGAAGATTTGCTTCAGAGGCCTACATCCACTTCTTATCCAAAGTTGAAAGAAGTATTTGTTCTCTAAAGAGACTTGTGAGTAACAACTGACATCTCAGTTTTGGACAAACTCAGCCAAATCACAAAGAAAAAAAAAAAAGGAAAATCCAGCCAAGGCCAAGAAGGAGTGAGCTAGGAGGGAGCAAGTTCAGATGTCCCTCATTTGCAGGATGGTGGTGGTTGATAACTCTAGATCAGTAAAGGTCATGCATTCTCTGCTGCTGAAATAACTCATTTTCATGAAGTACTTTCCAGCTTCATTATGGTAACCTGAAAACTCTAATCTATCTCCTGTGCTGGAAAACCAAGCTCTTCTCCTTTATCCCCATTAGCAATTAATCAGTACTCACCTATCACCTTCTCTCAGTGCCAAACACACTTTAAAAACCGAATTCTAGCAAATGTGTGTCCTGGCCTGGCACGGCTGGCACATCCCCCACTCTTGCACTCACCTATCCTACAGTTCTGCCCAATAACACTGTTGGTGATGGAGCAGTTGCTGCCAATGACCGTTCCCTGCCCGATGAGCACGTTCTCTTCCAGCACGCTGCCGTGGCCGAGGCTCACATCCACCCCTCGGTAAATGTTGTGTTTAGAGTGGGTGTAACTCTGGTTCTTGTCATCAGTGAAGTTCATCTCCGGAGTGAGAGGATAAACCCAGCGCCGGATGATGTCAGAGCACACAGCTTCGTACATCAGCAGGTTGCATATATGAGCACCGTACTCTTCTGTTGCTACATGCATATGGATCTGGTTCCCCAGGACCTGGCAGACAGGCAGGAGCACATCAGGAGGTTCTCTAAGGCAAAGTAACTGGATCTCCCTTGTAACAACCCCCTCCTTACCTCCTCATTCACCAACAGGCCACGCACAAAGTCATCCCGTGTCTGGTAGTCAAAATTGTCTGTGAACAGTTCAGCCACCTGCCAGGAATAAAGTACATGGTAATACAGTTAGAGCCAAGTTATACAATATAGGAAAGTGATGGTCTTGCCTTGAATAAAGCTCTGACTCCTTCTGCTAGGAATATCGACCCTCCCATCTCCTCCCCCTACTACTCCTTCAGAATCCATGAACAGATTCTGATTTGCAAAAGGGGCAAGACACTGCTTTAGCATTTCCAAGCAATTTTCCCAGCCTTACTTTGCAGTTTAACCCCCAAAGGAAGGCTGGAAGATCTGATAAAGTTAGCGAGTCTTAGCTGGATTAACCCTGAATGTTACCCTAACATGGTACCAGCTTAAAAGTACTGACACTTCTCCACAGCACAACCACCACCTCTGCTCCACAGATCTTATTACACCCAAAGTGAAATCACTTATTTCCTGAAATAGTTTCATTCTGTGCCAAATCAGTCAGTCTCTCTGGATGCATCCACCATGTAGTTCTAAGATCTCCTGGGCTTGAGCAGTGGATGCCAGAAACAGACAGAGCACAGCAGACTGTTTCACACAGCAGCAGACTGTTCCACACAGCAGCACCCACCACATGATCACCCAGGCCTTCAGCTCAGCCAGTTCTGTTTCCCAAATCTGGTACTCAGGCCACACACATCCTGCACACCAGCAGTACCAAGGGAGCAGAGCAGACTGAATTTTGGACCCTTGGAAGGGCAGGGCTCACCTGTGGAGAGCAGATGCTGATATGACAATCCAACAAGTCATGGCGCACCTCGACGTTCTCAATGGAGTTCTGGAACAGACTCTGAAAGAGGAAAAAAATCAGATGACCTGAGTGCCTCATGCAGTATTGAACCCCAAAAGCCTTCTATAAGTCAGGGGCAGTATTGACTGAATTATTAAACTAGCTGAAATTCTGAGGATCAGAGAAATCTGCCATCTACACTAGACCCAGTCTTAGCAGTCACAGACTGGTCACACAAAGAGCTGAGTGTCAGCCAGCAGAGACTGTCCCTGCCCCTACACAGTGCAGCTCTCCCAGAAACAGCCTGTATTTCCAACAATCACTTTTCCTCCAGAAGGCTCCTTACCTCAGTCTCTGGGAGCTACAACTGTACAAAAAAACCCACGGATAAATCTAAATACAATTTTTTACAGCTGGGGGTCAGTTTTGTATTGTTGGGTTTTGGTTGTTTTTGGCTTTTCCTTTTCTGTTTACTACAGTGGTTTGTACTTCCATTTGAAGACATGAAATAATCTCCTGATTACTGATTTGAGGATGAAAATATTATACAATCACAGCCTTAGTCCTGAGTAGAAGAAAGAAACTCGCCCATCTATCTCATGGAGAAAGAGCCTCCACAGACATTTACAGAGCATTTACTATATTACTAGGTGAACCAACAGGTAAAAGGAGGTACCACTCCTTGCACCTCTGTAATTCCACCCCATGTCAGGCTCAACAACACTTCAAAAAGGAAAGAGTTGTTAAACACTGGAATGGACTGCCCAGGGAGGTGCTGGTGTCCCACCCCTAGAGGTGTTCAAGAAATGACTGGACGTGCCATGGTCTAGTTGACAAGGTGCTGATCAAAGGTTGGACTCTCTGATGTCAGAGCTCTTTTCCAACCTGATTTGGTAAAAATGGTCTGTGTATGGTAGTGGTATATGCACCCCAATTTGGGAGCCCCTGCGATATCACAAATAATCTCTCCCTTGTTTTACATCATTGAAAGGAAATAAAGGGCAAAACCTGAACTCTGAGAAATCATCTCCCTCATGCTCAACCTGGAATGAGTCACAAACATGTGTGTCCCAGCATGTTATCACTAAACCTCAAATAAAGATTAAAGGGGGGAAAAAGCCAGTTTACCCCAAGTTACTTCCTATCATCTGCTCCTCCAAGAGGAGCAGCTAGGACAGCTCCCCAGCCCTCATTCAAGGAGGATCTCCTTGGGTGGGCTGCCCTTTTCCACCTGCCAGGCTCCAGACGCACCATAGGAAAGCGGAATCGTTTCAGCCCCTGCGTCCTCTGGTAGTGAAGGACACGGTTTGTGGCACTGTCCATCGCAATCACAATGTCATCCTCCTTGCACCTGGCATGGTGGCCAGGCGAGGACTCCTTGAATATCAGGGTCATCACCGACACATTCTTTTCCATCTTACGACGCAACCTGAGAAAGGAGGGCAGAATGATGAGAACACTCCTCAGAGAGCTACAGACCGCAGTCTCAGCACACCAGGCAAGCATCCACTCTCCCAGCACCTACTTGTGCTCTTCCAGGGCTTTGGATATATTGAAGTTGGACACCACGTCGCCGGTGACCAGGATGAAGTCGGAACGAACGAGGGACTTGGCATCCACGTCCCGCAGCACGTCCCCGAGGGAGCGGTACAGGTCCGAGGTGACAAAGCGCACCGTGTTGGGAGACGTGTGCCGGCACCACTTGGATTTTCTGGAAGAAGGAAAAAATCCATCAGGAAGTCATAAAGAGGCTGTTCCCACAGACACACAGTGTCCCAGTGTGTGCCACAGCTACAGGGTGCTGTCAAAGAGCAGCACAAAGAGCAGCACCCTGTGACAGTGAGCCTGCTATTGCCAGGCTCAGGTACACTCAGAAGGGAAACTGAGGAGCAGACCCACAACACTCAATCCTTTTAACACACTGCACAACCACCCTCCTACACAGCAGGGACAATCTCTTCTGAGATATGCTGGGAGACCACTGCTGAAAGGGTGTCTCTTACATAAGAATCAGTAAGGTCTTTGAGGCTTGTTGGAGGGCAGATGAATACTTTCCATGATAAAACTAAAAAGAATAAGAGAATTCTTACTGCAAATGCTCTTTTATCTCAGCTGACTTCCAACAGCAGAAAACAAAGGTTTCTTCCACTCCAGTTGCTGTAAGGAACTCCAAGGTATAATCAATCATGGCCACATTTGCCATAGGTAAAAGAGCCTGAAAAAAAAGCCAATACCAAAAAACCATACAGATAGCTGAACAGCCAACATCAGCAACAGACACTTCCAACTTGGGGATATAATGTCATCAATAGTACCAGAAACATAACACAAGTAACTGCTCCACCAGGTTTTATAAAAATATTTTTGAGATGAACTAAACAGTAAGAACTAACTTGCAATTTTCTAGAGGTAGATCCTCGTTCAGAAAGGAAGGCATAAAAAAGTTAAGTTATCACTGAAAACTGTTCAAGAAGACTCAGATAAATGACAGAGACTGGAAAAAAAGAAGTGCTGATTCCCTGACTCAGGCTTTGACTGCTTCAAGAAAAACCTGTCAGACATGAATGATGAAGCCAGAGGAATACGAGTGTCCAGAATTAAACAGGGGGAAAAAAACCCTCAACCTAAAGTGAAGCAAATACTCTCTTGACTTGAGATTCAACTCACACTTTTAAACTGAGTTACTGAGTCACACCTGAGTGATGGCATGCCATTCCTTAATTCATTTTTGGTGCTGTTTCATTTCAGGCTGGAGCTCGCGTGTATAATTACAAGCACCACCAACACTTAATCAGCAAACGAGGTGAGATAATTATTCAGACCTAAAGTCTCCAGAAGCCTTTTATGTTCCTTTAACACACAGTCTTTGAGCTGGATAATTAAAGTACATCCCCATCCATTTTTCTGGCCATATTCTTTCACGCATTACAGCTGCCAAGAGCCAAGATTTCGTTTTATTCCTTTATCAGAAACAAACCTATCCAAACCCGCTGCCAGCCGTGCACCAGCCACAGGCGAGGAGCCGACACGCAGCTCGCCACGCCATATGGAAAAGCGGTCAGCACTGACACAGCGACCGATGCTCGGACAGAAGCTCCCACGGGCGAGAACTGCCGGAGCGCAGGAGGGCGGGAGAAGCCTCGCCCCCTCCCGGTCCAGCCCGGCCTCTCGCCGGATCCCTGCCCACCCCGGCCTCCCGGGGACAGTGCACACCGGACAGGCGGCCCCGGAGGCACCGGCGCGGCGCAGGCAGCAGCACCCAGAGGGGATTTCTCACCCGCGGCCGGTCCTTGGAGATGGGGAAAAAGCGGCGGTTGAAGCTGTCGGCGACCAGCACGGCCTGGAGCGGCGGCGGCGGCTCCTCCTGCGGGTCGGGGCCGCGGGCAGAGCCCCCGCCCGCCCCGCGCCGCGCGGTACCGCGGGCCGCCATCGCCGCACGCGGCCGCCGCCGCTTCCGCTTCCGCTCGCGACGGGAGCGGCGACGGGCGCCCGGTGGGGACACAACAGCGCGGGGCGGCGCGTCCCGGCGGGAGCGGGGCGGGAACGGGGCGGGAGCGGGGCGAGAGCTGCTCCTTGCCTCTCCATCGTCTCCTTCCTCCTGGCGTCACCCCCAGGTGGCCTCGGGGTGTGTGTAGTGCTTTGCTGTGACCCTGGTGGTGTCTGCTTTTGGGAGCAGTGATGTTTTCTGATACGCTTCCTAGCAGCGATGTCTTTGCGCTGCGTTTCCAAATGTCCAGAGGCTCCTTCTGCAAAGGACAGCCGGGATGTGAAGCAGCCCGTCAGTGCACAGCTCGCTCCTGCCATCAAAAAGCTGTCCCAAAACCCGCAGCCCCTGAGGGACCCCTCGGAGCCCGCTCCGAGACCCTTCCAGAGCGGATGGGAGGAAAGAAGACGTGGTTTCCGAGGATTGGGGTGGCATTTTTGTTCCCCTCAGCTTGGTGAGGCAGCTGCGGTGCTGCAGTGCTGGTGTCTGCCTGTCCCCCTGCTCGGACTCTGCCGGTTCCATGGATCCCGCTTCCCTCAGCATTCCTGCCCCAGCCCAGGCTCCGTCCTCGCACGGCTCTGATTGTGCTTCCACACTATCCTGGTCCTCAGAAGGGAATGGGCCATGTACAGCCCTCAGCACAGAAATCTGCCCTCAGCTGGGTCCTCAGAAGGGAATGGGCCATGTACAGCCCTCAGCACAGAAATCTGCCCTCAGCTGGGTCCTCAGAAGGGAATGGGCCATGTACAGCCCTCAGCACAGAAATCTGCCCTCAGCTGGGTCCTCAGAAGGGAATGGGCCATGTACAGCCCTCAGCACAGAAATCTGCTCTCAGCTGGGTCCCTCTGCTGCCTTTCCCTGCTGCCGGTCCCAGGGCTGCAGGATTTACCTGGCACAGTTCTCACAGCACCGTCACCGAGGAAAAGCTATGTGATCACCCTGCATTCAAAACCAGGAAAACAGGCTGAAAGACCTCCCTAGGGAGCTCCTAACTGGATGGCAGCAGAAGGGCTATGGAGAGTCCTGAGCCTGGCAGCAGGACAGCCCATCCCAGTGCTGGCTGCTGCAGGACCTGCTGCTCGCTGCCTTGCCCCGTTGTCACACTTCTGCCCCTCTCCACATGGGACAGGCATTCACAGCCCCTGCTCTGTCACCTCACCAGCCTCTCTTGCTGCCCTTCAGTCGCCACAAATTGACCCAAATTGACCCCTGCTCTGGTCCTCTGGTCATCTGCTACTGAGTGACAAGCCAAAGACTCAAAGAGTCTCAACTTCAATTGTGGTCTGAGAGAAGCACAGGGCATTTGCACCCCCACCTCTGTGGCAGGGCCTCTCCCAAGGGCGGAAGGTGGCACACGCTTATCAGCCCAACGCACACAGTATGGCCAGAGGGAGGGAAATTAAGAGAGGCACCACTTAACCACAGACTTACAGCACTGCTCCAATATTGTGGGCAGTGCTGTACAGCCCCCATGGCATTGCAGAGAGGTCTTTAGTAAAGGGAAGAAAGCTGTAACAGGCAACATGCAGAATTCCTCCCCACTGATTGAACTGCAGGTCCAGGACTGATGTAGAAAACAAAGTCTCTGTCTCCTGGGACTCTGCAGCATTGGGCATTGCCTGAAATTTCCCTGAGCAGTTAAAATGTCCAGGCATCACTTATGTGGTGCCATCTGTGCCCAGTGACTTGTGACTGAGCCCTTGCTGTGCCACAGCTTGCAGTTGAGTTGCTTGACCTTAGCTAGTAGTCTGGAAAAAAGCAGCAAGGATGGACACAGCAAGAAAGCAGAAAGGAGCTGCCCGTGGGAAGTAATTAATCCTCATCCTTTTCAAAAATAGGTATCTGCATACCCTTGGGAATTCTGTTGCCCTGGCAGGAGAACTAACTCCAGAACAAAAGCTCCCAGATGGTTTCAGTCCAGGGGTTACAGCCTGAGGAGTGATCCAAGAGGTGGATTTGTCATTGCCTGAGGGCAGGACAGAATCTTAGTTCCTGCCTGTGTGGAACTAAGTGCATAAACAGCACCAGAAATCAGGTCTGATCCAGCCTGCACAGCCACTGCGTGTGTTGGGACCGGGCAGAGAGGTTGACAGGGGAATCAGCAGATTATCTGGCTAATTACATCCTGCTCTCTCCAAATGAGGTGAGTTTCCAAGACGTTGCCCTGGTAAATTGGCAAGAACAGGGGAAGACAAATCAAGGTAATTGCTAATGAACTAAACTCCAAATCAGCTTGATAAATATTCCCCAGGCTTTGCAGACATGTTTTCCTTTGGTCTCACCAGGAACTTGCAGGCCAGCAGCATCAAGGCCAAATATTTTCTGAAAGCAATGCAATTCCAGGGGAGCTTTTAAAACTGAAATTACCTCATGAAAATTGAGATGAGATGGAACTGGGTTTGACTGGAGGTCTATCAATCCCAGTATCCCACAGTGCCTGGGCAGGGTGGTGGGAAGACAGAGAGACTGTGGGACTTTTCCTTGCTGCCTCATCCTTGGATATCCCAGGACAGAGCACACACCCTGGACAGGGCAGCATACACCAACTCTGGGAATGATGAGCCTGGTGGGGATACTCTGCTTTCTGAGACATCTTTCTGGTCCCTGTTCCTGCATTTTAAACCATTTTCTCTTTTCATTTATTCTCTCGGAGCATTTGGTTCTTTCCTGACTTTTCCCTCTGCAGACACAATGCCCCATGAGGCATCTCCAATGGTAGCTTCTGGTTTAGTCCTGTCTTAGACAGCTTTGGGGCCCCACAGGAGCTGCGTGGAATTAGGGGCTCCCCAGAGTGGTGAGACTTGCAAAGAGGAGGGTCACAGGAACTCTGCATGGAAGAACCATGTACCTAACACAAGGCTTATTTCCCCTCACATGTCCTGCCTGGTGGCCAGCAGCTCTGATGCCCTTAGAGCATCCTTCTGTGCCTTCAGTAGAGCTATGAGACTTCTGTCATCACAGCTCCAGGTCAGGGATGCAATTAGTGCCTAAACTCAGCTCTTCTTGGCCCACTGCATGCTGGCAGGGAGCCTGGTTTGCTTGGGGCTATTCCCACACAGTGGCAGAGGTGACAGGGGCAGGCCATGAACCCCGGCACACGGAACCCTGGGCACTCAGGGCAGTGTCCTGGACTTACCTAGGACAGCTGACACTCACCTGGCAGGTCTAAAGAGGGGTCTGCCTGCCCCAAGCACCCTTGGAGGAGCTCCTGCCCTTCAGAGAGGAGGTAGGCAATGGCCAGGACATGCACATTGTCCAGTCCTCTTATACATCTGAATGACTCTGTGCCTGACACATTTATGTGAGCACTGAACTAAATTCTGCAGGGAAAAATAAAACTGTAGACCACAAGTAAGTCAGTAATCATGAAAGCCAGACAGATTCTACACCCCAACCCTTCTGCCTCCCTCCCTCCCACGCCCTGGGCTCTGGCCAAGCAGGGACAGCAGGGATACTGACTCACAGGATATTCATCTACTCTTTGCTCATTTGGGCTTCTCCTGTTCTCCTCAGCAGAGGAGACAGGGCGGGAGGGATCCATTTGCAAGGAGCAAAGCATTTGTAACACAGAGATGCTGCTGGTGGATGTTCATCCTATGTCTCTGGATACCATACAGGTATGTTAAGCTGAGCAGGTCCCCCACAGGTGACACAGGTCTCCCTGGAGGGACAGGGGACAACAGAAGTGCCCCTCTGCTTACCTAGAGAAGGAACATCCATATGGCTGTCTGCCACTGATCAGCCCTGCCTGGAGCTCAGGAACCTGAAATGAGAGGGGAAGCACAGCAAGGTCCCAGAGTAAACTTCTCTCTAATTTACTTCTTCTTGGGACTTTTTCTGGTCCCAGGCTCTGCCCTCATAGATACAGACTGAGCAGTAGGATATATTGCCTTGGATATTTTAGCTGAGTTTCCATTACAAGCTTTGCTCCAGCTTTTCCTGCTTGCAATGGTTTTTCTTTCTTCATATGGCCTCAGCAAGCAATAGCTCCTTCCAGAGTTCTTAGGTAGCCCATGGATGAATTCTGTGTGATGTGATTCATCCTTCAGGATGCTGCTTCCATTATCCCTCACCAGCAGCTCTCCTGAGGAGAAACACCAGCCCCAGAGTGATGAGACATGGTGCTGTTCATGTCCAACTAACAGACATGGTTTTGCCCAGGTAACCGTGGTGCAGATGCAAGAGCTCCTGTGTGCTGCCCTTCTACTATCAGTGTTCTTGCTCCATCCTCTGCTGATTCATCCCCCTGGTCACTCTCAGAGATTGAGGAGGCTTTGGCCATGGCAGGCACAGGCTCCTAAGTGAACTCAGCAAGGACACCCTGTCCAGGGGTGGAAAATGAGTCAGCGGCCATCTGAGCTTGGCATGTGCTCCAGCCACAGGGACAGCAGTCCCTGGAGGCAGCCACCCTGTGTGACCCCAGAAGCTGCTTAAGCCTGAAGAGCAAAGCATATTTCCCGTGGGGGACAGTGCTGGAGCAGTCACAGGGACAGGCACTCCCAGTCGCATGGGGACTGCCTGAGCACAAACACCCTGGAGCAAGGCTCCTCAGTCTGCAGAGTTCCCCTGCCCTTTCTCAAATCCTTATTCACATACAGTGTTTTGCAGTGCTGCTGCACCAGCAACACCTCCTTCCCTGGAGTGTGTGGCCTTCTCACCCTACCTTAGTCCAGGGTTTACTCCCTGCTTTGTGCTCCTGTTTGTCTCTGCACTGAGCCATGTGAAATGGGATGGCAGCCTCTGAGCAGATTCTTTTTCCCAGTTCAGTGGTGCATAAGGTGGGAGGTAGCAGAGCTGCCTCCTGTTTTTCCAGCTAACCCATTTCCAGCTCTGATATGTGTGGATATGTGTAGCAAGACAAGCTGGGAAGAGCCTCCCCAAGGAGGCATAGCAGGGTAGCCCAGACAGGCTCACAGTTCAATAATCTCTCCTAGGAAGAGATCCGTGGGATGAACCAGAGAAAAAAAGGTGTGGGGCTGGGTAAGCACAACCTTGGGACTGTGGAGATGGGCAGAGAAATGCCATATTGCACAGCAGTACAGGGACAAGACCTAGTGTCACATGCATCACAAGAAGGGAACCCATGGTGCCAAGCCAGGGCATATTGCAAGGAGGCAGCTTCCTGTTTCTAAACAGCCAGGACAGATACTCAGGAGAAGGTTGGCTGGCCACTGTCTGACCCAGGCCCTCATTTCCAGAGCAATTTATCTGACTCCAGCCCATCCCTCCACTTCCTCCCACCTGGGGCCTTATGTCACCAACACAGAGCAGGCACCAACCGGGATTGTTGCTCTATTCCTGCTCCCTTCCTCTGAGATGGGGCTGCTCCTCCCCTTGCAAGGACAGGGTCATTCCTCATCCCTCAACTTGTCCAGAGGACAAAAGGGCTCTTGCAGCATTCCCTTCAAAGCCACCCCAGCTTTGCCTGGAGAAGATGCTCAATGAGGAGTCCATCCCTCTGCCTTCTCCCTGCTGCTGGCCCCAGATGCATCATTTCAGGAAGGAGACAGCTCTGCTTCCCACTGCCTGGTCTGCCAGAAGTGAGGGGGAGCTTTGATCAAGGCACAGCTATCTGTGCTCTGATCGCTGCTGCCTTTCCTGCAAGGCCCTGTTCAGCTGAGAGGGCACATTTCCTTTAACTCTTCTCTCCCTGCGAGCCTGGAGCTCCATAGGAAAGGCACATTTATTAGAACTTTCAGCCCAAAGGGCTTCAGATTTCTAGGGAAGTCTGGGAACTGAGTGATGTTCAGTAACTCTGCCTTTTCAAGGATCCATTCAGTTGTTCGTGCACCCAGCGTTTTGGTTTAGAAAATCATTGTGCTGAGGCTGCCTACAGATCTAATTAATAGAGAGAATGAAGGCAAACTTTCTCAGGGGAACTCGGTGGCCCCCTTCCACCACATCAAAGCTGCTGAGAGATCACATTATCTTGACAAATGTTGTATACTACAGATCTGGTTACTGAACTTATGTTTCCCATGGACTCATTCCAACACTTCTTTTAATTTGTCAGGGATATATTTCAAAGTGCAACATGCACATGGTTGCAGAAAAGTTGAAGGAAATTGCTGATTAATGACCTTTTTCCTGGTAGTGTAGATGTGGTCGTTCCAGCTGTAGTAGATACCAAAGAAAAGGTAATACACTGGAAACCAGAAAAGATAAAGTATCTAAGATTAAAGATTCTTTTTTTCTGTTTCTTCCAAGTCAAAGCAATTAATAATGCTATAACACAATGTGCTCAGCCATGTGAGGAGTGTCTGTACCTAAGATATATTGAGGAATCCATCTCAGTGTTCCCATCACTTCTATGTCACATCAGTGGGAGTATTAGGCACAGCCAGCTGGGATGTTTTTTCTCTGGGAACAGCTTCCCAGTCTCCAGTTGTCTGCAGCTCTCTCATTTCAATGCTGGCTTGGGTGCCCTAAACAGATGTGTTATTTCTACTTCTTTTCACCCTTTTGCAATCAACCACAACCTGAAGCACTGGTGATACACCAATCACAAGCTTTGACACCTTATAGTTATCTAAATTGTTTCTTGTCACAAACCTGAGATGAAGTGAAATTATCTCCATCAGGTAGGAATACTCCTCCTCCTCAGAATTCAGACAGCTCCTGACCCGGCCAGACTGGATGAATGCTGTCAGAGCCCCTCTGGATTGCCTCTGGGCCTGTCTGTCCCCACTGGAGGGCCTCTACTTCCACGAGGGACTCCAGACACGACTGCAGTGCCAGTACTATATATGGGAATAAACACACTTAGCAGGATAGTAATACTCAGCTTTGATCCCTGGCCCTTAGAGATAACAACAGCTCTGACACCTTCAGTTCAGGGAGTCACAACCTCTTGGGTTGGGGCATCGTAAAAACTTGGCTTGGACTTTGGAAGGGTGTTTGCAATGACATAAGTGCAAAACAGGGCAAAGGTAAGCCCAAAGGTAAGCCTAAGACTGCAGTAACTTCTCCGTGCTGATGCAAGAAGAGAGTCCAGAGCATGCAGCTCAAAGTGAACGGGCAGGGCTCAGCTCTCCCCATCACAGCTGGATGGTGCAGGGGTTCTCCCTGCAGAGACATTTCCCAGGCCTGCTCTCACCTAGAGGGAACACAGGTGTTCAGACAGAAACTTGATCTAAATCCTATCTCTGCCTGCAACCAGGACATCAGGGTGTTATCTGATTGAGCTGATAAATGCCTGCAGTGAAATCCTTTTAAAACCATCTCTGTGCATAACTGCAAATACATTGAGGAAACAAAAAGGTGACAAACAAACACTGAGAGTTGAACTTAATTTTGACCAGACTGTAGCCACAGTAAGTGCACTGCAGAGTGCAGGCCCTGGCTCTTTTAAAGACAGAGGAGGCAGCAGTAGGATTCACAAAAGCTGTAAAATGCTGGAGCTCATTTTTCCCACCCACATGAGGAGCTGCTGTATTTTCAAGTCAGGAGCAGCTGGTGATTGATAGCACATGTGCCTTATTTCAACAGGGAGCTGGGTCTGAATGTTTCTTTAGTGTATGTTTAGTGTATGTTTCTTTAGTTCAAACTGTTCAATCTTTTGTCTTTAAGAAGAAGGCAGACGCTGTTCCCTCATGGGGAGGATCTTCTGCCCAACAGTGGCTTGAGACTTTGCTCTGCTTTTCATACAGTGACTCTCTTTTGCCTCTATCACAAGGTTTCCGGCAGTCACACATTTCCTAGCAGGAGGAACTGAGCCCAATTTGGAGACATGGTACAGTTGTGGTCACATAACAAGCTGCTGACCACCCCAAGAATTCACCACTGTCACCCTGTAATTGCATTCTGGAGGAAGTGTTCCTGATGTTTCAAGGGCTTTACATCCCTCAGCTCCCACGTGCTGCACTCCCAATCCTGGGCAGAGGGCAGGGGGAGTCTGGAGGCTGAAATATTTTCTGGTTGTCAGTATTAGGCTGTTTGTTATTCTAAGTTTGTAGGGTTGTGGGGCTGTACTTTGAATTAACCAGGCTGCAGACCCTTGAGCTGCTTCCCACTCCTCAAGCACTGTTCTCATCCCTGCAGCCACAGCTGGGGGGAGGGGGGATGGGTTCCTGTCCTCCCAAGTCATGATGGAGAGCAGCACACAGCAGCTGGAGTGCTTTGTTTCCAGTTGACCTAAGCCATGATTACACAGGGGGCTTTTCCTATTTGTAGCTCAGAACAGCTGGGGGATTGTCCCCGCCTGCAGCACATGGGAGAGGCACATGACATGGCTCTGTGTGGCAAAACAAACCTACACCAGACATACGCCTTCCTTTTCAGGGATTGCTGCAGCCTCAACAGCCTCTAAGTTTCAGACTGATCAGCATTTCCTATTGGGGTATACATCTTCACTGCAGGCTTCACCATGGCTAACCCAGGCTGCTGCCTAGGCTTTGTCCCAAATTTTTCGGTGTCCCACAATGGCCATCCCCATGGTCCCACTAGCTGAAGCAATGAGAGGAGGTTTGAATGAGTGCCATGGTCACCCAGACTGAGACCCAGCCTCCTTGCCCTGTGGCTCTAATCCACTGCTCAGGGGCCAAGAGTCCACCAGGACACACGCACTCATCCACCCCTCACCATGCCAGTCCCACACAAGCCCTGTGGGGGCTGGGGTTAGTAATGCACAGGGGGGAGCATGGGGCTCCTGAGGAGCCTGGGGGCTGTGATGATAGTGCAGGATGGCTGCTGGTGCTCAGGCAGCACTTCCCAAGGAAGCAAAAGCAATTAACTCAGCAAAACAAGATGTACTCGGGGGGTTTGTGTGAGGAACCCCCAGGAAACCTTCTACTCTTCCTGGGAGCAGAAAGCAGGAGACAACAGTCTCTTCTGCTTCCTCCCCCACAGTAGAACAGAGCAAGTCTCCCAAGCCCTAACAATTACTCACTGCTCCCTTGAGTTCCCATCACCTTGCTTTCTGAACACATAACTGCCTCCCTTCCCCTGAAACCCCAAGCAGGAGTCTCCAAAAAACCCAGCTTCTTGCCCCCATTATCCCTGTGTGCAGCCAGGCCAGCCCCTGGGGCTTGGCCACCCTGAGACCTGGGAGAGCCCAGGCACAGCTGCAGCAGCAAGGACAGAGATGTGTTTGACTTGCAGCTTCCCCTTTTTCCCAGTTTTCAGCTGCACAGCGACAATCCCAGAGGCCCAGTGCTCTCTGACCTTGGCTGTCCTCATTTGCTTCTAAAACTGGCTGATCACACTGGCAAGCTCCAAAATTGGCATCCCAGACGGCCTTTTCTCCTCCACGTGGGATTCCAGGCACCGCCAGGGGCTCCCAGCATTTTTAATTATTTTTCTCCTTTTTTTGAAGCCTTTTTCCTTCATGCTGTTTATGCTGTTTCTAATGGGACAGAACGGCCCTCTCCCCACAGGCTGTTTGCTGTGTGCTTGCTCAGGCTGGCTCATCCTTCCCATGCATCTCAGAGGGACACCTGAGAGCATGCAGGCAAATACAAGCTGGCTGTATTTCCACTATGGAAAAGCCCTGGGATTTTAGGACACATGAGGAAACAGAGACTTTGACTCTAGCAGTAGTGGCAGTCCCTGCAGTGCCTTTCCCCCCATATGTAATGACCAGCTGAGCTGTCATCAACAAGCAGAGGATGAGAACAGGAGGTGAGAGAGCTGATGGCACCCATGAACCGTGTCCTGAGGGAGGAGAGAGCAGCAGAGGAAGGTGTTGGATGTCACTGCTATGCAGCATCCCCAAGACCCTTTGCTGGCAGCATCACATGATAACAGGTAGGAAATGGGGAGGATTTGGGGTAATGGGAGTAAGACATGGCTAGTGGCAAGCTCATCATCTGCTGGAAGGTGAAAGAGGTGGTGTCTGTCCACATCTGATTTGCAGCTCATGTACCAGGAGCTGCTCAGAGGAGCTGCAGTGTTGTGGATGCTGGCAGAGAGAGCAGCAGGAGGCAGCACTTTGCACTTTTACACAGGTCATTGCTGCAGCCACACATCGCTTCTCCGGTACATCCTGACGGTGCCCATCCAGCTCTGCACAGCCACATAAGCAGCCAACCAAAAGAAACCCACATCCCAAAACCGGCCAGCCAAGTGACCTTGCTGCTGTGCCTGGCTCTGCTTTCCATGCAGCTGGAAGCAGTGACACTTTCACCTCAGAGGACCCACAGCTTTGTTTTCAGAGGCAGATGAGGAGTGGACAGGGGGTGCTTTGCCCTGGCAGCAGAATGTGACTGTGACCGTGTCCCTGGGAGCCAGCAGGAAGGTCGTGCTGTTTCATGCTCTGGCCACCAGCTCTGGGTTTTACGCTGTTTAAACCAGCTCCCCCTGCCACAGCCTACGTATGGCCCCAGGCATGGCTGCTTGGCCAACCCGAAAATGGTTTCAGAAAAGCAAACTGAACTGAACATAACACTCTGATGTGGCCATTTCCCTTTTCCATGTCCTGGCATGGGGACAATCCTGGGCTGCTTTTGGAGAGGGGTTAGAAGAGTTTTTCCTTGCATGTCTCAGGCTAACCAAAGCCTCTGCTGCACATCTGCAGACTATGGGAAATGAACCAGGGGTCACCTGAAAGGACCTAACTCCCAAAGCCAGAGTGGTATAGTTAGAATGCATCCCAGCCTGCTAATGCTCATCCAGACACATCTCCAGCTTTTTTATCACAGCACTGTTTGTCCTTTCCATTAATTTCATCAAATAACCAGCCATACAAGACAGCCTGCTGTGCCAGTGAGAGCAGGCAGGCTCCAGACTGACCCGTGCTGCTGGCTTCTATAGATTACTCATTAGCTGTGGGTGTGGTGCGAGGCGTAGGAATCACGAAACTTGCTGCCCGTGTAGGTTTGCACCGGCTTCTGGTCCCTGGGCAGTGCTTTGCCCTTGAATTGAGCTTGTCCTTTGAATTATCAGGTTTATAGAAGAAAAATCAAACAATGAATCCAGGTATGAACTGCCTTGAACTGGTTTTCTGCACTGGATTACACTTTAAATGTTGCAACAGCTTTGAAACCTTCTTGCTTTTCCCTATAAGAAAAATCAGTTGCTGCTAATTGTATTGGAAGGGTTTTATTTGTATCCCACTCTCCCAAAACCCAAAGAAAGTGGCATATGAAATAAGATACTTTTTCAGCGCTTTCTCCTCCCGACCTGAATGATGAATTAGAAACAAATTTAATTTGTGTGATACAGCACAGCATTGCACCTTTTACTTCTGCACTTTCACAAGCATAAATGCTGCAGAAAGAGGGCAGGATGATCAAAAACTGGAAAAAGAAAAATAACACCAAGAGGTATTTGTTGCAAAAGCATGGCTATTTGTAGAAGCTATTGAGAACAAGAGTAAAATACCGTTAGTTTGGCTTGGAAGGTTCATCCTCCCACAGGAACTGACAGGAAGGTGATGGGTGGTACTGCTGTAGTCTGGAGTGGTATCTCTGCCTGGATCTGCTTAGGAGCCTCACCCTCTGAAATATAATCACAATGCAAACACCTACACTACCAACAGCTTTGCACAAACATCAAGCAAGTACAGTTTGTTTCCAGGAAAGCCAAATGCACAGGTATATTAAGATATTAATGAACTCCTTCTGCTAAAACAGGTCAGGAGGAAAGAGAAAGATTCCTCTTTCCTCTAGTTCCAAATACATTATATCCCTCTTGAGTATTTTTCTGGGTAAAGGGTGGGGGAATAACGTCTCTCCACTGCGCTGTGTGAGCTGGCCCTCACTCTCACCAGTTTCTGATCAGCAACACAGATTGTTCAGCACTGAACCAACAGAAAGCACATGAACTTGAATGCCTGGATGAGTCATTTGCAGTACTGTAAGCACAATGAAACTGCAGTAATGAAAAAGTGAGTGCCCATTCTGTGAAGTGAGGGATGCCTATGGTGTTGATTAGGTCTTGAGCATCCCACAAGGTCCTGTGCCTCACGTTCCCTGACAATCAGAGCAGTCACATGTAAAACACTGAGTTCCAGGAAGTGTTTGGATTGTGGCACTGTGTCATTAGTGCTGCAAGCATGCTAACCCCTCTCTGTGTAGCTATGACTGGGATGGGGGAAAGGTTTTGGTACCACATCCATGTAGGGAGGTTTTCAGTCCCATGCTGTGTGTTTGGATGGAACCAGGTAGGCATGAATTGTGTATGGTTGGTGTGTGCATACTGTTGTGGACAAGTATCCATGTCCAGGAGACAGGGAGATGCCTGGCACAGCATGGACACTTGTGTCTATCCAGTTGTTGCTACAGGCAGCTTGGAGGGCAGCACTCATGACCATCTCCAGACCACTCCAGAAGGATATTTAGGAAGTCTCTGATGCTAGCAGCACTAAATATGTGCAGGGAGTATTTATGCCTCTAGTTCTTCAATTGCAAGCCATGGCCAGATTCATTAGATACCATAACTTTACTTGAATTAAAAGCAATCGCACCAAATTCTTGATGTAACAATAATGATCTATTGTGCAATGTTATTGATGATTATTAACGTCATTGTTTGCAGGAAACTGGACTGTGGCTTTCATGTGACAAACACAGCCCCCAAATTGTTTATTTTCTAGTGAGATTGAAGAGGGGAATGATTGAGCAAGCCACAGCAGTCTGTGACAGCCCTGCTACAAGTACCACGTTGACTTCTGCCCCCCTCCCTGTCTCCACAATGGGAAATTAACTCTGTAGCCTAAGTATGATGGATTAAGAATGACTACTCTCAGTGATCTTGTTGATGCTTTTGCTACAAAAATTTTCTTTCCTCTGGAACTGTGAAAGTGGATACAGGATACAAAGGAAAATGAATTGCAATGTCTCTTTGCCCTCCAGTTGTTGGCAACATATACCTACCTATGTGGGCAGCTTGTTTCAATCTGCCAAGCTGCCCACATGAATTGGTGGCTCATGTGGCCCAGATGAGGCTAAGTTATTACTTTTCAAAATAGTGATGTGAAGTAGTTGCAATGCAATGGGCAATTTTTTGGACTGCTCTGGGAGCTCAAAGCCCTGAACAGGCTGTGTGTGGGAGGGAGACTTGGACATGATGACAATAAAAGATTGGCCACTGCACAGGGATAGAGAATCACGAACAAGCTGATAATGCAGTCTCTTCAGACCTCCCTATTTCTGGGCTTGTTACAGTTTGCAATGCTACAGGCTAAATTTGGTCATGGGACTTCTACTTGAGCTGTCCAATTAATCTGTGAGTTCTGCACTTCATGGCTAAGAGCTCTGATCAGCAAGAGAGTAGAAGAACACTAGCAAGCATAACAACTGTCAGCATGCTCATCAGGAGGGACACACTCAGGAAACTCATGCTGAAAATGCAAGAGTCAGCACTCTGGACCAAGCATCCCAGTGGGGAAGGATAAGAAGATGATGTCCTCTATGTATGAGGTACATAGGAAAGGGGTTTGGGGAGAGGGGGAAGAATTGGTCTTCCCAGCGTCCAGATTT
Organism: Taeniopygia guttata; assembly: GCF_048771995.1. Classification (NCBI taxonomy): domain Eukaryota; kingdom Metazoa; phylum Chordata; class Aves; order Passeriformes; family Estrildidae; genus Taeniopygia; species Taeniopygia guttata. The sequence continues at coordinate 17,487,994 of NC_133034.1, read as the reverse complement.
GTGTCAAAGACACCTCCTCAAGGACCATCCACAGTGACCAAAGTATATTGTGTTCCCCAGACAGCTCACAGAGCCCACAGACCTGAAAGGAAACAGTGTGTGGGTGTCAAGTCTGGCATGACAGTCTTCCACTCCTGTCAACCCTGCTGGTACTCTCCATAATTCCATGGACATCAGTCCAATCACATCGTGCTGCTTCTTTGGGGAACAGTTTTTCTTTCAGGGCAAAGAGAAAAGCTGTTTATCTCAGTGCCTCATTGCAATATTTTACCAGTAGTAAAACACTGACTGCACCATCCCATTAATCACTCATCCAGCCTTTGCAGCCAGAGTCTTCTGGGCTCACCAGGCATTTGCATCCCTTCAGCACATAAGAAACTCTCTGCTTCCTAGTCCTGTGTCTCAATTGCAATGATATGAACCCAAACCCTGAGCACTGAGTGCAGCCATGCTTCTCAAGCTCAGACATCTGAGAAGTCTGTTTCCATCCAGGGTTCAGCTCAGTTTTTTCACCGGGCCATGCCTGCTCCAGTTCCCTAAAAGGCAGAAGCAGGTCCTCAGGTCCTACAGGGACTATGTAATATGAGAGACAGATGAACAAAGGCCAACACTCTTACAAACTGAACCTTGGTTTTCCTGGTCAAACTGGATATGCTCCATTTTCTGCTCCAATGGCTCAAATCAGTTTGTTTCAAGCATTGCTTTAGGTTTGTTGCTGATGGTTCTTTTGGGGTGGAGGGGAGCAGCTCCTGGACACCTCTAAGAAAACTAATTGTCAGATGTTGCCTACTTGCCCTGGTCTGCAGGCCTTGGTTTTGAAGATGTTGCTGGCTCTTTGGCCTGGCTCTGCTTTTCTTTTGCAGTCAGGTCTGATTACAGCAAATCCCAGATCTTGAATCAGGGCAAGTTTTAATACTGTACAGGCCTTGTTTATGTAACAGCTCCCATCCCTCAGGGATGAATCCAGGACTCGCAGCACTAAAAGCATTAGCTGCTGCCACTGGAGCTAAAGATGTAACTCCTCTGGCTGGTAGCACCAGTACATTTATAGCCTTTAGAACAAACACTGGAGGAGAGTTGTGGCACACTAAAAAGTGGGTTATGCCTACTTAAGCATTTCATCCCACTGCTGTGCTCAGGAAGAATGTACTTGTAGGACCACAGGTGTGAAAACACTCCTGATGCTGCTGCCAGCCCATTGCCCAGAGCTAGTCTGAGTAGAGTGTACACATCATTACTTACCAGCAGTTTTCTACTAGCACTCATGTCCTCCCTTGTACTCTCAGATCTCTTCCAGCATTGGAGAAATAGAGGACAGAACAAGTGTAGGCAGGGCTCTGGCTTCCTTGGCTTAAACAACAGCCTCTGCTCATCTTTCTGAACTGATTTTGTAATGACTTTGGCATAATGGAAGTTTATATTCTTCTTCCTTTCTGGGCATGTGATGCAGAGCCTTTGGGCTTCAACATGTCAGGAGCTCAAAAAACAGCCAGCCACCTCCAAAAAGCAGCTCTGTTTGCCTCCACAGCCTAGGGCCCAAAGACATGCTCACAGAGTAATTTCAGGTCAACACCCAAAAATACCAGTGATTCACCTTGAAGCTTTAACACAGTTTAATTTTCTCCATTATTCATTCTTTGTCCTTTCTGTTTATGCTGTTTAACTACACAGCTCAGTATCTGGGCATCTACTTACCCCTTAGAGTAATGGGTAAAAAAAAAAAAGCACTCTACATAGAGTGTTTGGTGCAAACAAAGGTCAGTTTAATGATTGTTCAGGGATTTACTGTAAATTGCCTCCTGGCTTCTGTCCTAAAATCCACATTTTACTGGGACATAGCATTTATAAAACATGAAATGCACCTTGAGTGTCTTCCCCAACAAAATGCCAGTCGAGTCTGAAACTGCATGATTGTGATTGTGCATGATTCCCCTGTCTGGGGAAGAGGTGACAGAAAAATACAGCAGTTATGTTTGTTTTTAGCTCCTGTATCTGGGCAAGGTATGTCTGCCTGTCAGTTCCCCTGTACCAAAATACTAAAAGCACCTGCAATAGAGCTGATACTCATTTTTTTCCAGAAATAGAGTCAGAGATCTGCAGGATGTGTGACCATGTGTGTCAGGGAGCTCTACAGGGATTCTGTTACTTGCATGGTGACACTTTTTACCTTTACCTCTGGCTTGTGGGCTTGGAGGGAATATTCTGGTACACTTTTTTTCCCAGGTTCTCATCTCCCTTGTTTACCTGAGTTCATTTCAGCATTTCTATCAAACTGACTCTCACAAAGATTCCTGACAGGAGAGCAAGGACTACGGTGCAAACAGGCACTCGTTACATAAACCACTTAAATGAGACATCAGCCAAATCTGGCTGGTGGAAGGAGGATGTCAGCTGAGGACAGGGTATTTAAACGCAGCAGGAGAGAAGCTACAGCTCAGGGTTTGTTAAGGATATTTACAGCCCTTTGTGAGAGGAAACGCAGCTGTGTCCATCTCCTTCACTGACTCCCCTGAGGCGGGGGCTGGACACCCTGTGTCACTCTTTTGGGGAAGCAGGATTGCTGGCCCTCAGCCACCACCACACGGGGACACACAGCCGCAGCTTCCATCCCTTTCAGCCGGCAAAGCTTGGCTGTGAAAGCCGCGTCCCTTCAGGTGGTCTGAGGGAGCTGGAAGGGCACAGCTGGGGCTTGGCAAGGGAATCAGGCCCGGCTCCTCGGGAAGCGCGTCGCAGGCCTGCGGCAGAGGCTGCCGGGGCAACAGGAGCCGGTACTGACCGCGGCCCCCGCCAAGGTTAAGCCCCAGATAAGGGCATGTCGCACTTTCCCCGGCCGAGGGGCTGCAGATAACCGGCAGCGAGTGACAGGCTGCTGCGGGCCGCGGGCTGGCCGGGAGGGGCGGACACCGGGGCCGCGGCTGCCGGCTCCGTCCGCCACACCGGCGGCCGCTCCGCCTCCGCAAACCGGGCAGAGCCCTGCGGCAGCCCCCGCTGCCGGGAGGGAACCGAGACACCCCTCGCCCTCTCCAGCACCGAGCCAGCCCTTCGGCTCTGCGTGCGCTGTCCGAACAGAGCGGATCCCAATTCTTCCCACCGGCACTGGCTCAGTGGAAGGACCCGTCCTTCCCGCACTGCATTGTACCGCCCGGTACGGCACGGCTCAGCACGGTACTGCGTTGCACTGCACTGCACTGCGTTGCATTACACTGCGCTGCCGCCCTCCCGAGCAGAGAGGCGCGGTGCCGCGGCCCGCCCGCCCCGCCGCGGGGCCGCCCCGGCGGGCGGCGAACGTTCCAGACCCCCCACGCTGCGGCAGCGGCGGCGGGACGGGGCTGGGCGGGGCGCGGCGGGACGGGGGCGCGGCCAAACGGAGCTGGCCCGCGCGGGGCCTTGAGGGAAATGTAGTTCACTGTCAGCACTCAGTGAGCGCTCAGTCTGAGGAGCGGACTACATCTCCCGTGGGGCACCAGGAAGGAGCGGCCGCCGCAGCGCCCGTCCGCAGGCGCAGTGGCGACGCCGGAACCGCTATAAGCGGCGTTGTTTGGGTTCGCGGCCGCGGAGCGGAGAAGCTGCGGCGGGGCTGTCGGCGGGCGGAGGTGAGTGCGGCTGGTACCGGGGACGGGTAGACTTTGGTGTGGTGAGGAGGCGGCTTTGCTGTCCCCTCTCCTGTCAGGAGCCTGGCCGAGCAGCCCCCTCGCCTCGTCCCCGGTGAAGGGGCTGCGCGGTGCTCTCTCCCGCCGCGCTCCGTCCCGCCTCGGCTGCAGCCGGGGCACCTGTCCCTGGGCGGGGCGGCTCCCGTGTTTGCGGCAGTGCGGCAGAGACACGGAGAGGCCGGGGAGGAGCGGAGGGGATGCTCGCCCGGGCTGCTGAGGGTGTCCGGCCGAGGGGGCTGTCCCGCATCCCGCCGCGGGAGGGACGCGGAGCCCGCGGGCGCAGCATCCACAGCCCCGCGGTGCGCTCGGCAGCGATGCTGCAGCGGCGGAGCCGTGGCAGCCCCGCGCACCCCGGCAGAGCTGCTGGTGCAGTCTGACCAGCGTAGCGCAGCCAGGCTTCTACCATCGCCTTAGTTGCAGGCGGGTGGCAGAATGCGATAGAACTGAGTTATAAAAAACAGTCTCACAGAGAGAAGTGAATTTTGTCTTCCAGACTCTGGTTCTCCTTCTCACCTTTCAGTGCAGTTTGATAGACTGAGTGGAAACCTACAGCAGTGAAGGTGTGACTCATTCCTGTGCATATCTGCACTTAATTATAGCTCAAGCCTATGGAGTAAGTGAGCAGTGCTATAGAGAAGGGACATAGTTTTCTCCAGAGTGTTTCAACTGACTAATTTTATCAAGTGATCTCTCCAGAGAGGTTGGTCTTGCAAAACTTTGTGCCGATAAATTATTGGATATATGCAATTTCAGACTCTTTACAAAATATTTTGGGGATTTGGTCTTCCTAATCAAGTTTCTCAGGGTTTTGGCTAAATGCTGTAGCTATTACTTCAATCTGTCAGATTGCATAATTGTATTTCAGAGATCTAAGGGAGGAACTATGACAGCACTCTAGTGCACTGAGGATCATTGTACTCATTGGTTACCTCAGGGTATGTTTAAACTAGTTCATGTGAAGTTAGTCTTATGTGAACTTCGAAGGCCATGTTATTTACAGCCCTGTTGTAATAGAACTCATTTACAATTGCTTATTGATTTTGAAAATTAACTTTAAAAACAGGTGACTAAAAGTAACTGGTGTATTGGGCATGTCACATAATGAAGGGGAATTTAATTATTTTTCAGATACTTGAGGTGAAAATCCACGTGTAAACCCTGGCGTTTACAGAAGATGAAAGACATCGACATAGGAAAAGAGTACATTATACCCAGTCCTGGGTATAGAAGTGTGAGGGAGAGAGCTGACTCGGTGCAGCATGAAGAGCAGGAAGAGTCTAATTTTCAGCATTCTAAACTTAAGGTCAGTTTCTTTTTCATTGCTTATTTTTCAGTCTTTATGCTTATTAAATTGCATGCAGCAGCCTTTTTGCTGTGCCAGCTGTATATAGATTTGCTGCATTGAAGGTCAATAATGAGTATTGCCTATTGTGTGGAAGAGGTCGTTCCAAGGGGTGCTGTAGCTATTTTGGTAACAGGTCTCAGCACCTATTAAGCATTTTTCACTTTTAGATGTGGCTTTTCAGTAATATTTGAACAAAGCTTTTTCCAGTATTCAGCTATTGATGTGAATCAAGGAAATTTTTTAAACCTTTGTGTATTAGAGAATCATTACAACCAAGCAAGAACAGTGGAGCCCTCAGCACAAATTGTGCACCATTCAGTGTTGGCAGCTGAAAAAACTCTTAATCATGCCATGGTTGTTTCAAGGGTTAATTTTCTAAAACAGATGTCTAGCTTGCTCTAGTAGCATGACTTTACTTTTCCCCTCAGATGAAAGCAATTATTATTGAACACTTTCTTGAACATCTGTTTATTTAACATGGTGAGGTATCATCATAATTCTAGTTTATTTTGAGAGCTGGGTCTTGAAATAACCACTGGCTTAGAGCTAGCCTGTCATTGTTCAGAGCTTCTAATTTTTAGAGCTTGTTTTTGCTGGGAAGAGTGCATATGCTACCAAGTACCTTAAGGAAAAAAGGCTCAGAGAAATGGAAACACCCATGCTGGTGAAAGATATGGTCAGAAACTAATAACCCTTGCCAGCTGAAGAAGGTTAAAGATATTCTAGTGCTAGCATTCAGAGCAGCTAATATTTTCTTGCATATCCTGTTCTTGACCTTTTCTGAAATACTCCAAGGACTGATATACATATGTATAAACACTAGATTTTTTTCTGAAGACAAAGTTAATAGTGCTTCTGTCTGATTTTTGCAGTGATGTGCTGCTGGTCATTCCACATAGATGGCCTGTGAGAGGGTTGGAAATAAGGGAGCTGGCTGTATTTGTATGAAGGAATTGTAAAGACCTCTAAAAAGGCTTAATCTTGGCTGTGTTATAGTAGATGCTGAGATACTCTGTTTCCTTCCCCCGTTTCAGTGGGTTGAGGGTTTCCCAGTGCTGCACTGCTGAGTTTTGGGATAGGAGAGCTCAGCTCTGCAGCAGCTGAGTGCAGGCCCTGCAGCTCCAGTGTCCCCACAGGCTCCATGACTCAGCACAGTGCTGCTGACGGTGTTCCAGCAAGGTGGTGTCTGATTGCATTAGAGCAGGCACTGGTGCAGAACCCAGAGCGCTCCGAGTCACGGTGCGGATTTTTAACGGCTTTTATGATGTTGATGTCACGGGCTTGCCACCCACCCTGCCCTGTGCAGTAGCAAGTCTGCTCGGTCAGATTACTGCTGACAACAGTGATGCCATTGGTGGGCAGCTCTGTTTCCTGACCAGTGCCGGTGGAGTTCAGCAATAATCATTGCATGTTATCTCTCTTTTGTTCTGCATCACCTAATCAGGGTTTAACTTTTAAAGGAAGCAATCCTTATCTTACCTGTAAATTTTTAATTAAATGAAATCATGAAACCAGCATATTTGTGGGTACTTTTTTTTTTTTCTTTACTTCTTTTTTCTTTTGTGGAGACTGAAAGTAAGCCAAATCCTGCATGTCTGTACAGCCTGGCATGAAAGTCTCTAACTCTGAGGCAGCTTCAGGTCAGCTTAACTCTGTTGCTGGTCTTTTTTACCCTTCTACCCCTACCATTTGATATGCTGCCTATGACTGCAGGGTAGTACACACAGCTAATTGATTACAAAACGGGCATTCTGTGAACTTGTGGTTACTGATGTAAGAGAAGGGCTTACCCAATTTCATACATTGAACTTTATCTTGTTTGTTCTCTTTGAGTAGAAGAGTGAACTTGTTTTGCTAATGGAGTCTTCTGGTTCCGATAGGATGCCCACTTGGTAGTTATCTTGTTCAGTATGCCAAGGCTGTGCTAATTGCTAACTCAGATATTGGTACCATTTTTGTTTGGCTAGCCTTGCAGCCTGGGTGTATATAATCCACAGACACAAGCAGCTCTGAATTTGTTGCTACATGTCAGTGAGATTAAATCCTGCTTGCTTGCAGAATACTAAGGTTAAGTAAAAGGAATGGTATTCATAACACCTTATCTAAGTTAGACATTCATGTTTGTGTACCAAGTTTTTCCCTTTCTAGTTGAAACAAGCTCTGGTTTCAGCAATGTACTTGGCTTAGGGAAGAGCAAAGACTTCTGTTTCGTAAAGCTGAGCTTTGTCTGTTTGGTTAAGCACTTTCCCTCTGCATGTAAGAAAATGGTAGAAGCTGTGAAGAAAATGGTATTTCAAGGGAGAAGAAGGAACTGTCCTTTGCTACTCTGTCTTTTATGGGAAGTGAATTGGGTTAGATGCCTAAATTGACTTGGCACAGCTGGTGACAGAACACAACAGAGGGCTGATGTGATGAGAAAGGGTGTAGGACCACAGCAGTTCAGATAGAAGGATAAGCTGTAGTGGAACTCTGTCACTTGGACAACAGAGTCCAGTGTACCATCAATAGAGATGTTGTGACTCGAAAATCTGGCCCAGGATTTGAATTAGATTGACCAGAAAATGACTAAGCTGTAAGCATGATCTGTATTGCCAGGAACAAGCTGCAAGCAGATGTAGGCTGTTATTTTATCACTAACTTCAGATCTTTGTGGAATGCAAGTTTAAGGCTGTTTTGCAGGAGACTTTCACTGCATGAGGTAGACTTCTTGCTAACATGGTGCACCTTATAAGGTGAGGTAGAATCCTTTATGCTCTGGGGATGGTAGTCAAGGGCCACTGGTTCATGGCAACTGGTGATGACTGCTGCTGGCAGGGCTACAAGAACATTAGGCTGATCAATAATGACTCATTGGGGTTTTTTGTTGCCTATATGCTGCATTTTCTGCATCCTTCTGAGCTTGAAGCAGACAAGCCTAGTTGATTTTCTGATCATGATCTTTGTAGGTGAAAGACCTGTTTTACTATTGAGCCAAAGTCCCAGAGCTTTTTTGTATGTCTCTTCTTTGCATTGCATAAAGGTTATATTCAGCTTTCCATTTTCTGTCCTGAAACCTTCATTCTTGTGTTTATATCCTGCTGAAAGGATGCTGTTTCAAACTACCACAAGTGTGTTCATAACAATAGTGAAAAAGAACTTGCAATTCTTTCCTTGGAAGCTTAAATGCTTCTTGGTCACAGCTTGAAAGATCACATCTCTGAAAGACAGGAGTTTTTCAAATAGGCTTCCTGGAATCATAATTGAAATAATTCTGCAGTATAAGTAGGTCTAATCCAACATTTCCTGGTACTTAATGGGAATGTTACTATAGAAATATGGACCTTTGAAATAGGCACTTTGGGACTAAAATTCAAGAAATAATTTATTCAGCTTGTGAATACATATATTCACCTCATGAATAAGTGTCTGCAGTGTGTTCTAATAACAATTGATTTTTAAGTCTTTGGAGACCTTAATGTGGCTTACAGAACAGAGTCTTAACTACATGTTCTCTCTGCATAGTACCGTACTAATTGGGCTTATTGTGTGTGGGGACATGCCTCTGCTGGAGAACTTGTAGGTACACTTGCTGCCTAGCACTACAGTGAGTGGTCTTCATTTGTAAAAGCTGTTACACGACCAATGAGTAATAATTAAGGGATGTTTTGAAATGTTGATTTGTACTTACACCTTTAGGACTTTTTGTTCTCAGAATGTGCCTGTGCCCTTCAACTTGCAGCTGAAGTAATTGTTTGTAGTTTTTCTTATGGAAGCAGTGTATCTTGGGGAGGACAGACTCCACTGTCTATGAAATATGCTTTAAAATGACAGATGAAGAGAAATAAATGATTTTTGAAATGCTTTTGGAATTGGTTTGTCTCAAATGTAGATTTTGTGTTTATTTGATGGAATAGCAGGCAATGAATTTTGCTTCCCTACCCCATTACAATTACACGAGAGGAGGATATGAGAACAAGCTGCTCCTACAGTATGCAGAGCTTATGAGAACTCAATTCTTGGAATTTGACTTCCCATGTTAACGATACTACAGCACTTATTTACAAATTGTACTCCAAGCTGTAGTTGGTTCTGGCTGGAATGTGCTATTTCAGGATTAAGTTCTTGCTGCTGAAGGATAATGACTGCGTCTGTGGTGAATCTCAAGTGCAAATTGCTGCATTTCAAGGCACCAGCCAGGGGAACTATAGAGATCACTTCAAACATGCAGGAAATGTGTTGCTAACTTTAGCTATCAGAAGCCCTACTAATATTCCTGTCCTTACCTTGATCTCTTGTTTTTCAGGTTTGTTTCTGACATCTTTTGCCCAAGACAGCAGGGAATGTGATCAGAACTTGCTGGAATTGATGTAAATCCTTAAAGCACTGATAGCTTTGAAGTGATTTATCACTGAGCATTTAAATAGATCAATTCTGCCTCAACCTCTCTGAAACATCTGAGTGTCTGAGTCAACTGAAGAACAGGTTAAAAATAGGGGTGTGAGTGTAGCCTGGGTACTTCTGCTTGTGCACTCCATGCTTAGAGCAGTCCTGGACAGCTTAACTGTAAAATGTTATTTGTACTGAAGCTGCTGGATGTGTCTGTATTTTTCCAAACACTTTTTTACTTTTTCATATCAAATGAAAGCAAAATTTTAAAATCTGATTTTTTTGCAGCAGTTTTATTATCTTTGAGAACTATGAATACAATTAGACTAGGTGCAGAAGCAAACATTTGTGGTGCTTTCTGAAGATGCATTAATTCTATTATATCCCCAAAGAACTGAATATATTGGTAATAATCATGTTTTGTTTTGTTGTTTTACCATTGAACCTCTGCTAGTAAAGCAGTCACTGACTGTAATCACAGAATCAAGTGATTCTGTCAAGGATCACTTGATAGAAGATCCTAGAATTGTTTGTTGGTGTATGCTTTAGGATGACCCTCTAACCACACCAAAGAAGGGGTATCTCTACCTTGTCCTCCATGCCTACATGTACATATCAGCATCTGAGAAAGGAGCATATCCACAGATGGTCATGTATCAAATCTGAAATATTATCTGACACTTGGAGGGGGATTTATGATATCAGAGAAGCCTTCCACTTAACAAGAGGAACAAAAAGGTGAGGTCTGTGACTGGGCAGAGACATTTTCTAGAGAAGCATCAATATTCTGGGTAATTTGCAGCTTCTATTGGAACTTGACCGCCTTCCTTAGTGCACAGCCATCTTCTTTCCAAGTCTTAGCCACATTATAAAACCTCAGGTCTGACCACATGCTGGTATTGTTTTTGGCTACTGTGAGTTGCTGTTCCTTTGTTCAGAGCCGATTTCTAAATCAGCCTGCTCATGATCAGAAGTGTGTAAGGAGTAATTAGCTATTAGTGAAGGTAATCTTGCAGTATCTTTTCCATTGTGGTGTTCTGTATTAGTGCTGCAGACACTCTGCTTTATGGCTCTTTCAGAAATTCAGTGTATAGCTGTAAGTGTTTCCAGAAATATTTACTGCATCTATCCCAAACTATTGGTGAACTTAGTTTGAAGCAACTTAAAACTCACATATATGCAGGGGGTTCTGATGTCTTGGGACATTGAGATGGTTATTAGTTTTTGAAAATTTGTATCCTAGTGATAAGGAATAGTCAGTCAGTTGTGCAGACGGCAAACAAGCTGTTCTGCAAACAAAATCTGTGTTTCAGTTGTTTTTGAAGATGAAGGTTAATGAATTTTGAAGTCAACATGTTTAGAGCCCTGAGATGTTTAGTTTGCGTTTCCTAGTTTACTGTTTGCTTTTGGAAAGATGTGTTGGTGCAGGAAGGTGAGTTCAATACAAGATTGTTCTATTAGGCTTGATAAATGCTGTGGTGTCAAGGCTTCTGCTGTCACTCATTGATGATTCCACTCAATAAGAGCTTAAGGTCAAAGCCTCTCTGGATGCTCCAAGTGTTGTACAACATTCACATGTGTGGCTTCTATTGTGACCTGTCTTGGGCATGGCCTGAATAAAGATTGTTACCAAAGAACACCCCCAGCATATATAGGGTATTTGGGTGGTTCAAGAGAGCAGAGCTTACCTGAGCAAGGCAGGAGCCAAATTCTCAGCCCGTGCTATGCTAGGTTGATCTGCTTAGTAAGGAGTTGGGTTTCCCATCTTTGTAGGCAGAGATGTGGAGGGCGTCAATTCTAAATCTAGTTATTTCCAGTTCTGCAGGAATCTGCTGTCACTGTGTATGAGCTGTGGTGCTCCAGTGCTGGATGGTCAATGTACCATCCAGCACTTAAAAACCCAAGCCTTAGTTTGGAATGAATCCTAGAACCCTTGCTTACAAGATCATGAATACTGGTTTTAATGCAAAACAAAAGACAGGGATTCATGGATAGCACAAGCCTAAGCACATGGACAGCTGCTTAGCAGGTGCATTCATAGCAGCTACAGTTGCAAAATCCTAAAATAAACACTTCATGCCAAACTCTGTATTTCTTGGATTGCAGGAATAAATAGATTTGCATATCACCTCAAAGCTGATGCTGGCCAGAATTCAAGGGCAAGGTAAAATAAGAAATATTCCTGTAAGAAGCTGATATACACCTGTTCTCACCAAGGACTTCATGTGCCTCAAGTTAAAGTGCTCAATATATGTGACTAAAATACTCAGACTTACCAGATGTACATACCCTGCCCTTGTATGGCTACAGAGCCTTGGTATCAGTACCAAGCACTATTGGGAAACTTCTTCTTTAATCTGAGGATGCATAAACTCAGGCTAGCTTTGAAACCATGACTCTAGTGTTAATACAATTTCTGCTAATCCTGGCCAGAAAAGTAACAGCAGATCTGGTGTAATCAAGTCGTGTGTAACTCTGTTAAAGTAGACTTCAACTGAACTGTTGTGGTAAATCAGAGCATGTTTCTGAACAGTTAATTTGTATCTTTTAAGAGAAATATGGCACAGCTGTACTTATTCCTGCATTTGACTATGTGTTTGGTGCTGTGAAGAGCTGTTCTTTCAGGCAGCAAAAGCTGGAAAGGCAGCAGAGACATGAGGTTTTATTTATACCCTCTTTTTCAGGAGGTTGATGAAAATGGAGTCTCTGACTTCTTGTTCTGGTTCTATTATGGAAGTTGTAATCATAATTTCTAGGCATCTGCCACTGTCTGATGATCTCACCTTGGTGCTGTGTGAATTCAGCTGTGCTGTCTGTACTTTGCAATGAGTGTGTGCAGGTGCCTAAAGGATCAGTGTCTCCTTCCTGACACCCACTGTCTCTGCTCTAGCCCAGTGCCTGCTCCTTGTTGCCTCAGCATCAGGGAGACAGCTGGTATGGGTGGATGATACACCAAACTAGTCTTAAATAGGCTCATGTTTTAATCAGGCAGGGTATTATAAAGTATCCTAGCTACAGAGAAGGCTGGGAGCCTAATGCTGCAGATCCCCTTGTTAATATTTTTATAGAATGTGTACTGCATCAAATCCAGTGAAAGGAGAAAAGAATTGTCTTAGTAGACTTTAAAGTTCATAGTGCACTTGCTGCTTCACCAAGCAGCTACAGACTTGACAAGGTTTGGACCTGCAAACCTATTTGATTTCCAGATGCTCTGGGGTTTGATGACTTGCAGTCTGGACAACAATGCTTTAGGGGTTGCCTATGGTACCTGCAGAAGCTGTGTATATACCCCTTACTCCTTTCTATTGGGAGTGTTCTTGGGCCCAGAGGAATTTCTGGGAAGAAGAATGTAATTACAGTTCCAGAGAATATTTTCCTAAACTCTTGTTTTATTTCAGTTGTGCTTAAGCTAAATTGAACAGTTGGTTCTTTTCTTCCCTTCCCCAGCCCATACAAGCTAATAACTAATCTTGTTTTGCAACACCAATATTTTAAGAAAGTCTTAAATATTTTAAAATTGCTCTTCATCCTGGAGTTGTAATATGGCAAATGCTTTAAGCAGAACTCGTGATGATAGAATTCTTTCTCATCACATACCCACCTAGTTCTGAGCTCTGCTGTTCTGGTCTCTAGGTTTCCCATTTGCCTCTCCTTGCTGAGAACTTTAAAGGCATGAGGAAGCTTGCTGAGCTCTGGCTGCTAAATGCAAGAGGTAGGAGTTGTGTTCTGCAGTATTGCCAGCTCGGGGACCTTTACAGCTTAAACAATTTTACTTTGTAATAATAAGTCAACCACAGTAGCTTTAGTGTTCTATATCAGCTGCAAGGATTAGTAAAAAAGTAGTTGTAGGTCTGTTCTAATTTCCTGTCAGCTGCTGGTAGGACCTGAAGAGATGGAGCTTCTTCCCTGCTGTGATCTGAGCCTTGGAAGATCATCTGCCTTACAGAAGCAGGGATGACACTGTTTGGTGGGGTTTGGGTTGTATGCACACATCAGATTCTTCCTCTGCAAAATGAGTAAGGGATGGAAAAATCTGTTTTGCTTTGCCTCCGGTCTTTTCTGGTTTTGCAGTTGTGATGTTACAGTTGTCAAACCAATAATTGCTACCTTCTCTTAAATAGGAGATTGTTATAGGACTGTGTGAAAGGATAAAATCTCCCTGGATGGCTTTTTCCTTCCCACCTACATGACAGCTACTTTGTTTTTCTTTACATGTTCCCCGTCCTCAGATGCCCATATTGCCTGCTTAGCACATTTTCAGAAGAGTGCAAGTTTACATATTTGAGTTTGCTTGCCTTTCTGAGTAAGTTTCCTCATACCATTCTTGCTTCCTATGGAACTTCTGACATGTGTATATGACAGCTTTGCAGCTTGGCTTCTAAATTTCCTGCATTTTCACTACCTTGGATTGTGGATTTGGTAATTCAATGAGCAAATAGTTTCCCCTTGCCCCTAAACCACTCATTTTCCTCACCTCACTCAGGCTTTCTGTCATATGTCTTTAGCCAACCATATAATCTTTCTGACTCTCTCATTACCTTATGTGCTTACCATTGCTGTGACCAGTTTTTTGATGAGGAATTCATGCCAGCAGGTGTTTGTATGGTTTTGTTGTTTTCCTAAGATGTAGAAAGTCAGATGGGGCAGGTGTGCTCTGTGGTGGCAGCACCAACTGTGCTTCTCTTTCTCTACCCCTCTGTGACCCACCCATGAAGGAAGATCATGTGTGCAGCGATGCTTCCTTGGTGCTCACCCCACTCTTGGGCATTGGGCCAAAGAGTAAAAGTTTAACTGTTTTCTTATTTGTTAATTCTTACAGTCATCTATTGAATTGTATCAGCCTGTACTCAGGTGTGTCAGAGCTTCATGGCATGTGGTGTGCAGAGCTGTTATGCTCTGTTAGGAGATGCGTATGGTTGCAGAAAATTTATTTGGTGTTTACCAGATTTTAACAAGATGCTGATCAATGATTGTTCTTGGCCTCTGTCATGTTTTCAACAAGCCATGATATGCTTATCCTGTGTGAGTTTATTTGTCCAGTGTTTAGTCCATTTATGCCTTTGAACCTTACAGTATCCTATGATAGAGACTTCTAAATTTAAGTGTGCCTTGTTCTTTTGTTGTAAGAACCGTTGGTAGTCATTCTCTAATTCTCTTTCTTCAGCCTTTATGGACTTCTCAAATACCTGTACCTTTATTCCTTTGATCAATCCAGCTGAAAAAAATCTTAAGTTTATGCTATTCCAAGCCCCATTGTTATTGCTGCTCAAGGAAAGTAAATTTAAGTATCATGCCTTTTTGAACTGAAGTGACAAGGGGCATAGTCTGGTGTTCAAAAAGGATGCAAACCCTAGGGTTTTTTTAAGTGTTATGGTAATGCTTTCTGCTTTATCCTTTGTGTCTTTTGTAACAAATCTTCATTGTTTTTTTTGCCTTTTGTTGGTGCTGATTAGTCATCTGCTGCTTCTCAATAAATGTCTGAATGAATCTCTCTTCCAGTTAGCAATATCTGATTTAGACTTGTTTTGTTTCTGTAAGCATTTCTTTGGAATTATCAGTACCATGTTGTATCACTCATTTAATTGCTTGTTTGGGCATATTAATAAGTTGATGAATTAGAAAAAATGTATTTTAATTTATTTTTTATGTTTATTAGACACTTATTTCAATAGCAGAGCTGGAGCCTGTTGTAGCATATTAGTAACGACTGAAGGTATTGGTTTCCAAGAAAACTGCATACATGCAGGCAATCAGAAAACCTAATCAGAAACCTAAATTAAGTGTTGGGGTTGTTTTGGTTTTCTTACTTCAGTCTTTTGTTCCTGAAGAGTATTGTAGAACAACTTAGGAGCCTCACTTCTTGATAAACTCTGCTTTGAAGATCTTCTGATCTTCAGAGAACTATGCAGAACTGTAGAGTTGTTCTTAGATCTTAATTGTACAGTGGTATGATGTATTGGTTTCTTGACAATCTCATCAAGATGGAGATGAGCAGTGCTCTCAATGAGGGGTTTGTGGTTGTATTTGTCTCTATGGTAAAACATTATAAAGGCCTTTCAAAGGCAGGGCCCTCATCTTTATCAATGCGGCTTTTCCACATTTGCGGAGAGAACTCTTGAGCAGCTCTGGAGAGTTTAATTATTTTTCACAGTGATTGTTTATGAATATTATCTTTGGACTGCCGAAATCCCTTGCAATTGTTTATTAAAAAGCTATTATTGTTTCTAAGTAGATGAAAAACTATTTTTATGTTTATCGACATAGGTTTTCTGTTTTGGAAGATTTTTTTACTTATAGGCACTTTTTTGTGTGCTCTGAAAAGCAATGTTTATACAACTAGCTTATGGCATCACTTAGAAACAAGTGTGTTATCAGCAACAAAATGTTTGGGCAGATCTGCCCTGGGCCTCTTGTGAGGGTAACGCAACAAACCAGTTAAGAATTCCTCGGCTCTATCCAGAAAATAAGTGGTCCAGAACTCCTCTGGGATGATTATGGCAGGTCCCTTATTAATGCTGATTTGCATAGGTTTAGTAAGGCAGTGTTGCCTTTGTGAGTCAGTAATTTAATATAAATTGAGTGAGAAGTCTTTTAATTCAGTTTTCAAGTACTGTGGTTTTGAGTCACTCCAAGTGTCATAAGGTTTTAATGTTCTTTTGTTTTCGTGTTATTTGGTTGTCTTTTGTTACTAAAGCTTTAGGTGATAGCTTTGCAAATAAGTTTTTTGAGATAGAACCATGGATTATTGACAACATGCTTAGACACTATTTAAGTACTTTGGTTAAGTAATTAAGGGACAGATTTATGACTTTTTCAGTTTCCTGTTCTTATCCTTCTCATGGGTGGAAACAATGTCTTAGTGTGCTATACTATTAGGTGTTAACATAGGGCAAACAAAGACCATGATAAATGGTGACATTTCCAAAAACAATTACAGGATTTCGAAGTCAGGAACCAAGTGTTGGCATTTAGTGTTTGTTGGGGGCTACAATGCATTACAGTTGTTTCTTTTCAAGGAAACAAGCTAGCTTCTCTCTGATAAGTCAACTAATAAAGGTAGAATCATAGTATCTTTAAGACCTTCAGGAAGATTTAAAATTTTTTTTTTTTTTTCCTTCTACAAAGTAGCTCAGTTGCAATAAACTAGAATACAAGCAGGTAACATGGTCCTGCAATAAATGACACATCAAATTATCAGAACCAGTCAAGAGCCCTCTGGCAGTACAGGTAACAGGCTTATCTCCTCATGTAGTTTTGCTGTAGTGTTGCAGCCAACATCTGGCTGCTCCTCGAAAGATTTGTTTAAACTCTGCAACATTTTGACTATCCTGTATCACTCTTGTTTCTCCTCTTGGATTAGCATTTCAGTCTGCCTTTCACTGGGGTTGTGGAAACCCTCCCTGAGATAAGGTTTGCCTTTAAAGTAGGTGTCTGTTACCAAAGTTGCTGAGCCATTGAGGAACTGTGCCTGGGAGCAGAGAAAATGGTCAATTTTGTTCCATTTAGATTAGGGAAAAGGAGGAAAAATAGGAAATATGATAAAAGTAAGTACAATTCTGCTTAGTGCATTTTTTTTTTTTTTAATTTAGGCTAAACTGTTTTTGAAGAGGGACTTCAGTAGAATTCTGAAAATACTTTGTATTTTCTGTGGATAAGAATATCTAAATTATACTAAGGTGTAAATTCATAAAGAAAATGTCTGAATTTCACTGCATAAGCCAGTCATTGGTTTCCTGAACTGATGTTGTAGGTACTTTGTTGTAATTTTTCTCTATCTTATTTCCTGTGGCAGGATTAGTCTGGTCTATCCATTTATCCTTTGAATGCACAGGTGCAATACTAGTACTAATTTGTTTTACAAATGCAGCAATCTAACACAGATCTAGAACCTGTGCCTTCCGTAGCTTTGCTGCCAGGATGAAGCCTGTGCTCTGAGACATTGAAATGACTGTGATTGTTGCACAATAATTTGCAGAAGAAAGAGGTGCAAAATTGCTGGAGATGGGAGTCATGGACTTCAAATGTAGTTTTGAAGTCTGAATCTGTTGTCTTTCTTGTAAAAGCAGATTGAATGCCAGGATGCCTTGGAAGCAGCAGCTCGGGCAGAGGGCCTGCCACTGGACATCTCTGTGCATTCCCAGCTGAGAATGCTGGATGAAGAGCATCACAAGGGCAAATACCACCATGGTCTGAATGCACTGAAACCCATACGGACCACTTCCAAGTACGTCTTTAGGTTACCACGGAACTGATACAGCATTTGCTTTTCAAACCAGTGACAAAGCACAATTGCAGATGTAGGTCTGACTGGTACTGGAAACATCAGAATTTGTTTAGCAAGTGTGGCTGGCATGGACCATTTGGTACTCTGAGTGCTTTCAATGAGAGGAGGCTTTGTTTTTCTTAAAGATTTACATTTCCTGTTTCCTTTTTCATTTGTTTGTGATTTTTTCTTTTTAATTCTTTTAGACACCAGCACCCGGTTGATAATGCTGGGCTTTTTTCCTCCATGACCTTCTCCTGGCTCACTCCTTTGGCCCACAGAGCATACAAGAAAGGGGAATTGTTTATGGAGGATGTGTGGTCTTTATCAAGGCATGAGTCTTCAGATGTCAACTGCAGAAGGTAAAGACATCTAGTTTGTTATTATTTTCTTGTTTCCATTTATTGCATGTTAGTGTGTAGGCAATGGTATAGTGTCTATGTATGGTGTCACTGGTATAGCCCTAGAAGAGCAACACTGACATTTTGTTTTGCCTTTCTCAGAATGGTGGAATTTACTTTCATCTTTCAGGGATGACTTTCTCATGCAGTGCAGTTTCTGTAGCCTTGCTGAGTTCTGTGAAATTAGGGGATTATATTTTTAGGAGTGCTTTGCAATTATTCTGATTTTATATGTCTTTAATCTATTTTTTTATTAAAACAAATTTTTTTCTCCAGGCTGCAGTGAAAAAAAGTCTTGAGCTAAAATGAGAAATAGTACAGTCAGTAGCAAGGTGATCTGAATGTGGATCAGATCTTCTGATCAAGCTTACCTTCTATGGTTAATGAGAATTTCTTCAGGTTTTGACTCTGCAGCTCTTCAGTCAGTTCAGCAGAGAAAGACTGTCAGTATATTAAGATTGCCAAAGAGGCTCCAGGCTAAGAAAAAGCATTGTGTTTTTCATCCCTCTGTCCTATGGAATAGAACACTACACAGATATTTCTCTTTGCCATACAGAATGTATTTATTTATCTTAATATTATTTTTTGTTGTTCTGAGCTAGGAAGCACTTAGAGTTTTAAGAAGTACCTATGAGACTGTACCTTCTCTTATGGTGAAAAATTTATGACATGAATAAATGTCATAAATCTTCTGTTTTTATTAGGTTGGAAAGATTGTGGCAGGAAGAACTGAAAGAAAATGGGCCTGATGATGCTTCTCTCCGGAGGGTTGTGTGGGTTTTCTGCCGCACCAGGCTCATCCTTTCCATAGTGTCTCTGATGGTCACGCAGCTCGCGGGTTTCAGTGGACCAGTAAGTAATATCCATCCTTTTTTTAACAACCCCAGAGGGCTCCATCTCATGGCCAACTGTAAAATCTTAAGGTTTCATTGCAGAATCACTTAAATGTTTTGACTAGCTAGAAATTTTGGGTTAAAATTCAAGAGCAATTCAATAATCCAAGATAGGATTCCTACAGCTGATGGATCAGTTGCTGAATACCCAGGCAAGTTCTTGGAGAAGGGAGGGGGAGTTTAGGTATCCTGGAGGAAATGGACTTTTTGGTTTTTCTCTTTGGTTTTGAGTATAGTCTAAAGTTCTTCCCTAACTGCATAACTTTCTTTTTTCATAAGATTCTTATGTGCAGGTCTCCTAATTGTTTTTCTCTTTGAAATTCTGTAAATTTATCTTGGAATAAAATTCAGTCTGATAAAACCCTAATCTTAAATTATTGGCATTAATAACAGTCTTCAAGAAGCGGACCAAGAAAGAATTCTGAGAGCACTGCTTAAAAACTAATGTGAGCAGGTCTCAAGAAGTCTGTGGGTGTAGTCTTTACTGATCCTACAGAGAATGGCCAGACAGGTTTCAGGTAGAAGTGTTAGAAAATGTTGTTGCCTCTAGGAACGGCTGCTGTTTGTTGCTAAGGGTCGTATTGAAGATAACAACATGGGACTTAACATTCACACCATTTTTTTGTCACGTGTTTGTTGCACATGCTGTGCAGATTTAAAGTTGAAACTTTGACTAAATTTATTCTCTACACATTTCCCTTGAGGAGTAGGAGCAGTATTACTGCTAGTAGTACACGTTTCAGTGTGCTGGTAAGCTGGAGGTTCATTTCTTGGGTAAGTACACTTGGGTGCACTGTTAGGTGAAATGTCTTTTTAAAATGTTTTCCTGCTTTTAAATGTCTTATCAAAAAATGATGTTCTGTTTTTTAAGTCTTCTTAAAGTTTGCCTTGTTTCATGTAATATGAATTACAATGAATGTTTCTGTGGTATTGTTTTTCTTTGTAATATTTTATAGTTGTCTTTATTATAAAATACATGAACATACTTTGGTAATTAACAATAAATTATGATTAAGGTTTTAACAGCACTAGCTTTTCCCAAGAAGAGCTTCTGTCATTGTTTCACTACAGGGCTTGAGGACCTGCTTTTATCTTTAGCAGAGAACTTACAGCAGGGTTACCCCTAATTTCTGTAGCGTAATGGTCTCAATTTGTCTCAGCCAAACCGCTGAATGAGAGAGAGTCAAAGGGGAAAGAAGAAAACAAACCAGCTTGATTATGCTGGGGGCTACTGCTGCAATTGATGCTTGATATGGGTAACTTAAAATGATCTGTAGACAGTTGCCCATTTACAGACAACCTTATTCATGTTTCTGAATAAGGCCTAATTCACTTTTGGTTCCACCATTTGGCATGAAAATAAGTCTTTACCATCCCTCCTCCCTGTTTGTAAAAATGGCATGCCTCAGGGATATGCCTATGCTGTCTCCTCAGAAGTATCAGTGCTTTCTTGCATTGTTACACCCTTTCAGTCACCTGAAGGTGAGAAGGGAGATCAGGAAAAGCACTTGCCCTCATCAAAATTATGAAAGTGGAGTTAAACACTATATTATACTTCAAAATTTTTAATTGAATGTCTATGATCTTGAAAGGCCAGCAAATGGCTGTGGCTTTGCAATTGAGCATTGTGATGGTTATAACTGGAAAGGAGTTGTTCCAGACTTCCTGTGTGGACTCTTTTGCTTTGGGTGGGTTTTTTTTTTTTTTTTTTTTGGTATCAGATCCTTCAAGGGTCTTCCTCTTTTTTTATTTTGATACATTTTGCATCTGGCACAGAATCTGAACCTATAACCTGGTGAGTCAGCTGCATGTGTCAGACTGCCTTGTAATAACCATCAGAATGTACTAGTATAGGTGATATTTTATTTATCTCCAATAAATACTTGCTACTATTTGATCAGCTACCAAAATTTCCAAGTTCTGATGGAGGAACAAAGAGGTTTCTTGATTGCTGAATGTAATTGGTTTAACTCCAGGTCTGAACAATGTACCTGTTTGCTACTGTTCAGAGCTATTCTTCCCATTTGGGAGATGGGAAAACTTGCTATTTTATTGGAGCACAGCTTGACAGTTTGGTCAGTTACTGGAGGGGGGAGTGGTAAGCTATGGGAGGTAAGTTTT
Source organism: Taeniopygia guttata (assembly GCF_048771995.1). NCBI lineage: Eukaryota > Metazoa > Chordata > Aves > Passeriformes > Estrildidae > Taeniopygia > Taeniopygia guttata. The sequence goes on along the minus strand of NC_133034.1, from coordinate 17,466,956 downwards.
CCAGTTTCCCTGTTGGCTCCAGCTGCAGCCTGCCCCGTGCTGTGGCGCGCTGGCTGCAGCAGGGACGCCGGCACTGCAGTGGGACCAGTGACAGAAGCTGTTCTTCAGCATTTTCAGGATGGCTGTTTTCTGCGTCAGGATGAGGCATTCCTGCTGGCCAGAGCCACCGCCAAGAGCAAAGGTAAGGTAATGTTTATTCCATGGGAATGCTTAAGACAGCCAAGCAGCTTGTACCAACCACTACGGTAATAGCCACAGGAGCTCTTTCTCTCCCTTAGCTTAGTTTATATACTGTAATGTTTTTTTTTGTAAATAACTTTATGCTGGATTCTTTTCATTAAACTAATATGAATTTGAATAGTACTTGTTCAGATGTAAATGTTAATTTTCTGTGACTTCTTTCCCCTCCCTTTTCAAAATTCTTTAATCTACTGTTTCCTCTTTTCTTTCTTCCGGAACAAAAATAAATTGGGGTATAATGTAAGCTGGTTTCTATTCCATCATGGGAGATGCTGAATCTATAAAATAGTGCTGCAAAATTGCACTAACGTTTTGGAGGAATGAGACCCCAGGAAACATCTGCTATCTTTATACATCCTCTCTTGGAGACTTTCAGCAATGCTGTGGTGTGTGAGAAAATGCTTGCAGTCTGCGACCATGCTGAGTTACAGCTCGTGAGGAAAAAGGGGGATTTACACCCCAATTGCTCAGTGACTCAGTTGCATATGTTGGATTGAATACTGGAAAAAGAAGTTGGTAATCTCCACAGTAACTGCAGACCAACTGTATGCAGTTGTGATCCAAACAGTTGATGTAAAATTAAATCCAATCAGGAGGAAGTTGGAATGCAATAGATCTGTGAATGTGAACTCCTCACATTTGTTCAGTGATTGGTATGTAAATTTTCTCAGTGGCCATTCTAGAATCTGGTGGACATCTGGCTTTAATTCACATCTGTGAAAAAGAACAAAATTATTTACAGCATGTTTCCTTGGTTCTGATATGCAGAATTATTTTCCTCTGAACAGATTATTTGATCTACTTTTTTTTTTTTATTTGGTGCTGGGCTGTAGCTATCAAAACCTTTGCTGGAGCTGTGGGGTTTTGTTTTTTCCTCTCTTCAAACTATACAGAACTCCTGCTTGCAGAACATGGTTTAGCCAAGAGGACTTCAACGGACTATGATGTGAAAGGCTTCTCAAATATTTTCTTTGGTCTCAGATTTTTTTGTTGATTTTTCTTGTGGGCAGAGGTAATTCTCTACTCTGTATTAGTATATCGAAAGCACCAGCATCTTAAAACATCATTTGTTGGAAAGCTCTCTAGGAAATCTCTTGCTGTCTGTGAAGCCTTACTGTAGGATACTTTTGAAACCAGATTTCAGAATTTGTGCAGCCTCAGAAGCCTCCTGTGTTGGTACCTTCAAGTTTGACTTCTTTTGGACTCCGTGAACAAATACTATTCTGTTTTTGTATATTTATAATTTTGTGTATAGATTTAAATCTAATTTGTTAGAAGCTAAGACTGACTGTTAGATATTAGCCCTTTATAATTATGTTGTATGTGCAGATTGTATGTTTATACAATGGTCTACCTGTTGTATAGTGTTTTTGAGATGTTACCGTTTAAGATGACACTTCATTTCAAATAAAAGCCTATTGTTTCGCAGTTAATAATATTTAATGCTGGTGGTTGTGAATTGTACAATGTTATATTGTGCCACTGGACCACAAAGAGCTGGAGTTGGGATTTGGTGGTTCTGGGGGCTGTCCTCTTTCTGCAGGTGATGCTTGCAATGTGATTCCTGAGGTAAAGTGTTTATGTTCTTGGGGGAAGAGGGTATGGGGAGGGATTGAACAGTTAATTTTTTTGTCTTTTTTTTTTCTCCCCTATCCCCAATGATTTGTTGTATTGCGTACCTTGTGCTTTCTGCTTGTTTTTTTCTTTACTATTAAACTGCTGATGTTTATTTCCAGGAATGTTTTGCAAATGTCCTTCTCACTCTTCCCCTCTACAACTGTAGGTACATTGTTCCTTTTTATCAAATAAGCACGTTTGAAGCAAACCAAAGATAAAAAAGGTCTTAATGTCACTTAAAGGAATGTTTCTTAATGTGTGCAGATGTATAAGTAGCGACTGTATTTTAAAACTCTTCTATATGATAATGCATTGCTTTCAGCTAACTGACACATTTATGTTAAGTTAGAAGATACGGAGGATTAGGAGCGTGCTGCGAGGAATATGGTTCCAAATTAAACTCTCTTTACTTACTAAATTTGACTCAGTGCTTGGCTCTCAGCAGGGCTTGTGTTACAGTACTTCTTGTATTGACACCTTTTACTTCTGGAGAGAAGATGCTTTCTATTTCAAATGGCTCTTTTAAAAGCAAAGTAGCCTACTTATTTCTAACTTAACATAAAGTTGTTGTGTGGTCTTCTGGGATGATGGGATGTTCATGCAAGCTTGCATTTCTTCCTGTAGGCATTCGTTGTGAAACACCTCTTGGAGTATACCCAGCAGAGTGAGTCCAACCTGCAGTACAGCTTGTTTTTAGTTTTTGGCATCTTTATGACGGAAGTGGTGCGATCGTGGTCCCTGGCACTAACCTGGGCGTTGAATTATCGCACGGGGGTCAGACTGCGTGGGGCTGTTCTGACAATGGCGTTTAAGAAAATTCTCAAGCTGAAGAATATCAAGGAGAAGTCTCTTGGAGAGGTAAGCTGCAGCCTTGGTTTAGAAATGGCAATGTGAAAAGGGATGTGTAATATATTCCTTTGAGAATGGGCTGTGACTTAAGTCTAAATTATCTGTTCTGTTTTTCAGCTCATAAATGTTTGTTCCAATGATGGTCAGAGGATGTTTGAAGCTGCAGCAGTTGGCAGTTTGTTGGCTGGGGGCCCTATTGTGGCCATCTTGGGCATGGTTTATAATGTGATTATTCTGGGTCCAACAGGCTTCTTGGGATCTGCTGTCTTCATCCTCTTCTACCCAGCAATGGTGAGTTGGAGAGACTTAAGACTTGCTTCATTTTTCTTAGGTCAGACAAATGTATAGTTCTGAATTAAAAGTGTTGAAATGTGCTAGATTTAGCCAGTTTGGCATTGCACTTTCTTGAAGGCATTTAAAAGACAGTCTATGAAACAGAAATATGGAATCAGGAAGCTCAAAGTGATAAAATTAGAAAATGAGGATAGGAAAGCTGATGGATTTGTCTGAGACTTAACAGTCATATCTAAATGAAACTGCAGAATATTCAGGTGCTCATGGTTGATGTTGGAAAAAGATATGAGGCCTCCAGCTTGTGTGTATGGGAGCTCAGTGTTGCATAAGCAGTGTTCTTGATTTCTTGACTCAATTGCAAGATGTTGAAAAACACCACATCTGGCACAGCTTGTTCTTGATGAGGTACTTCTGCTTCTGCTGAGCTGTGATATAGACGAGTTCAAGCCAAAATCTTCTTGCCTATAAAATGTCTGCAAGACTGCTGAAGATTTGTCACTTTATTCATAATACATGTTTTATAAACTATGGAGGCTGAATATTGTGAGGTTCACTGTGGTCCAATTTATCTGGCCAAAAGTAAGGATTGTATGTAGTGGGAATTGCATTTTAGAGGGGAATGAGGAGTGGAGTTTGAACATGTTTTCCAGTTCTTTCCAGCAGTCCTTCTTTATTGATGGGGGGCTTCAAAAGAGTTTGCAGGTGTATGAAGAAAGGCAAGGAGATAAAACTTCCTGAAGTATTGTGTTGGATTTGAATTTCAGACTAGGAATGGGATGAATGTAGGAGTAGCAGATACTTTAAAGCATATCAAACAATTTTCTGGTTTTAGATTATTTTAGGAAAAATGTGAAAAACTCTTTTACTATGTTCATAGCACTGGCATAGACTAGAAAATGATCTGACTGGGCAAAGTCCTGATTTGCCTTACAGAATCAAGTTAAAAGGCTGGCTCAAGTGCGGGTCAGCTTTGTGTGTCTTTAGTTAAGTTTGTGCTTCAGAAACTTTACCTGAACTGGTACTATTCAATATTGGTAAAAGTGCACACATTTATTCTTTCAAATTTTTGTTGAAATTTGCTCTCACAAGTCTGGTGCTTGGTGCAGATGGGACAGGAGGAAATGAATGATGTTGCCAGCCTGAGTTTTATGCTAGAATAGCAGTTACCTGGCCTTATCCCTGATTCCTCTTTTCAGATTAAAAATTAATTTTCTCTGGTAATTAGGAATTGAATGTACTTGCTTTTTCTGAGTTGCCCTTAATGTTTCATTGTGTTGTCTTTTGTTTCAGATGTTTGTGTCACGCCTCACAGCTTATTTCAGAAGAAAATGTGTAGCAACAACAGATGAACGTGTGCAAAAGATGAACGAAGTTCTTAATTACATTAAATTCATTAAAATGTATGCCTGGGTCAAACCATTTTCTCAGAATGTTCAAAGTGAGTTCCCACAGTCTGTAAATGTCTCCTTTGCTGCTTTGTAGCCTGTGCATGCTGACTTTGTGCTGTAGGTGCTGATGGATGAGCAGTTTCAGAACACTGTCATTCTTCAGGCTACTCTGTGTTATGCACAATGGGTTGGACAAACAGACCTGCTTCTAAAATTTCACCTTCTAGTGTAATGATGTTTGTGGCATGACATTAAGCTTAAATTTTTCAATTTTCCTTTTATAATTTAATAAATGTGCTGGCTGCTCTATTAAAAAAAAAACCTCTATATTTGTGTGATTACAGACCATTATATTTTCCTCTTCTATAATTACTTTCTCTGTGAGAATGTTTATAGTGCAATAAACACTAAAGTGTAGAATTAGGCTTCTTACTGTTTATATACAGTGCTATGATACTGTCTGTTTGGTGTATGTACCCCCAAATCACAGCTCAAATGTGGTGCCTCTATTTGTATTTCTAGAAATTCGTGAGGAGGAACGCAAAATCTTGGAGAGTGCAGGCTACTTCCAGAGCATCACTGTGGGAGTGGCTCCCATTGTTGTTGTCATTGCCAGTGTGGTGACCTTTTCTGTCCATATGATCCTTGGCTATGACCTTACAGCAGCTCAGGTAAACTGTTAGAAATATTCTTTATGCTTTTGCTTCTGTAGCTTTTCTGCTGAGCCATTTCTCGTGTGGCTGTGCCCATGTGGCCAGGCTGTATCTTTGTTCACAGAAGTGAGTATCTGACAGCTGTGACAGCAGCAGGTGGAGTCTTATGTTTTGCACAAAAGGCTCTCAGTGCACTTTTGTCCTGACCTGCCTCAGAACAGGTTTTGGGCTGAATGTAAATAAGTCCTCCTGTTTGGATAGGGCATTGGGGATTACTGGATGTTTGTTTTGCAGTGTGCTTGGATGCAAACAGCACAAATGTCTAAAAATAGGATTTGAATTTGTGCCTTCACTAGTAGGTTGACACAGAATTTGCTGGCTGCTGCATTTGTTAGACCTACAAACAGAACAGGTCTGTCATGGTCTGTTGAAAGCACTAGAGAAGAAGTTGGGTAGATTTGCTTTGTGAATATGTTTAATATTTAAATAGCTGTTCTTGAACTGGGCCTTTTCTATGGTTTTGACTTGCTGCTGTGTCATTTTGTGTTTTAGAGGGCTGGAGCTGTTAGAATATTGCATTCAAGTGTGATTATTTTTCTTGTCTTGTTTCTAGGCATTCACAGTAGTCACTGTCTTTAACTCAATGACTTTTGCTCTCAAAGTAACTCCATTCTCAGTGAAGTCTCTGTCTGAGGCATCTGTTTCTGTTGACAGATTTAAGGTAAGCAGTCATTTGGCCTCAGTTTTCTCTAAGTGTGAAGTGTTGTATGTGTTCAGTAGATGCAAAGGGAACATTTGGAAGGTAATGTGAAGGGATATTAGCAGTTTAAGAATAAAATAATACCAGTGAGAAGCAAAATAGTCTGATTCGAAGATTTTGATTTTGAAGTTGGCCACAGGAAGAGATAAGAGTGAAGGACTCAGTGGCTCACTGTATAATAATTTTTAACTTCATTTTGAGACATCTATATGAAGACTGCAACATTTGTACAATGAAATTTTATGCTTTGCTAATAAACCCTTTTGAAAATATCAGGTGTTAGGTAAGTAGGTTGACAAAAATCAGTGGGATTTTATCTGTGGTCATAGAAGCCCGAGGTTTTATATTTCCAGACCAGATTAAGTGGCTGAAATTCCTCTATATAAGTAAATGGAGTCGTGATCTGGCAAAACAGATCTATGGCAGAAAATGTAAAACCCTGATAATTAACCATCTTATCTCCTGTCATGGGGATTGGAAGATGAATACACTGTGTGTACTTTATGAACTCAGAGGGGAGACCTTTACTTTGTCTTGTCTCTTGAATGTAAGTGTATTTCACATTGTGGGAATTTCCAGAGTGGAAAATAGCACTTTCCAAATAAAAACTTTCACAAGAATTGACAGATACATGGATTCTGTGTAACGCATTCATGGAACAAACATCCATGTGAGAAAACCAGAATCTGCAGAATGATTTTGAGATTCCATTGCTTTTGAGCAATTTTGCTTCATCTTCTGAGTCAGCTTAAAATCAGCCTTGCTTAAATCCAAGGGCACTTAAGGGAATTTTCTGTGAGGGAAGAGAAGGAAAAGGAAATTGAATTATCTCCCAGTTTGCCTATAAATTGTGTAGGAAATGTAACATAAGGTGTGGAAACTCTGACATCACAGTAAAAATTTAATTGACTTTTTGGCTCTGTAAATGAGTATGAGCTTTCTTATGAATGTGTGATTCAGACATAGCAATTGCAAGAATAAATAAGGCTGGGAATTGAGAATTTTTAGTCACAAAAAACTACTTGGTTCAAAACAAATTGTGTAAGTGGCAAACATTTTATCTTGTAATTAAACTGTGTGAAAAATGTCTTCCTAATCTGTTGATTGTAAATACTGATGGATGTGGTGGAAAACGTGATGCAGTTGACTGACTTCTTGCCAAGCAGCCTGAAATAGATCAGCTACACTTGTGCAAGATGACTTTTTCTCAGCAGAAAAGTTGATGGGTAAAGCCTCAAGTTAAAAGCCATTCTGTCTCCTTCCATAATGAGTTGGTGTGCAGGACAACTCAGTCACTTTGTCTCAAGTGACCTCTCCTCTCCAGCCTGTGTGTTCTGCTCACATGTTAATAATCTGCAACATACAGAGCTGCAGTTGCAAACAGTGTCAGAGGAAGAAGTGTCTGTCACATCACATCCAGAATATTGCAGTTCTGTGAAAGTCAAGTGTATCCAAGTGCTTCCACCACATCCAGGAATGCCCCAGCCACTTAGCAGACCTGGAGTTAGTTTACACTAATGAGCTACCTTTTGCTCTTCAGCTTCCCTCTACTATATAGCCTGATGTGTTTTGCTGCGTGAGTGTGCCGTAGGCTTGTCTCCCAGTCTTGATCAGGTGTCTCATCTTTACACCTCTCTCACAACTCCTATCAGAGTTTATTTCTAATGGAAGAGGTTCATATGATAAAGAAAAAACCAGCCAATCCTCACACCGCGATAGAGGTGAAAAATGCTACCTTGGCTTGGGACTTCTCCCACGCCAGCGTCCAGAGCTCACCAAAGTTGACCCCCAAAGTGAAAAAAGACAAGAAAGTCACCAAGAGCAAGAAAGAGAAAATGAAGCTACAGAATGAAGGACAGCAAGCTGTGCTGGCAGAGCAGAAGGGCCATCTTCTAGTGGACAGTGATGACCATCACAGCCCCGAAGAGGAGCACAAAATCATCCACCTGGTTAACCTTCGGCTTCAGAGGACTCTCTACAACATTGACTTGGAGATAGAAAAGGTAAGGAGGAATTCTGAGGCTTTTAAAAGGCCTCATTATAGCTGTCTGCATGAAATGGAGCATATTGCTTTTGTGCACTCTGTAATATCCATGGCAACTGCAGTATCCAGGATGCAGTGTCTGATCTTGCTGTAAACAGCTGTACCATTTTAGCAACTGCATCTTTGCAAACAGCCTGTGAAACAAGGGCAGGCTGTATAGCTTCCACATCCAGCTGAGGCGTTTGCAGCTCCTAGGACAGTGTGAGAGCCACTGAGCTCAGAGAACCTGCAAGGCACCAGGTACCAATAGGGTGCTGGTGAACAGTGTGTTCTTCCAGTGGCTTGATAATTTTGGAGTTTCATCTGTATTCTGGGTGAACATTTTAGGTGACTAGGTGTTCCAGCGGAGCATGACAGTGCTTTTCATTGAAGAATGTGCAATTTTCTTCCTTGAGAATTTTTGTACCGGTGGATGCTGGTTTTCAAGAGTTGTAGGAACATTTGGAGCTATTTGCTCCAAAGTGGGTAAAAGCATGTAAAATGTCAAAGAAAAAGCATTGAACTTAATACATGACATTATCTACACATACAAAAGCTTTGAAGTCTGGAAGTTGGATGTTGAAATAATGGGATACATAGATTTATTAAGATATTAAGTGTTAAATTGTTGTTTGTTGTTAAACAAAGAGGGATAGTTTAAGCTATTTTAAACAGTAAAAATACCTATATTTTAAACTCTGGGGGAGAATGCCTATAGCTTAAAAAATTGCCTCAAATTGGAGTACAGTTACTTGAAAATGTAAAGGCTGGTTTTGTCTCAGAAGTCAAAAAAAAGCTGGTTTTGTCTTTCTGTGCTATCAAGAGAAGGCCAGCAATGTGTTCCACAAGCATCTATATATCTTTCTTGTTCACTTTATATTTTTTACAAAAGGAATAAAAATAGCTTTGATATATTGTTTAATGTGAGTACTAACCCAGTCATTCTGTTGCAGAGAAATTCTTCAAAATGATTGAATTCTAGTATTTTCTTGGTACATGTTCTCTAGCAAATTGGATCTAACTGGCAAGAAGTTTGACTGGACCTATATATGCCAAATTCTCTTTTATGTCAGTCTTTTCCTCTTTCCTTATCACTTTCAAAAGCATCTTGGTGCTTTTGGTTTATTGATCCTATGGGCCTGTAACCCTAGTAAGAAGGAAGCTGATCTTCAAACACCTTTATTTTTACTTTTAGAGTTGATTTCAGTTTTATTTCACTGGGGTTGTGTTCACTCTATACAATTTGAGTATGTGACTGATACTGACTGACTCTTGCTTTTTTTGTCTAGTATGTAATTTTAGAGGTGTCATTTCTATCCAACTGTCCTCTCAGAGGTACTAGTCTGGATTCTGAAAGGGATGATGAATGTAAGAAATGAGTGCCATAATTTTTTTATTTTCTTTGTAGGGAAAACTTGTTGGAATTTGTGGCAGTGTGGGGAGTGGAAAAACTTCACTTATCTCAGCAATTTTAGGGCAGGTGAGAAATCCTGTTTTGAGTATTTCTGCTCTTCTTTTCCATCTCCTATTTCACTTATTTGTACTCTGTAGAATGCAGTCTGTTGTAAACACAGGGTAGCATGATCTCACAGCTGGTGTGTAATTGCAGATGACCCTGTTGGAGGGGAGCATCGCCGTGAGCGGGACCTTCGCGTACGTGGCCCAGCAGGCCTGGATCCTCAACGCCACTCTCCGGGACAACATCCTCTTTGGCAAGGAGTATGATGAAGAAAGGTTTGTCAGACTGCTTGCTGATCTGGATGAAAGCTTAGTAATTCTTGGCCTAAGTGTGGGAAGAATTTAATGCGGAGTACACTGCAGATAAAACCTCTGTGCCCTTCTGGAGTCTGAGTCTCATTTCGGATCCTGCCGCTCTTGCATGTGGCCCTGTGGCTGGTGGCTGTCAGTGTGCCTGGCCCTGCTCCTTGCAGTGAGGCTGGGTCTCATCCTGGACCTCTGGTTGAAACCAGCAGCTGCTGTGAGCAGCACTAAAGTGGTATTTTGTCTTGCTGTCCTGGCCTTGCCCTCTGCAAACACAATGGCTGTGTGCAATGTACTGACATCTTCCATGGCGCCCCTCCACTGGGGGACTTTCCTGTGGCCCATAGCCAACTATCCCTGAAAATAAATTGTCTCTATTCTCACAATGCTTTTGACGTAGGTGATTAATTATTACCCTCAGTTTTCTCCTGAGACTCCAAGGCAGATGATTTGTTTTAGGCTGCTGGAGTATCTGCTATTAGTGTAGAAAATGATACAATGCTTTACTAGTTAAATAATTGTGGGGAAAATAAGTTTTCTTAACTATTTATTTACTTGCTCTTCAGATACAATACTGTGCTGAATGATTGCTGTCTGAGGCCTGACCTGGCCATTCTTCCAAATGGGGACCTGACAGAGGTATGTTTTGCTTATACTAAACTAATTAATAGATGGAGAAAAGAGTTTTGGTTTGGCAGGGTAAACTGGAATGAGGGTACATCAGTCTGGGGTGCATATGAGCCAAGCTGTTGAATGCATTCTCTTGAGCTGACCTTAGTGGGACCTGGGCTGTTAAGAGTTGTACCCTGTTTTTTTACTGAGATGTTGACTGTTTGGGAATTTCCTTCATTGTGTTGTAAATTTAGCTGCCTTAACAGGACCTAACTGAACTTGATTTAAAATAGCTAAAGGAAAAAAAATGGCTATGTTAGTTCATAAAAGGTAAAATAAGCAAAGAAAGTACTGCCACATTTCAAGCATATTAACCTTGAGTTTGAATGTGTAACAAATGTCACAAAGTGGACACTGAAACTTGAATACGTCTATGTTATGGGGGAGTATCTATATAAATAAAAGATGAGTATTATGGTCTGCTTTATTCTGGTCATCTATGTTACATGGTGCTGAAGAAATAAAATGATGGGTGTGTGTCTCTGCAGATTGGTGAACGAGGGGCTAACCTGAGTGGGGGACAGCGTCAGAGAATCAGTCTGGCTCGAGCCCTGTACAGTGACAGGGACATTTACATCCTTGATGACCCCCTTAGTGCCTTAGATGCTCACGTTGGAAATCACATTTTTAACAGTGCAATAAGGAAGCACCTGAAGTCAAAGACTGTCCTTTTCATCACACATCAGCTTCAGGTACTGAGTCTCCCATACTTTTTCTTGGACCTTCTTGAAATGGTTTGTTAATCAGTTGCCTTCATACTGGAAATTTCTATGCCCTGACCTGTGACAGGACAACCCTGTCTGTCTATAGAATGTGTGGTTTACGTTTATAAACTAGGTTTGCAAGTGTGCACTGAGCACAATTTTATTATTTGATACCAGTGCTGCTTGGTGTCTGTTTGGGACTGCTAACCATTGGCTGAAGAAAATGTGCCAGAGAAATAAATACCTGGTCAAAAATATTTTTGCTAACTTGCTATAAAGCTTTTTCATCACAGCAGAAATAGTTAAATTTGGTGTCAGTAAATCAGAATTGATGTACCTGAGATTTTTTTTTTTGCTGTCTTCTGTGTATAGAAATATTAGTGCTTAGTCTAAGTATCCTGTGTCATGTCTTCCAGAAGAGATTGGTTTTGATAGGGCACAAAAACTTTTTATTTGTGTAGTGTGAGTAATCGTAGTACTCTAGCCAGAGAAGGACCTCTGAAAATCAGCTGTCTGTTGTGTGGGAATAGGTGTGTTGTGTGCCAGTGTCTAAAAGCTACTGAGAAGGGTTGTGTGGGAGTGTTTGGTTATTGAACATCGTGATAGAGACTTCTTCTTGCTGCCACTTTCTCCAGTATCTTGTTGACTGTGATGAAGTGATCTTCATGAAAGAAGGCTGCATTACTGAGCGAGGCAGTCATGAGGAACTGATGAATTTAAATGGAGATTATGCAACTATTTTTAATAGCCTACAGCTGGGAGAAACACCACATATTGAGGTACTTGTTTATTTTAAAGTGTTCTGAATCTTGACTATTCTGAGGTGAAGCAAGTGATTTTGTTGGAAACCTGGAAAATGGCTTCACACACTTTCATGTGTTGATCTGACCAATAGATTTCCTATAGAATGATCTCTGCTTCATTAGCACTGTGTCACAGTTTGTTTTTAGGGAATGTGTGCTAGAGAGGACTCTGCCAATGAGCTCATGACTTAATCATGAAAATATTGTAGTGTCTCTCATGGTGATGCTCAGAGAAGGAAGTTTTTCTCTTATTGTACACACCACTCCTTAATTTACCTCTGAATTAGCTCAGATCATCAACAACCTTTATCTGAAAGAATTCTTACTGGCTTGTTGCTATATATTCAGTGTAGTGTGACTGAGGCACAGCAGGTGTGACACAACTTGTCAAAAGTTAGATGTGACAGTCTTTTGGAGGCATAACTGAAAATGCTGTGTTTTGGGAGTTTGAGAAAAAATGTTTTGCCTTGACACTAATTCTGTTATGAAAAAAAGTCTGTAAATGCAAGCATGAATATGTACTCTAGTATTTCAGTTGGTACAAAAATTATAAATCTAGAAAATAACAAGAACCATTCAGTACAACATCTACATTTTCATCAATTTAATTTTTCCCACCCTTTTGCTCTTTATTTCCTGAAGTTAATCTCTGGAGTAAGGATCTTTGCATTTTGTTTTATAATAACTTGTCTAAATTTCATGTGCATTTTCTCTTAGAAAGGAAAGATTAAAAGTACATCAACAGTTTATTTTCTAAGAGATGAGAGATTCCTTACTCATGAGGCATTTAAAACAAAACATTTCTGAGAAGGAAGCATTGTAAGAATTACAGATATGGAAGGAGCTTGGTGACACATTCTCCTGGGAGATATTTGTGAAAGAAGCAAAAGGATATAATGCATTGCTCTGCATATCCTTTGAGGCATGAAGATAATGAAGATAATAGTAAGACTAATAATGATAGTGAACAAGAGATTCTCCAGTCTTCATGCTTGGCTGACCTTTAATGTTGCTGTAAACATTAGCTCATGGAAAGACCATTAAATTGCATTCCCTGTGGGATAAAAATAAAAGGATCATCAGTTGGATTCTCTGTGGTTTGATCTTGGGTAAAGTGTGGGAAGGCAGCCCTGAACATGGTGTGTAAGGGGTTTCAGTCCATGTAGGCTGACTCTGAACAGGCAGTAACTCCCAGTTATGGAAAAATGGCTGGGTTTAGAGCAGGGCTTGTGTGTCACTTTAGTGACTGGAAGATCAAGTTAACCTGACTTTTCTTAAGAAATCTCTCATGAAATATCTCTAAGTGCTAGGGTGCTTGGAGACAAAAAGCTTCTTTAAAAAAATGTGAGTTATTTTTACAAGGGATAGGGAGATTATATCTTTCTTGCAGTAACAGGGATATCATTCCCCTACCAAGTACATTCATAATTTACACTGATGTACACTGATCCTGGAAATTACCTTTGCACCCTACCTCTACACGTTGGTAGTAGTTCAGATTAATAGAGGAGGAGAATTTAATCCACCAGAGTTGGCAATCATCTGTAATAATTGTGAAGTTAATATCCTCCTTGATGTGAATGCTGAGCTATTGAAAGCCTTTGTCCTTAGGTGGCAGATAAAAAAAAGTTTGTGTTTATATATGAAAATGTCAAAGCCAACTACTGTTTAGTGTCACTGTTTTTCTGCAGATTAATATAAAGAAGAACACAAACAATTCATTAAAAAGGCCCCAGGATAAAAGTACCAAAACAGGGTCTGTGAAGAAGGAGAAAGTTGTAAAGAAGGAAGAAGAGGGTAACTATGTAATCAAATTTCTGTCTGTAATTGTTTTGTACTCCAATAAGTTCAAAACATGTGCTTCAAAGTATATTGTTAATGTACCTTTCAGGTTTTGGAAGCTGTCTCAATCCTAATCACTTAGTGTGGTTGATAGGAGACAGGCAGTGGGCAAAGAACATTCATTAATTCATTAAATATGTGCCTGTACAATGTTTTTAAGTTCAGTCAGGCTCCTGTTGGTCAGATGCCACTAGCACAAAGGAGCTGGTACTGCCCTGCTCCCACACCACCTCTCCCTCCTGTCCTAAGAGGGCCGTGTGTACAGCTTGGCACTCAGTCCTAGGCAGGACATTTGTGGATGAAGGGAAGGTCTGACCTCTGTAATTCTCTGTTTAATGTAGCTTTGAACTTCAGGTTTGAAAAGCAATAGTGAGGCTGATCCCAGCCTAACATTCAAGTCTTTGCTGATGAGACTTTTTCAGCTGTACCATGACTTAAATGATTCTGCAGAAGAAATGTGACTTCTTGAAAAACTGTTTGAACCACTGAGTTCTAAGTGTGAAGTAAAGTGTGTGTTTCTGAAAGCACTCTGCACAGTTTGAAAGACTAATTTTGTGTGTGTCACAAATTTATGGGAGTTTCATGGAAGAGCTTTCCTCATTCCCTCTTCATCTGCTATTTCACAGGCCAGTTGGTCCAGTTGGAAGAGAAAGGCAAAGGCTCTGTCCCCTGGTCTGTTTATGGTGTCTACATTCAGGCAGCTGGAGGCCCCTTTGCATGCCTCATCATCATGGCACTGTTTGTGCTGAATGTGGGCAGCACAGCTTTTAGCAACTGGTGGCTGAGTTTCTGGATCAAGCAAGGCAGTGGAGTAAGTTCAATAGCTTTTCTACTCTTGTGTCTAATGGGCTGGGGTGTTCTGCTAGACTAATCCCAAGCAGTCCTGCAAGACCAAATAGTTCTTCCTAATTTAAATAAGTTGGAAGGCTCCCCAGGAGGTGGTCTCACTAGGGAGTTCATCTGCGAGAATAAGAGAGCTCCAGTCATAAGAAAAATATAATAACTTATGTGATTTAATGCTGCCCTCTTGTTCCTTTTCTTGGTTAGTGTAAGAAAAGGAAGTGAAAATATGAAAGGAGCCAACAAGCTAACTTTATTGTGTCTTGTTTAAATGTGATGTTATATCTAACAGGAAAATTTTTGTTAAAATATGGCTTTGAGTCAAATGACTTGGAAATTGCTTTGAAGATTCTGATGACCTGGGATGGTTTGGGCTTTTTTCCCCACTCTTGGGACTTTGTTTGCAAGTCTTGTTGTATTTAAAACTCCAAATATAACTGCAAGGGTTTTTTTGTGAGGGCAGAGAGCAAGGTACTAATCTCAGAGATTAAATAATTAAATGCAGATGGCCAACAATATTAGAATCAGCATTAAGATCCTTAAACATACTTAAAGATCAAAAATAAATGAGAGAATGAGACTGCATAACAGTGTGACTGTAAAGAATTTATTGCATAGTGGCAGAAATAAGTGTTTGATAAAGATCTATCCAAGGTGAATATGGCTGTGTGGTGCTATCCAAGTATCTGATGTTGTTCAGGAGAAGACAAGAAATAAGCATGAAATGAGAGATTAGGAATCAAATGAAATAGATATTGTGGTAGTACTTTGAAAGATTTTTTAAGAAAAAGATCAAGGGTTACAAATCTACAAGTCAAGCATCTCTGCCACAGAAAAGTTTCTGAAGCATTCAATGATCACTGAAGTACTTGAAAGAAGAAATATCAAATATAGTGGGAGAAGACACAAGGCAGTTAAATTCTACCATATGTAATGTATACATGCTTCATCCTTGTCTTAACTAACCTCTGAAACCTTGAATTTTCTGCAGAACACCACTGTGACTTTGGGAAATGAGACTGTCATAAGCAACAGTATGAAAGATAACCCTCACATGCATTACTATGCTGGCATCTATGCACTGTCTATGGCAGTTATGTTGATCCTGAAAGCTGTTCGTGGTGTGGTCTTTGTAAAGGTAGGTGCCCGTGCTGGTGTTTGCTACCTCCTCCTCCTGCTTCTGCAAATTGCTGTCACTGGTTCTTTTGGTCATCTCCCAAGAGACTTTTGAACCAGAGTCAGTCATGGACTGTAATGTTTCCATAGCCAGCTCTGGGGCTGCCTCTTATGGTTGGAGAGAGAAATGGAGTAGAATATTTGGGTGGCAGGAAGGCAAGCACTGCTTTATAGCCCTGTAATGTTTTCTGCATTGTCAGGGAACTCTCAGAGCATCCTCAAGGCTCCATGACGAGCTCTTCCGACGGATTCTGCGTAGCCCCATGAAGTTCTTTGACACTACACCCACTGGGAGGATCCTCAACAGGTTTTCCAAAGACATGGATGAAGGTATCTCTCACTGTGTGCCCTGTAAATCCCACATTCAGACCTCCCAGTTAAGTTCTGAATACTCTTCAGTCTGTTGCTGTTGGGGTGATTGTACCCTGTGTCTGTTGCCAAAAGTGCACTTGCACATAAACAAAGCAGGAATTGGGATATACCTGGGATATGAGTCTAGAAGGGACCCGGTAGCTCAGGTCTGAGCATCCACTTATGAAGAAGGAAATGTGCTACTCTTGTTGTACCTCCAGGCTGCACTTGGGCTCTCAGCAATTAATGCAGGAGTAACTTAAAACATTAGAGTGAAGCTGATGTACAGCAGAGGTGGTAATTAGGTCAGAGTTACATCAGTGATATTTCTGCAAATGGGAACAATTAGACTGCCAGTAACTCGGAAGGTAAAAACATCCCAATGAAAATGTACATTTTTAATTTGAATAACCTAAGAAATCCCTGTGTTTTTTACTAAGGTACAGCTGGACTGAGTTGATTTCTATGGGTTGTTTTAGTTTTCTGTACTCAAGATGTTCCTCTTTTCCTTCCGTTTCCCCAGTTGACGTTCGTTTGCCCTTTCAAGCGGAAATGTTCATCCAGAACGTCATCCTTGTGTTCTTCTGTGTGGGGGTGATTTCTGGGGTTTTCCCCTGGTTCCTGGTGGCAGTGGGGCCCCTCATTGTCCTGTTCACAGTTCTGCATGTTGTGTCTAGGTAAGTGCATCAGCTGCTTTGGCTGAAAAGGTACTTTCACCTTCAAGTACAAGATAGTGGTTGGCACATGGTGGTTCTGCATGAAACTCAAAACACTTCTTTCCTTCCAGAGTCTTTATTCGAGAGCTCAAGCGTCTGGACAACATCACACAGTCTCCATTCTTGTCTCACATTACATCTAGCATCCAGGGTCTCTCCACAATCCATGCCTACCACAAAGGACAGGAATTTCTGCACAGGTCAGTCTAGATATCCATCTGGGAATGGTGGAATACAGAGCTGAATACAACAGCTTCTGGCATTCAAAAGAATTTGTCGCTGGGGTCTGATGGATCATTGGTTCTATGACTCAAAGTTACTTTTCTGGGGGAAAAAAACCTGGGAGAACAGAAAGATGGGTGAGGGAAAACTGGGAAGAGCAGTAGTGAGGAAAGTTTGCAAACCCTGCCATCATGTCTTGGTTTGAAACTTGATCAGTGATGAGTCTTCCCACCCTAGATCCTGATAATGGAACAGGAGTTTAAGTACATCTGATACTTGTAGAACATCAGGCTCATGGAGTCTACTAACCTTTGCTGTGTTTGTTTCAGGTACCAGGAGCTGCTGGATGACAACCAGGCCCCGTTTTACCTGTTCAGCTGCGCGATGCGCTGGCTGGCCGTGCGCCTGGACATCATCAGCATCGCTCTGATCACAACCACTGGCCTCATGATTGTCCTGATGCATGGCCAGATCCCTCCTGCCTATGCTGGGCTGGCCATCTCCTATGCTGTGCAGGTGAGTGTGATGCATACTGAAATACTTAATTTCTCCTTTAATGTAGATATTGCTAATGAGCAAACAGTGTCCAGCGCTGGCTCAGAGGAGCTGCAGGGCTCTGAGCACTCGTGTTGGAGCTGCTGTTCGGCCTCTTCTGCCTCCCTGTGGCACAGAGGGGGAATTAAAGAGCTTAGATGCCTCATACTTAAAGCTGTTGCTCTTGGGAAAAGTTTAAGCTACTGGTTTCTCAAGGGATGCATAAATTATGGTGATTTTAAAATGAACTATTTAATTAACTTGTCTTGAACACTTTAGTTATATGGTGCCTGATGTCAAGAATATCAAATATCATGGCATTATTTAGGTTGGAAAACAGCAAAATGTCATTGAGTCCAACTATTACGTCAGCAATGCCAAATCCACCACTAAACCATGTTACCATGTTCTCATGTGCCACATCTACACAACTTTTAAATACCTCCAGGGATGGTGACTCCACCACTTCCCTGAGAAATTTGGGTTCTTGGCAACTCTTTTAGTGAAGAAATATTCCTACCATGTAATCTAAATCTCCTCTGGTATGATTTGAAGTTGTTTCCTCTTATCCTATTGCTTGTTAAGTGGGAGAAGAGAGCCAACCCCACCTGGCTACACCTTCCTTTCAGGGAGTTGTAGAAAGTGATAAGATCCCCTGAGCCTCCTCTTCTCCAGGCTGAGCCCCCCTACCTCCCTCAGGTGCTCCTCACAGGACTCCAGACCCATCCCCAGCTCTGTTGCCCTTCTCTGGACATGTTCCAGCACCTCAATATCTGTGTAGCAGTGAGGGACCCAAAACTGAACCCAAAACCTCACCAGTCCCAAGTACAGTCACTGCCCTGATCCTGCTGGCCACATTAATCTCTTAATAGCAAGTCACTGCTCTAAAAATTTTTCTTTCACCTCTTCAGTTAACAGGGTTATTCCAGTTTACAGTCAGACTGGCTTCAGAGACAGAAGCTCGTTTCACCTCAGTGGAGAGGATTGACCACTATATCAAGGTAGGAGTGCATTCAACTGCCTGTTGTGAAAGTTTGTGTTGTTTATGTTGCTGGCCTCAGCCATAGTCTGCCCTAGTACAGAACGGATGTTCCTGATCTTGGAAAGGCACTAAAGCCTGTGCTGTAACACTGCAGAGTGAGTTGGTTTTGTGAAGCACATGTATTAGCACTGGGGGGCTGAATGGCCCCGGAACTGATAGGTAACTAAACTAGAGGCATTGCTGGGTTTACATAAGCTATTGGAAGTTTGCTGACACTCACAGTAAAGAGTGGAGTGTGTGAAAGGGGTAACTTGGGGATTCAAAACATTATTTTAAAGGCAAAGGATGATCCTTAATCATCCTTCATTCTAAACCTAATGGAATTCCTTCATTTAAACACAGATAACTGTTACTTTATCTACAAGTAATTCCACTTCAGCCTAATAAGCCTACTTTTCCACAGCTGTCTTATGTAACATATTTAGGTATGCTTGAAAAGTCAAGGGAATGCTCTTACTACAAACATCAGAAATGTGCTCAGCTGAACATGATAAATGTGCCAGGCTAAATGCTTAGCAAGCTGCTCTGATTATCTGTAACCCTTTCTTTGTGACTGGGATTTGTGTGTGCAGAACTGGGCATAGGTCAGTGGGGAAAGCGTAGCCAGGAGAATGCCTCCTACTGGGTCTGGTGTGTGAGGTGAAAGACATTTCCATTTAATGTTTCCTGTGAACTGCAGAGGGAGATTTGTTTATTTGGTAAATCTATTTAACACATTTAGTAGGGCTATTTAGTAGTTGATACTTGTAGCTTTTTTAAAGTGTGTGGATTTAATCCACAGGTTAAAAAACAGAATTTAAAAGCCCCAAACCTGTCCACTCCCCCAGTTAAATAAATCCTCTGGAGACATCTAAGCAGAAAATTTCTGCATATGGAAGACTTGGCGACTGCACTACTTGGCAACTATGCCAAATATTGTATCTCTTGCTGGGCTGAGATGGATTTATTAGTCAGGCCCTTAGTGGCAAAACCTACAGTTGTAGGTTTTTGTTTGGGGTTTTATAAAAGTTATGTCTCATTGTATATTGCTATCAAGCAACACTATCTGTGATTAAAAAAAAAGATTGATCTTGAGACAGCCATTTATGAAACTGTAAAACTAGTTAGAAGCTGAAGTGAAGGGTGGGTGGCCAGTGAAACACCATTCAGGTCCTGGGTCGTACCAAGGCCCAGGGTTGCCTTTTTTTCAGTGGGGGCTCAAGGTTGCTGTTTTGAGCACCAAGCTCAAAGAATGGGAGCACCATCATAGCAGATGGCTGTTTTTTCTCTCAAACCCCTGGTGTTCAATTAATCTGCCTCTAACTAGATGTTGCAGATGTCCACAGCTGACATCCCTGTGGGATCTCTCAATGGTCAGTGTAGGAAATGGGTGTCTCCAGAGGGCAGCTTATTACCTCTTCAAGTATTTATATTAGAATGAGAAAAATTGCACTCCAGAAATGCTGTTGTATAGCATTTGTAGAGATCTCTCTTTGTAGAGACTATGAAGGAGTTGTCATGGCCTGGTTCAGTTATATGAGGTGAATCCCATGACAGGATTGCTGCCATTCTTTGAGGGTGCTTGTGCCAAATATGGGAAAGTGACCTTGACTTCACTCTAAACATGCTATAAAGCCTTGTGTTTGGCTTTCAGAAGTTCTGCTTTTCTGTTTAATCTGTGAACTGCTCAATAAGGGGCAGAGTGAAATAGCAAAAGTGAGCAGGCTGGAAGGGAATGATGTGGTAGGACAGGGGAACATGAGGAGGGGAAGGAAGAGGGTGGCATTTAATGTGTTACTTGGACATTCTCTTCTGTGTCAACATCAACAGTCGTGACCCTGGCATGGCATAGCAAGTGAGGCATAGAAATGCACCAGATTTTGCATCCATTCTTTGGAGTGCCATGAAACTCAATAGGATTGTGCTGATAAATAATAGGCCAAAAATACATTTTGAATTCCGCTGATGAAAACCACTGTTGTATAGAAGGACTGATGTCATTACTGAGGCAACAGGAGGGAATTAACAGTGTGGTCAGTGTAATACAGCAAACTTCTGGACCACTGGGCCCACATCCAGCCAAACAGCTCATCATGAAACTGCCATAAATGATCTGGGCTGAGTCTGCACGGAAGAACTGAAAGCTGCAGTTGATAATTTTCCTTTGGTGCTTTGTTTACTGGAAACTGAACTTTCTGTATTTTTGTTAAAAGACACTTTCCCTGGAAGCTCCTGCTCGAATTAAGAATAAAGCTCCTCCTCTGGACTGGCCACAGGAAGGGGAAGTTGTGTTTGAAAATGCAGAGATGCGGTACAGAGAGAACCTCCCTCTAGTACTTAAAAAAGTGTCCTTTACTATCAAACCGAAGGAAAAGATTGGCATTGTGGGGAGGACAGGCTCAGGTAAGGAAAAACACTAAGCAGAGTTAAATTTTTACTTTTACAGAACAGATTGGGGCAGTCATATTGGTTCTCCTGTGTTTGAGTAAGTTGGCTCCACAGGTGGTGTTGAGCACTCTTGTCAGTGGAGGTTTCCATTCATGTCTTGTACATAACCAAGATCCCTGTAAAAAAATAGTGAAAACAAGTTTCCATTTAAAGCACAGGGATATCCTACTATGCTTGAGTCAGTATGTTTATCATGTTTAACTCCCCAAACCACTGACCAGCACAGATGGTGCCTACAATGTGCTCATTGCAGCTTGTCTGCTCCTCTTGAAAGATTCTGTACTGACGCTGCAGTCAGGTTTGGCTCTGAGCTGTCTCAGAGTCCTGTAATGTGAAGAATCCAAACCCCTGTTTGTGAGATGACTTAATCTCAAAATGAGTTTTTAAATAAGTAATTTATATTTCTGTATTGGGTTTTCATGGCAGGGTTGGGGCAGCACTCCAGGCATGGCTTCTTTGAGGAGAGATTAGGAGCTGCTCCCACAATTGCTCAGAAATTTAAATTCTGAGCCTCAGAACTTACCAGAGCATTGCTTGCCAGCACTTCTTGGTATTTTCAAACTTTTCTTAGATGTGGACAGCTTTTAGAATGCTTTCTCATCTGAAAACTGTTATGATTCTGTAGAAACACCAGTCATGTTTTTCCTGTCTCATTTTTAGGGAAGTCTTCCCTTGGAATGGCACTCTTTCGTCTTGTTGAACTGTCTGGAGGCTGCATTAAAATTGATGGAGTGAAAATAAATGACATTGGCTTGGCAGATCTTCGGAGCAAACTCTCCATAATCCCTCAGGAACCTGTGCTGTTCAGTGGCACTGTGAGGTTAGTGAGGCTGTAAGAAGACAAGAA
This sequence comes from Taeniopygia guttata, assembly GCF_048771995.1. Lineage (NCBI taxonomy): Eukaryota > Metazoa > Chordata > Aves > Passeriformes > Estrildidae > Taeniopygia > Taeniopygia guttata. The sequence continues at coordinate 17,445,195 of NC_133034.1, read as the reverse complement.
GGGACTGAGCTGTCTTCCTGCTTCTAACCTCAGTGTGCTGAGAACATCTGATTTCCTGGGCAAGGAAACTGTTAGTGGAAGACCAGATGGGAATCACCTGTATGGATGAATTAGCACACTGCTGTTTTGCCATTCATTGCTGAGTTAAAATTCTGCTTGTTTTCTGCTTCCCCTTCCAGATCAAACTTGGATCCTTTCAATCAGTACAGTGAGGAACAAATCTGGGCTGCTTTGGAAAGGACTCACATGAAGGAGTGTGTAAGTATTATGTGCCCTGGGAGATGGATGTTTGCTTGACTTCTAGAGCAACATAATCTGTTAGTAGCTACTTTAGAGGTCTTTATCTAAGCTTTCTCTTTACTCTTTCCCACTTGTTCTCTATGCTTTATTTGACAAATTTTTTCTTCTTTTTTCCCCTGATTTTATCAGGCTGCTGTTTTTGGTTTTGTAGGGACATGCCATATTCTGTGGTTTTTTTTAGTATATAGAATAGCAGGGTGCTGCTTTGTCACGGGGGTTCTTAGGGTGTTAAAACATGGAATTCAATATTTTTTAGTATATGTGCCTGAGGTGTATAGTCTACATTTCCATTTGTGACTGTACATGTCACATGTGCAAATTTATACTGAATTTAAAACCTGCCCTTTGCAAAGCCCTCTGCAGTAAGCCTTGCTGCCATAACATTTCCAGTGCTTTTTCATGTAAGTCAGGTGGCAGGTATGGCTGCAGGAATTCCTGCAGGGACTAGGTTCACTCTCTTCTCCTGACAACAAAGATTGTCAGGAGATCTGTTTGTGTTTATATGATTTTGTGCAGTGCTCTAAGATTTTTGCCTCGTCTTTCCCACATAGGTTGCACAGCTGCCTATGAAACTTGATTCAGAAGTGATGGAAAATGGGGAGAACTTTTCTGTTGGAGAGAGACAGTTGCTGTGTATAGCCAGAGCTCTGCTGCGTCGTTGCAAGGTGAGCACAGGAGGGAGAGAAATAGCTAGAGATAACAGAATTACAGGATTGAACAAGCCCTTTTTTGGTGTGCTGGATTCTTTTTGTGTGTCAGGAATGACACAAATGATTATTGCAACTCAGAGGTGTAAGATTAAAACAAACAGGAAGGTACCTGTAGCCAGCTCCTGTAATGTCCTGCCATTGGAAAGGCATTGCTCGTAAGTGCTAACAACAGTGTGTCAGACAAGCATTTCTTCAGTGTCCTGTTACTGGGGAGAATCAGATTCTTCCCTTCTTTCCATCTTTTTGTGAGTATAAGCCAAGTGTTTTTCTTCTACATGGTACTCCACTAAAATGTGGTCTTCAAGTGGAACTTGGGACTGTGCTATGCCAGCCAAGTGCAGGATTTTGCAGGAATGGAAAACAAACAAGTACAGTGAGAAAGGACTTTTGGATTGAGATTGATCAGGATTCTGGTTTTAACAACTTTTTTTTCGGAAATGTGACATATCATAATATTTTAAAGTCAGACTACTCAGCAGAAGTTACTGCTGTCTCTGCAGTACCTGCACAAAGCACGTCCGGTTCAGCTTTGACAAGAAATCAGTCCAAATCAGTTTATGTCTGAGGAGAAGAGACTCTTTACCCAGCTTAAGAAAGCTATTAAGTCTAGTCAGTATTGACTCATTCCAGGAGGAATGTCACCACCAGGGATGTGTCAAATCAATTTACTGGTAAAAATTGTGTTTGAGATTCATCTATGGAATATAAAATTGGAAGTAGTGGAAACTTGAGGCCCAGGTCATAACCCACATGTAGCTCTAGGATGTGACAATAAAATGTGTCATCCACAGGCTTTGTTGAAGGCAATTACATAGAGGTAACTGAATGGGTGCTTGTAAAACCTGTGTTTGTGCCCACAACTCTGTAAGGATTGCCAGTTGTGACAACACTTGGCTGTGGCCATTCTGTCCACTCCATATGTATTTTCATATTCAGGGAGGGAAGGTGTGACCATGGGTAACAGCCAAGATTCTGTGCTGCTTTCAGATACTGATCCTGGATGAAGCAACAGCTGCTATGGACACAGAGACAGACTTACTGATCCAGGAGACCATCAGAGAGGCGTTTGCAGACTGCACGATGTTAACAATTGCTCATCGCCTGCACACGGTCCTGGGCTGTGATCGGATCATGGTGCTAACACAGGGACAGGTGAGCAGGGAGGCGTCTGCCTCTGGTCTGGTGGTGCCATGTGTGCAGGAAACTGAGGAAACAGCTGCACTGCAGCGTAGAAAATCCTCTGTTCATTCATATCCTTGGTGATAATAGTCCAGTAGAATCAGTTGCTGCCTGTGACAAGGTCAAAGATGGCAAACTTTTTTTTCACACCAAGAAAGTACCATAGAATAAAAAAAAATCTCAAAAATCTTTTTGAGGCTTCCTTTGCAGGTTAATTCTGAGATGGGTAATAACATAAACATCTCTGCTGGGGCTCAGTGGCTGTTTCCCATTACTTTCATAAAGCCCCGTGCCATCAATCATGCCTATGGCAGATACTTCTATCTATTTTTCAGGCTTCCATTTGGGAGCCATAAACAGTTAAATGCAAGAATATTGGGCAAGGCTCTTAAAGGTAGAGAGGGCAAAAACCCATAGCCTCTACCTCTGCCAGAACCATCAGAGGTTGTTTCCTGTTGGGCTAGTTGCAGTTTTTGAGCCAGTGTGAAGCATTCCAGGTTATACTATCCTTAAATGCAGGTCCTTTCACACCTGGTGTCTCACCTAAAGATCAGTGCTGTGTTCTCTATTCTTTACTATCACACCACAAGTCCAAGGGGTGGAAGTCAATTCTCTGCTGAATTTTACTGACATACTTTACCTGCCTTGTTTGCTTTCAGGTAGTGGAATTCGACACCCCGACTGCCCTTCTGGCCAACGAGAACTCGCGCTTCTATGCTATGTTTGCTGCTGCGGAGAACAAGGTTGCTGTCAAGGGCTGAAATGCAGGGCAAAGTCACTTTAATTTTGGAGAGCTACGCTCCCTGCCTGTGGCAGGCCAGCTCTTCCTCCTCCTCACAGATTATTGTCTTTTCATCTTTTAATTTTTAGCACAATGTGTCAAGCCAGAGAATTTTTAAAACCATGTCAGAAGAACTCATGTTTTTATTACTGTATTTATTCCATACTACTAATTTTTTGTTATTAAATGCACTCTACAAATGGCTCAGGGAGCCATAGTTATAAATGTATCAGAGGCCTATAATGAAGCTTTATACATGTAGCTATATCTATACATAATTCTGTATATAGCCTATATTTACAGTGGAAATGTAAGCTGTTTATTTTATATTAAAATAAGCACTGTATTAATAACAGTGCATATTCTTTTCTATCATTTTTGTACAGTTTATGGTACCAGAGATCTGGCTTTATCGGACTGTATCAGACAATGTTTTGTCTTTTACAGTTCGTCTTTTCCTAGTGCCGGATTTTCTGCGTGTCTGAGTGGAAGTGAAGCTTTGCAATAGTGTCCTTTATTGTCACATCTTTGTCTAGCGCAGCAGAGAAGAGCTCTGTGGTGTAACTATTGCATTGTAATTTATCAAAGCTGTTTGGGGCATTGCTGATGTTCACCACTGCAGCGGCTGCTGCTTCCCGTGATGCTTTTCCAAAGCAGGTTTTTAGTGATCTGAATGGAGAACCACTCCTGGGTCACATTAAGGCCTTGTATTTTCTCAGTGTCCTGACACAGTATTTCTTACTGTATCAGCAGAGTTTAATTTAATGCAAGCAAGCCCAAGCTCTTCCTGCTTCGCTGATCTAGCACAACCAAAATCTTACTGTTTGTGGAATGATCTGTAACAAATTAATCATAAGGTTCAAATTGTACCCTGTATGCTGGCAGGAAGGCCTTTTAAGAGTTGCTTCAGCTGACTGACTCTTTATCTTGAAGCTGCTAACACTCCTCAGAGGTTTAGGTTGGCTTTCACTGGCATGGGTAACACTAACTCTGTTCTGCTCACTTAAACTAAGATTAATCAACATTGATATTTCCTGTTTCTTTCTTGCACACTTGTTAAGGAAGCAGTCCTCGACCCCACATCTTCTGGAACCTTAAAGGGGTTCCTGTTGATCAGGATGTAACACTGGTGTAGGACATGGTTTTCTTACTGTAAATGACCTACCTCAGGTTACTGGGTCCTGCGTAGTGCATTGCCATGATCACTGTACGCCATCCCTGTTTTTTGGGACCTGTGGCCCGGGGGACACAGTCGTTCCTGTGATAGCCGTGACTTATTGAATGGTCAGCGTTGCATGTCTTTGTCAACTTGGACATTTTGTAGCCTTAGCATGTTTGCAAAATGTCTCATTGAGGCAGAAATCTGAAAAGTAAATAAAACTATTTTGGGTTTTGTAAATTTTATTGGTGTAAGTGGTTTGTTTCAGGCACATAAAGAACTTTGCACCTTTGCAGCCCTTGGGACCAGGTTTGCAGGCTTTGAGGTTTTTTTTCTTCTTGTCATGGATCATGGTCTGGTCTTTCTTCATTCAGAGAAAAGGTGTTTCTTTAAAAGTGTGGTGGGTGATTTTTTTGCCCTCCAGCATTGCGGGTAGCTTGCAATACATGTATGTTGCGTACTACAGGGAGTAATAATTTATAGTGCAAGTATTCCAGCCAAGTAGAAGGGCTGAGGTTAGGTGGAAGACCACTTTAGGCTCAGATTTTCCATTTTCTTTACCTGAAAGCACTACTGTTTATAGAGTGACATGACTGCAGAGCCACAGAAGCATTTCTGCCTACATGTACCACAGGCAAATTGTGGCATTAACAGAGTTTGCACTGTAGCTTGAAGTAGCACAAAAAGTGTTGTTGTGATTGTTCTTAACTCTTGTCCAAAGCAAGAATTAACTAGCACAGACTTTACCCTGCTCAGAGGCCTGGAGTTTACCCCATGGACTTCAATATTTCCCTTGAAGGAAATGGGCTAATGTACCTGGTTCTGCATGCTGCTGGGGTCAGTGTGTGGCTTCACTTTGCAGCTAAGGCTGAGCTAATGGCAGTCTAGGCAAAAGGGGAGCCATCCTGATCTTATCCTCCTTCTTCTTCCAGGCTGGGACTTCCTCTTCCCTTCCCGATGCCAGCAGTGGCTCTTGTGTGGTCCAGTTCAGAAAGCTAACTTGCAGAAAGCAGGAATGCTGTACAAAGGAGGAGACAGGAAGGCACCACACACAGGAAGGGAGGTGAAGTAGGTGCTGCTCTTTTCAGTAGGTGCTGGCTGTAACAGCAGCATGGGTGTGAGAGAACTGCTCAGTGTTCACTGCCCCACATTGCTGCTTGCTAGTTAGACTCTCCTAAAGTGCTGAATCCTTGCTGCAGCTTTGGTCAGCTGAAACAGCTCAGCAAGCTGTCAAACAAGGGTTTGTGATAGAGCAGGGGAACAGTCACTTGTGAATAGCAGGGATTAACTCAACCGTTTTGTTAAACCTTGGCTGCAGCACTGTTACTTTGGAATTAAAGACAGAGACTGACAGAAGGAAGTGTTCTTGCTGTTGTGATCACTTCTGTGCTTCATTTGGCACTTTTCTCACGGGTGTACTGAAGCATTGCTGCTCACAGGGGGAGCTGTAATTTTTGAACTGACTTTCATCCTGAACGACAGGAGCAAGCTGAGGCCTGGCCAAGGGCCCTGTCACTGAAGTGGAAGGAAGAAACATTAATATTTACAAATGGGACAGAAGAATCTGGATCATTGAAGCATTATGCAAGAGGTTGATGATGATTGGAATGTTCAGGAGTTGGATTCTGCTTTAGAATTTATAGTATGATATCCAGAGAAGACTTAATCTTATGAGGAATAGAATAAAACACTGGGATTGGGACAGAGACTTTCTTTAAAGACATCCTACCCAAAATAGCATGGAGATAACACATGCTTCTGTTCTGGTTTAATATCAGCTGGCAACTAGGCCCTACACAGCCCTGTGGGCGGGGGGAGAGAATTGAAAGGGTGAAAGCTAGAAAACTTGAGAGTTGAGATCAAGACAGTTTAATAGGGAAAGCAGAAGCCACAAAAGCAAAGCAAAACAAGTTGTTCATTCCCCACTTCCCATGGGCAGCTATTGCCACTAAAGCAGGGCTCCATTGTGTGTAATAGTGACTTGGGAAAACAAGCACCATAATTTTGAATTTCCCCTCCTTTTCCTCCAGCTTTTTAAATGCCATATGGTCTGGAATATCTCTGTGGTCAGTGGGTCAGCTGTCCCTACTGTGTCCACTCCCATCTCCTTCAGCATCATCAACCTCCTTGCTGGTCATATGGGGAACAGAAGTGTCCTTGGCTCTGTGCAAGCCCTGCACAGCAACAGCTGTACAACATCCCTGAATTATCAACTCTGTTTTCAGCACCAACCCCAAACACAGCCTGATACCAGCTCCTGTGAAGAAAATTTACTCTAGCCCAAAATCAGCACATCTTACAGCAAAGGCTGTGGCCCAAGGGCAGCAGGTGTGCAAAAGGAGAGAGATTTGCCTGTGATAACTGGTTACTGTATTTTTCTCTGTAATTTTCATTACATCAGTTTTGCTTATTCTGTCCAAACACTGTGAGTGCAGCTGATCCTGATTCATTATCAAAAGCATAGAGCCTCTTAAAGAGAATATGTTCTTCCTCATCTTATCTGTCTGATGAGTGGACACACTGCACTTGCTTGGGACTTCAACCGAAGCACAGGTAGGATTCTTCTGAAATTACTGTGGAGTTAACATGCAGTTAGATTGGTGTAATCAGGCCCTAAAGTTGTCCTGGCTTGAACACCTGAGGACATTTCACCCTTATCTGTGGTGAAGGTTGTGCAGTGTCAGATCTGGAGGCTGCTGGGGCTGTGCTTTGCCCATCACCTGTAGATGAAAGCCATGTCAAACAGGCTTGGTGCATCACTGGAAACAAAATTGGAGGGAGCCTAATTTTTTCAAAAGGCAACTGGTATGAGTGAGAGAAGGTGTCAGAAGGATAAAAGCAGGACATTTGATTTATTAAAGGAGGACCTGGACAGCAAAAATGGCAGGATGAAATGTTTTTCCTAGTTACAAGGGGATTTGTTGCAAAGGCAAAATTTCTTTTTGAAGGTGCCTGAAAAGCACACTGAGAAAGTGCAGGGTGCTGTATACAGCAACCAAAGAGCTTGAGTGCTATCTTGTTATTTTTTACTGCAGCTGTAGCTTATGTTTTACTATATATAAGTGATTACACAAACGTTTTCTTTAGCTTCAGGTCGGTGTAGAGTGATACTGTGATTTGTTTAACCCTTGGTTGAGCCAGTAACTGCAGTCACAATGTGCTGAGGCCACGGTTTGTGCCTCTGGTGTGATGATACAGTGGAAACTGAGCTGGAATTTGGTGCAGATGCTGCAGTTGTTAGTGTAAGGCTTGGGAGGCTTTCACAATGTACCACTATGGATTCATTAAACCCACAACCATGTGAGAAATGTTCCTGTCTTGTCCAAAATATGTGCCTTGGAGCCTCATCAGGCAATGAGGTAGGCAAAGCACAACAGTGAAAATTAGAGTGAAAATAACTTACGAAAGCGTCATTACATGGGGCAGAGACTGCAATTCTCTTGGGCTGGTGGGAGTGCAAATCACAGTTATTTGCACACACCTCCTTCCTTCTAGCTTGCTGAGTCCTGCTGTTGCCACACAGAGAAACAAATGCTTGCACAAAGCTGATAATGGTGTGATTTCTGCCCTTTCCCCTTTAGGAAGGCAGCAGCAGAGGGTGTGTGATTGATTACCTCAAGTTCTGAGGAAGAGTAAAGTACATTATGTCTGACCTGGGCTCTGGGGCCAGTTTGCAGTGAGAGTTGGAGGCAGGAAACTACGGGCAGCCCAGCTGGGAGAGAAGAGATTAAAAAAGCGGGTGTGGGGGGGATGCAGGGAGAAGGGAGGCTGTTTGGGGTTAGCTGTGTGTGTGGGTATGTGAGCTCGGTGTGGGGGTATGACCAGGAGGAGCGAGGAAGCCAAACCAGTTCCCGGTGGGCTGAGGGTGCAATGGGCCCTGCTGGGAGCCGCGGGTGGGTGTGGGGGTGTCTGTCGTGGAGCTGGGGCGGGGGACGGCGACAGTGAGGCTGGAGCAGTGCTGGGATCGCTGTGCCGGGCACCGGGGCTGGGCTGTGGGGGCGGAGAGAAGCTCTGCGTGGGCCGGTTAAAGCCGCGCTGCGAGAGGGGCACGGCCGGACGGAGCCGCTGGCGGGCGGCACGCGCGGATACCCACGCCTGTGGGGGACGGAATGAAGAGCGAAGGCACGAAGGAGCGAGCGCAGGCACGAGTGAACGCTGCCGGGGCCCGGGTCCCTCCCGGTGCCCGCCCCGTGCCCGGCTGTGCCCGGGCCGGGCTGAGGCGCCGCGGGGCGGGGCGGGGCGGCTGCGCACGCAGCGGGCGGGGCGGGGCCGCCCTCGAGCGCCCCCCGGCGCCCCCACGGCGCCCCCCGGCGGCCGCGCCCGCCGCTGCTGTCCGGGCCCGGGCCCTGCGCTCCCCCGGTCGGTCCTTTCCGCCTCCCCCTCCCCGCCCCGGCCGCTCCGGCCGCCGGGGCCTCCCTCCTCCCCGCCCGCCCATGGATTTCACATAGCAGCCGCCGCCTCCGCCGCCGCCTCCTCCTCCTCCTCCTCCTCAGCCGCCGCCGCCGCTCCATGGCGGCTCCGGCTCCGCGGCCGCCCGGCCTGTGCTGCTGCCGCAAGGGCTCCGCGGCCGGGCCGGAGGCGCCGCCGGCCCCGCCGCCGCCTCCCGAGCCGCCGCCGGACGTGGCGTCGGCGTCCAGCTCGCAGCTCTTCAGCCTGAGGCACCTGCACCTGGGGCTGGAGCTGCGGCCCGAGGCGCGGGCGCTGGCGGGCTGCCTGGTGCTGGAGCTCTGCGCGCTGCGCCCGCAGCCCCGCGCCCTGGTGCTGGACGTGCACCCGGCGCTGCGCGTCCTCTCGGCCGCTTTCCGCCGTGCCGCCGCCGGGGAAGCGCCCTGCGCCTTCGCCTTCTCGCCGGCCGAGGCTGCCGCCGCTCCGGCCCCGCCGCCCCCGCCGCCCTGCCCGCCACCGCCGCCGCCCTGCGCGCCGCCCTGCGCCGCCAGCCCGCCCGCCACCGCCACCTTCCTCTCGGCGCCCTGCATCGCCGCCGGGCCGCTGCCCCCCGCCGCCCCCCCGGGGGACCCGCCCGCCGGCCCCCCGCCCGCCGCCGCCGAGCCGCCGCCGCCGCTGCCCCTCTTCGCTCAGCCGCCCTGCTCCGCCTGCCCGCTCGGCTTCAGGGTGGACCCCTTCACCGACTACGGCTCGTCCCTCACCATCTCCCTGCCCGCCGCCCTCCAGCCGCACCAGCCCTTCCAGATCATCGTCCGCTACACCACAGCCGACGGCCCCGCCGTGAGTACCGGGCGGGGGTTGGTAACGTAGGAAACCGGGTCCCGGGGCGGCTGGCAAAGCCCTCCCGTGCCGCCAGCGCCTGTCGCACATCTTTGCTCCTGTTCTAAATGACCGTCGGGGAAGCGCCCCGACTCCTCAGCAGAGGCGGCGGGAGGTGTCTCACTGCCAGCCTGTCCCTGGCCCCATCTCCTGGCAGCGCCAGCCCGCTGGGCAGCAGCGCCTGTACCCTGCCCGCAGGGGCTCTCCGCACCGCCAGCCCCGCGGTCCCCCGCCGCACTCAGCAGCGGTGCTTGTACCCATCCAGCTTCTCTCCCTCCTGTCTTCCTCCATCGCGTGGACCCCAAGGCTATTCATCCCCCCTCACTACAGTAATTTGGAAGTTTTTCGTTCTTTAAGGACATTGCAGTTGTTGGCGGGGAGAGTGAAAATCTGCAAACTCCTGCTTTGACTCAGTCCTTCAGGATAAATTATGTCATGCACAATGTAGGAGTTTCCCTGGGGGTTTTGCCAACTGCTAACAAAATCAGGCCTTGCACAGCTAGGCTGGTGTTCCAGTGAGCCACGGTCAGGAGCTTTGAGAAGACTAGGGGTGATTCCACAGGTTCCTAAAGTTATCTGCTGAAATGACCCAAAACACCCCTTTGGATGTAGCCATGGAGGTGCTTCCATGTCTGTGGATTAGCTTTCTTCAGCAGTGAAATGCTTTGTAAATTCTATTGTTTCTTTTAAACCCCTGGTATTTAGAAGCACTTTATTCCCAGCCTTTTAGGTGCTACTTAGCAGTTCTTGTGTTTTTAAGAAGTTATGACAGTGAAAATATGAAGTTCCCAGTGGAACATCAGTTCTTTTTATTACTGTAAAGTCTGTTGAGGTTGGAAATTAAACTGAGGCGATTTTCATCATGTGGTTCATTAGTCTATTTACATAAGAGTTGTATTTTTATGAGTCTTGCAACTTTTTTGCATCCGTGTTGCCTAGAGGAATTGTCTCTCAGTCCTCTGATTTGGTGTTGCTGTTGCACTTGTCAGAACCAGTAAATGTGTGGGTCTATTGGACTTCTACAATGTATTTAACAAGAGCAGGAATTGAATAATAAAAGCTTCTTGCAAAATAATCCACAGGAAGTAAATAGTAGGCCTTTCTTCTTGATAGGAATGTCTTGCTGATTAGAATGTGTTTTCTGGGTGTTTCTCTGTCTAATTTTAATACTACATGGAAGATCACAAAAGTAATTTTATCCTTGGAATTATCTGGGTAGTCTTAATACATTGGCTCACTTGGAATAGTGAGTTCCACATGAAGACTTTTATTGACAGAAGTTTCCTGTCGTCATATGGTGACTTTTTAATGTTCTAATCCTTCTCTAAAAGTGCAAAAATGAAGGAAGATTCTGTCGCTTTTAAAGTTCAGATCCACTTGGGTATTGCTCCTTTTCACCTCTGGAATTCCTGGCTTTAGTATTTCCTTGTACAGTACTCTGCCATGTAGCTCACAGTGTGTTCAGAGGATTCTGTTCATTATTTTTTCCCAGGTCTATGAAGAAACCTGTTTCTTTTGTCCACTCTCTGCCTTGTTTATGGTGAGAAGGCTTTAAAGCTAATTTGGCATTGCTGTGTGCTCTGTAATCGTTCTCAGTCTGGCTGTGCCACGCCTCCCCAAGTACACGATAACTGCTTTCCTCCTCTTGAACAAATTGTTTTATTTTAGGCTGGCCTGTGCTTTCCCCTGCATTTTGCCAGCCCTGTTGCCAAAGGGGCAGCCTGTCCTGCTGAGTCTATGGAGAAGTGATCTCAGTATGATTTGAATACTGATTTGGCTTTGGGAATGTGAAAACCACTGGAAGGTTCAGGGGCACTGATTGACATGATGTTCATTTAGTCTCACCTTGTATTAATGTGTTGTCTCCTTGGCCTCACACACAGTCCTGTGTGGATGCTGAGGGAGGACATTTCTTCCATTCCCTCTATTGTTGTCTTGCTCCCCATGGATCAGGGGTGAGCTACCTATTCTTTACACTGTTCTTTGAAGTCTTTATTGTACCTTTAACAGCATGTCCTGCTTCAGCTGAAATGAAGCTGCAAGGGCTCATGTCAGGATTATTGATGGTCACAGCACTGGGGACATGCACTGCCCTTCCCAAGTGATACTGGAAAGCAGGAGCAGGCATGCTCACTGACATAAATCCTACCATGTTTGCTCACTCTCTATTGTAGGTTTTGGCTGGCAAAATATTTGTCCTCGAGTAGCACCTGTTGTAGCCCTTCATGTTCAGCATGCTGAACTATTTTGTTTGGATCCAAAGCGATTTGGTGCTATTGTAGTGCTCTCTTGTCATTGCTGTTTTTTGGCCCAGCCCTGCACTTTAACAGGGATGAGTAACCCATATGTGTGTAAGGGTCAACTGGTTTATACTCATGTCTTGTAAATATTCTGGCAGTCCCTTTTCTCTGTCAATGAGCCACAGATTTACAATGTCAGACCTCTCTCTTCTAAAAGTTCTATTTTCTTTGGCCATTCTAGGAATGTGTTCTCCTTAGGTCAGGGTTTATTTTCTGTGGGACCTTTATAATACTTGTGGGACCTATAAAACAGTAAATGCATGTACAGTGCAGCGTGAATGTGTTGGCAGTAAGATCAGCAGCAGAGATAGTAGTGTTTAAAATTGGAAACCTGTTGTCTTGATATACTTGCTTTGAGCCATCTGGACATATTACTTGACTGTCCCATTATTTCTCATGTGGAGGAAGAAGCCAAGATCTTTAGTTGTTTGATGGACATTGAGAGACAGCTGAGAGATTAAATCTGCCTTTCACAGAGCATTCCAGCTCCCTGTGCTGTTAGGAAACCATATGCTCAGTACATCACCAGTTTCCATCAGAGACAAGACTGTCACAATCATTGTGTGTCTCTCCTGGTGTGGGCTGAAGGCACACAGTGATATGTCAGGGACAGTAGTTCTGTTCTTCCTCTCCTTCTCCCTCATCCCTTACTTCTTGGTAATACTCTTGTGTGATATTTTCTTTTTTCCTTCCCTAGAAAGAAAAATGTGCACCTATCTCTTTCCCACTGTGTCATTTCTCTGATTTGGCAGTGCACATCTTAACAGCAGTGCTATTTTCTTTCCTTAAATGCAAATCCTCCTCTGGGTTCTGTTACAAAACATGTAACATTTCCTCATCTTCAGGATTTAGCAGAAAGGACAGCCCTCTTTGCAGTGCTAGGAACTTCCCTGTAATTCCTTAGATTTGTCTTGATTCTTCAGTCCCCATAGAATGACTTGCTGCCCAGGTGTGCCTTGCTTCTGTCACGTGCTCTGCATCTCAGGTGTTTTGTTTACTTTGTCATCAGATAGAGCAGCTTGTTTGCCTAGAACAGAAGCTTGGGCTTTGCAGCTCTTCCTGCCACCTTCATCAATAATGCATGTAGAAACATGGAGAGGTTTAAAATTAAAAGAGGCTTAGCTAATTGCCTTTGTCATTTGCCAGATTTGGGCAAAAGATTATGATCTAAGTCAATAAAAATTATACTCTTGGCACGTGTCTTATGAAGTGTGGACTTCTTTGCAGTATGTGGGCAGGGGAAAGCCTGGGCTGCCAAAAGCCTTTGTTCAGCAGAGGAATCATGCAGCAGGTCTTTTTAATTGAAATGCACCACAGAACAGCTTTAATGTGTGAAACAGCTTTCCTGTATACGTGAAAAGCTAGATAAAAATGAAGAGCATGATGATGATGTCATGTGTATTTCCCAAGGAGAAGTGCAGGAGGCATTTGCATGGAGTAGATGATACAGCCCCAAATACTGCTCTGTCTCTATGCTCCACCACCTGCCCCAGCAGCACCCTGTGCCTCGCACTCCTTTCTGGGATGCTGCTTGTACTCATTTCCCAGCCCATAGCCCTGCCTCTGTCCAGCAGCATAGCCTGGTCTATTTATATTACAGATCTATTTATATTGTTTCAGGATAACTTTCATCATTGTTCCAAGTGTGTCTGGAAAGAGAGACAGAGGCTTGCCATGTAGCTGCAGACATTAGAAAACAGGGGAAAAAAATACTTCATCCTCTGCAAATGTTTTCCCTCTTGGCTTGTGGGGCTGGTGCTTCACTTAACTTCAACCAAATGTCAAATAAAGCAGGACTGGTTGAAAAGAAGTTGTCCTTAATTTATGGAGTTTTTTGTAAACAAGAATCAACTCTTAGTTCCCCTTCCCTTCCTGCTAATGTTTTCCTCCTGCATTGCTCAGGGAGAACTTCCCCTGTTCTCTCTGCTGTAAAGACGTTGTCTGTCAGCCCTTTTTCCTTCCTACTCAAGTGTTGCAACTTAGGTGTGGTGGTGCCTTATCTCTCTGTTTTCTTTGTTAGCCTTTTCTGTCTCTCAAAAAGCAAAGGAAACAATGTTTTGAAGATGCATTTCTTCAGCAGGGCCAGCGATAGAGATTTGTGCTACAAGCCACTGATCAGATGAGTGTTTTTAAAAGGCATTGGGACAGATCTTTGAAATTTAATTTCTGAGCCTCTTCCCTGGATCGTGAGCAAACTACTACCCTGTATTAAATATAGCACCTTCATTTTTTTGTAAATGTGTGTTCTGGGTGGGAGTTCCTAGTTATTGCTGTGTAATGAGACATATGTCCCCAATGCCTTCTGGAACAGCTGTCTCTAATTCCATAATGAGGCATTGCAGAAATTATATTCATTGCTGTGAAAAGCAGGTATCCCTGAGAAATGTAGTGGAAATATGTAGCAATCTGGGCTGTGACCCAGGATTGTGGGCAGTGCTATGCTGAAATGCAGTAAATGGATGTAAACAGACAGGGTTCTTCAGAAGTCCTGCTTTAGGCTTGTTTCTGGCCCTACAGGCTTGAAATAGAAGAGGGCAATCTTAAAACAAATTTCAAGAGATTAATTTTACTTATAGACCAAGGTTTTTAATTTTATAATGCCTCCCTCCTAAAAAACTCCAAACATTTGCCAGCAAAAGTGTGAGACTCCATGGGAATAACTGAAAGCTGCTGACTGTGTTTCCTGTCCTCATCTTTCACTGATCCCTGGGGGTGCTGCTGTAGTGGATGATTTGGGAGAGGAGCACACTGGCGTCTGAGGAAAAAGGTCTAAAGGCAAGGGAGGAAGAGATCAAAAAATAACCTTATAGGACAGAAGGAGACAGAGAAAACTTTAACTTCCAAAAGTTAACTAGATAGAGTTGAAATATGTTGTTAAAACGTGAGCAGACTTACTACCCAAGCTTCTCTTCTGTGTTTCATTGCTTTCCCTTGAGGACTAGAACTGAACTAGTATTTGCACTAACTGCTGTTCCCTGATCTCAGATTTATTGGTTGCTTTGATCTAAGAATTCAGCAGACTCATAGGTTTTATTCCTTCTGCTTGACTGTTTCCAAGACTTCCAGTGGTTCAAACTTTATTGCAAATTTCACAATATTTGATATTTTTCATCAGAGTTCAGCTCCAGAGTTCTAGGATTACAAGGAAATCCTTATTTAAAATTGCTCCTACACTTCAAAGTTGGAGGCAGGGAGAATGTGAAAGCACAAACATTTGAAACAGAAAGACCAAAAGGCAAATAATTGGACTTTTTCTTACTAGTCTTAATCTGTTCCAATTATTTGCTGAGGGTCTGACTTGTGATTTATTTGCTGTTTGGTACTGAAAATTGACGTGCTCAGTGGTGTGTTCTGTTGGCTTTTCCTTTGTGACCACCCAGAATCTCCTCATCCATTCTGTAAAAAGGGGCCTTCAGTGTCCTTGACCAGATGTTTCTTACATATACCAACTTTTTTGCTTAGTGTCAAAATGTTTGATGCTTCAGCCGGGAGGGCAGCGTCAGGGTCACAGATTATTATCTGTGTACACTGTGTATTATTGTGTACACTGTTCCGCTTCAGGGATTTTTGGTTTGTGGACTTGGATTTGTTTTGGATTGCTTTTTTTTTTTTTTTTTTTTTCAGCTTATGTTATCTGACCTCTTCTATTCCTGCTCATATTGAGTTATAAACTTGGAGATAGCCAGAGTACTCCCTTTGAGAAGAAGGTTGTGTGGATGTTTGTTAGGGACTTGTTATTAACCAAGCAAATTGATATAACAGAAATAGTGCGTGGCTGGAAGTCACTATGTTACATGTCACCACTTAGTGTTCAGACAGTAAGAAATTTTTTCTGAGCATTCCCATCAAATAAACCAGAGTAGAAAGGTGTATTGTGAGAGATGGAAATATTGTGTATTGTTAGAGATGGAAATGTGCCCTGTGCCAGGTGTTCATCTGGGAGTGAAACAGCTGAGGTGGTGCTTCTCCCCCACAATCCTCTTGATTTCCCATTTTGTTTTTGGCAGTTCATCCTTGTCACGTTGTCTGTTTCCCTCACCTCCTCTTCCCATCGTGTTTCAACAGATCTGGTGGCTGGATCCAGAGCTGACATATGGCAATGCCAAGCCCTTTGTCTTCACACAGGGGCACTCAGTGTGTAACCGCTCCTTCTTCCCCTGCTTTGACACCCCTGCAGTGAAATGCACCTACTCAGCTACTGTCAAGGTGAGGGATGCCTGTGAATGGTTTATGGGGCTCTTAGTTGCTGTTAACCTGTGAAAGTGGAGTTACATCATGTATTTTTATCAGCTTGCGTCTGCTAAAAATATTGTGATTCAGTTTTATAAAGAATACTGAATTTTTTTAGGTCCAATTCTGGTGCTTGGGCCAGAATCAGGGTAGTGCCACAAAGGTAACTGTGTTGCCTACCATTCTTGAGTCTTGCCTTCCTTGTACTCAATGTTGTAAGAGTAATTGTGAAATAAAAATATGAGAGAGAATTTGGCTGGCCCCTTCCAATAGTGGTTACTGATGATAATACTCAACTGTATTGTACCAATTTTTGAAAGAAAAAACCTGAAGTCTTTTGAAATCACCATCAAATAATGTTGCATTTTGTATAGATGAAATAATTTAATATGTAGGTGCTTTTGGGGCAGCTGGCATGTAGGAGGAGTAATATCTTTCATTGGTATGTTTTCATGTATTGGGTAAATTGTGGTATAAAACCTCACAGAAATCTTCCATTTTGTGTTATGTAAATGATTATTTTTAATATACATCCTCAAGCATAGATGAAAATGAACCAGAGATCTGTGGTTCAGTCATTCAGCTGTGATTATCTGGTGAGTTGATGTGTATGATGATGGTCTTCCAGGCTCCAGCAGGCATACAGGTGTTGATGAGTGCCACCCAAAGTTCCTACCTAGAAGAGGAAGGTGTATATCAATTTTACATGGAATATCCAGTTCCTGCTTACCTGGTGGCCCTGGTGGCTGGAGACCTCATACATGCAGACATAGGTCCAAGGTAAGATTTGCAGTGGGTTCATTCTGCATTTTATGTCTCTGTACAGTGCCTCATACTGTAAAGTAGCAAGGATGTTGAGTCATTGATAAGGCAACGGTTGGGTTCATGAGCTGTGAGCACAGGGAGTTTGAAGTGTAGTTGGGTATAAAGAAATAAATGGCACTGCACTGGCAAAGATACATTCCTCTTTCATAAATATTGCCTACTGTTCCCCTGAAGTTATTACAGCTGCTTCCTTGTTGCCTTGTTGAAGGGATTTTTGGTTGCCTCTTGTCATGTTCCATGGAGCATTAGTCTAGGAGGGTCCGGGTTTGATGGGAGGTCTCCTTGCTCTATTACCATACATGGAAGTGTGGTAAGCAGTCAGGCTATTTTTTTTTTTGTCTAAGAGATAATTCAGTTTGCTGAAGTATCACCTGATGTTTTCTGTTTTCTGACAGGAGCAGAGTGTGGGCAGAGCCTTGCCTGCTGCCAACAGCCATCAGCAAGCTTTCTGGCATTGTTGAACGCTGGTTGACTGCTGCAGAGAGTCTGTATGGCCCCTATATATGGGGAAGGTGAGTTTTATCAGTCTTCTGGGAAAGTGCAATGGGAACAAAATAAAACAGTATTGAGAATTGATCATGCTTTCTCCCTATAGCAGGGCAAACTAGCATTTCAACTGGCAGCATTGTAGTAGTTGAAAACAGACTCTGGAGTTTTGTCCAGAGTGGCAGGAAGGACCATGGAGATTTTTTTAGCTGGTTTGCAGTGTTAAGATCCACTGTTTAGAAACCTCCAGTTTGAACTGGAGGTTTCTAAACAGTAGATCTTTCCTGAGGAATGAGGGCTTTTCATACTACTGTGTCTTGTGATGTAAGTCCAGCATGGGCCAGACACCATTTAAAATGTATGGTTGTTTTATTTATGTAATTTACTTCTGCATTTATTGTGGCATGCCTGAGAATACTGAAAATCTCAGTACAGACTTATTGAGAGTCCAAGTCCCCCAAACCAACATCAATAGCTCTTGAATAGCTTGAGTATGTATTAAAAAAGAATGGTTTTGAGAGAATACTCGCACTCTTTGGATGGGAGAAAATTTTGACAGAGGCTTCCTATATTTCTTTGCTAAACGTAAGCAGGAAGATTGCCTTGTTGTTGATTTAACAAGTATTGTTTGAAATAATCTGAGAACATGACCCAGTGTGCCAGTGCTGATCACTGGTAAAGAAATTTAGAAGACAAAACAAATACTACTGTTGTGTTCCAAAGCAGACAGATTAAAGTTATTTTGCTGACACTGCATATGTAGGAAATCAATTCAGTCATTGACAGCTTCCTAGCCTCTCTCTTTCTTGGGAGCCTCTGGGGACTCAACACCATGTTATACTACTGTATATAGTGCAACAGTTTTTGTGGCTCCCAGATACATAACTTGTGATGAGTGTGTGTGTGAAGGGAGCTCAATGCTTCTGGGATGCGCTGCATCCACTGCACATCAAAAGACTGTCAAGTCTTTACGTCCAAACATAAGCAGGTCCTTGGCCAACAAAATAAGTTGTGATCCTCTGATCAGAAGAATTAGGCACCACTGGTCTAGAAAGTTTGTTCCTGAAGTTAAAAGAAGTCTCAGAAGAGCCTTCCCTAAAGAAAGAAAAGTGTTACTGTGTCTTCTGAAAAAAGAAAGTGTTACTATGTGTCTTCTGGCTGCAATTTACTCATCTCCTTTCTTCTTTCTTTCCCTAATTTTAGATACGACATTGTTTTTCTTCCTCCTTCCTTCCCTATTGTTGCCATGGAAAACCCATGCCTGACCTTCATCATCTCTTCCATTCTGGAGAGCGATGAGTTTTTGATCATTGACGTCATTCATGAAGTTGCCCACAGCTGGTTTGGGAACGCGGTCACCAATGCCACGTGGGAGGAGATGTGGCTGAGTGAGGGCCTGGCCACCTACGCGCAGCGCCGGATCACCACCGAGACCTATGGTACAGCTGCAGAAACTTCTCCCTGTGCTCCTGCTTACCATAACTCAGAGCTGCCTGCTTGGGGTGTTTGCCTTGGAAGCTCAGAAGTCTGTAGGGAGCTGGTTTTCAGTTAGGTTTTATTTCTGGAACACACACCCACACACAGCCCCAAACTTCGTGTTGAACATCTTGCATACTTAGAGTTTGACGTTATCTTGGCTTTAGTGGGCTCAATACCTGATGTGGTACCCGGGGCTTTGAGTGAGGCATGGTAGCAAAATCCTGTGGGGACTTGGAACTACTAAGTTGGTACTGTTAGGTACCAGGCATGTGCTGATATGCCAGAGCAAGGTGAGCAGAGGATGCTTCAGAGAAAGATGTAAGAAATCTTGTCACAATTACATTGTGAAATAACCATCCTCTGAAGAAGTATCCTTTTAATTCTGATCTAATTAGTTAGTAGCTACCTACTGTTAAAAAGAAGGATGAAAGTTGCATTAAAAAAAATGTGCAGATTTATGTAGCTGTTTATATGCTGGAGTCTTCCTGCAGGATTGTAAACCCTGCCATTGCTTGTGTCAGTGAATTTCACAGGTCAGTTTTATGTTGCTGTCTTTAGAATACATAAGTAGTAAATTATTCCTCTTTCTTTTAATTGGCTTATTATTGAAGTGAATAATGGGAATGTATGCTTTTATAGTTTGTCCTGTTATGTTCTTAAAAGCCAGTTCCATGTGTTTTCTCAAGTATCCATTGTAAACAATCTTAGAAAAGTTCCTAGAAATCTTGACAGCAAAAATGTTTAGAAGAAAGCATTTGTTTTTATTCATGTATCTTGGTTTTGGACATGAACTGGTGACAAGCTTAGGCAAACAAGTGCTCTGAGCATCTATGTAGATGTTACAATGCATATTATATATCTTTGAAAGCTGTTTTGAGTAATTCTCAGTGAGTAGCACTGTCCTAAGTCACATTATGCATGGCAGTAATGTGGGTAAGTCAGCAAATATCAACCTGTTCATCATCTTAGTCTGTTCCATCCAGCACAGAACAAAATCCTTGCTGATTTTGGTCTGCTCTCTAGAGCTGGTTGTTTCAAGAAGCATTTGCTGGGAAACTAAAAAAACGTCTTTCCCTGTGCAATTCTTTAGTAAGCTCTTTCTCCATTCTATTTTGTTTCCAAGA
This sequence comes from Taeniopygia guttata, assembly GCF_048771995.1. Taxonomy (NCBI): domain Eukaryota; kingdom Metazoa; phylum Chordata; class Aves; order Passeriformes; family Estrildidae; genus Taeniopygia; species Taeniopygia guttata. Next base: position 17,425,357 of record NC_133034.1, on the reverse strand, counting down.
CAAACCTTTGATCTAAATCTTACCATTTCTGACATAATTTCTGGAGTATCTTCTGTTGATAGTAAACAGGCATTTTTGCAATGATATGGTTTAGGGAAATTTGAGTCCACTGACTACCACTCCTCTTGGCTCTTGCTGAATTCTCCTCTCTGTAGGTTGAAGTAATTGCCCTTAACACTAGTTACTCTAGTTCTTGCTTTCCCCTGGGAAGCACTTCCATTTCTTTCCTGCTCATTCTCCTGTTTTCCAAACATATCCTGGTTCTTAAATCACATTTGGCTATGTAGGATTCGAGTGTTACATTGAGACTCTGAGGTTGTATCTATGTAACAAACCCTATCTTAAGGTTAAAAACTCAGCAAAAAAGGCTAAAATTTAATAACTACGGATATTAAGTATCTTCTGAATCTGAAAATCCATTTTCTGCAGCTCCTAATGTCTGCAAGGGCATGGGAAAGATCTCTTGACTTGGCAGTGTAATACAGCTAGTTTGGTTTGAAAGCATGGAATGCTCTACATTGCAGTTAGGGAGGAGTAGCTTACCCAGTCACAACTGTAAAAAGTCCTAATGAGAGTAAGGTGAAATACTTAGGGCAAAAACCAGGTAGGATGATAGATAAAGCTTAAAAAATACACACAGAACCTCTAATACAATAACCAAATCCAATTCTTTTCTCTTTCCACTCAAGAGGTGACATTTAGTAATATCCTTGTCATTGAGTATGGGATTATGTCTACTATTCTACCAGTGAGAGTATGTTTTTGTAGCACTTGATTGCTCCCTGAAAGTTATCTGTACAATACTTTTTTCAGCGCTGCTCTCCTTCTCTTGCAAGAGCTGATGATATGATGTCAAGGATGCAAACTTTAGCATAATTTTCATGCTGTTTTGGTTTCCAGTACAACCTGATGCATGATCAGAGTTAGGAAATACACTGGGTTAGGCTCTGACTTCCATTACTAATTACAAGGATGTTCTGCACTCAAGTTTCTCTGCCATTACATTGCTGTGATTCTGTTTCACTGTTCTGTCTTTTGCACCTGCAGCAGCTTTTAGTTTGTTCCTGTGCCAGTCCTGCACAGATCAGCTTTTGCTGATCATTTTCCCACAACTAACAAATTACTTTCTGGGGTAGGAGCTGCCTTCACATGTTTGGAGACTGCATTCCGCCTTGATGCTCTCCACAGACAGATGAAGCTCCTTGGAGAAGACAACCCAGTCAGCAAGCTTCAGGTTAAACTGGAGCCAGGTATTGCTTTTGGTTGAGGCTGCTTTGCACAGAATTATACGCCTCTGTATATCCATGGTGGAATATTGACAAGAAATGACTAATATTTACGTATCCTTTATGAAAAAAAATTAAAAAGAAAGAAGTATTGGTTTGTAAACCAGTCTAAAAACAAGTAAGGAAGCTTTGCTTTCAAGCTTTTATCAAGGTTGGATAACTCATCTTTATAGATATTGTTCTGTGTAAGAACAGACTTACTGAGTAGAAAGAATATGAAAAACTGCCTTGAAAGCTATGTGGGTTTGAAATTTTGGATATGTAAAATAAAGTATTTTAAAATGGGAATATTTGGAAACATAATATAAAATCCTCTGCTATTCAATGTTCCTCTCTATGTATTCATGTAAGAAGTATGTATGTATTTAGCATGCAGATAAACAGGTATTTGCTTTCAGTTGAGCTGTGCAGAGGCTGTTTGGTTATTCCCTGAGCCAGATGCATGACTGCACTCCAGATTTACCCGTCTCCTTCACTCATAGTTCTCTAGTTCTGTGATCACAGTTGGGTGGGTGATCTTCTATCTAGATGATATTTAAAACAACCTAAAATGCAAGTGAGATTATATTGGAGTCAAATGGAACGGAAAAGCATGTGTGAAAACCTCAGGAAAGGAACAAGGGGTTATTACCTTTTATTGATATCTTTGAAAATTTGTGGTATGGTGAATCCCAGAACCTGAAAAAAGAAAAAAGGATTTTTTTTCAAGTTCCAGATCTGTTTTCAGTGATCTCTAGTTTGAAGTGACTTATTCCATTGGGAGTTGCTACTTACCTTACAATGCTTGATTTAAAAAAAAAAAAAATATTTCAGGCTGTGCCTTTGGACTGCATCTATTTATTTACTGCAGTAACTTAAATGTAGTGACAACAAGATTAGGGTTTTTTTTAAGTCATTATGTCTCACCTTGGTGATCTCTAAGGAGTATGTATAACTCAGAAGGGCTGGAAATCACTCTCCTCATTAGTTTCTTCTCATGTTGTCTTCTTTCAGGTGTAAATCCCAGTAATTTAATGAACCTCTTCACCTATGAGAAAGGCTACTGCTTTGTTTACTACCTGTCCCAGCTCTGTGGTGACCCCAGACACTTTGACTCCTTCCTAAGAGTGAGTATAAATATGTGTTTTCTTGAGATTTAGAGCTGATTTTTTTGTTGGTGTTTGCATTTTTTCCCCGAGATTCTTTCACTGTGTCTAATTGTTAAAGGTAAAGTTGAATTCAAGTGTGTCAGAGATGGAGGAAAGTTGTGGGCCTGTCTGTCAACCTACATGAATCTTTCTACAAGATTTCTGAGATTCTGAGCTGATGAGGTGCTAGATACAGAGTAGTGGTATATATTTGTTATCTCTTGTTCTGTCCTCCAAGTAATTAGAAAGCTGTTCAGCACAGATTGCCTGTGACTGGAAAGATGTGACTACTAAGAAGTGTTAACTTGGGTGTTTTTATCTAGGGTGACGAAGGGAATGGGTTACTATATTGGGGCAGGTTGGTGCCTGGAAGCACACTTGCAAAACCTATAGAAAATTGTCAGCTACTGCCTTGTTTTGAAAAGGAAAATTAAATGATACTCAGCTGTCAATGTATTTGCAGCTATTAATTTTTTTTTCATATTATGGTGCTTTTTTATTTAACTGGGTGAGGAGGGAGAATATTTTTCTTCAATTTTTTTAAAATCTTCAAGTAATTGTTCCTCCTCATGCTTGTATTTTTTTTGTTGTTGTTATTATTGTGGCATGCAGTGATTCTACATCAAAAGGAAGCTGTCTTGCTCCTAATAATAATTTGAATGTTTTACTATTTTAGGCCTACATTGAGAAGTATAAATTTACCAGCGTTGTGGCTCAAGATCTTCTGGATTCCTTCCTGAATTTTTTTCCAGAGCTGAAAGAGCAATGTGTTGAGAGCAAAGCAGGTAGGAGATTTACTAAGTTAACTGTAAGCACTGTAGAAAACCTGGACGATGAATTTTGTGGCTTGCCTTGGAGAATGCACAGGAAAATGCTAAGGCAAACAAAATAGTTCAGCAACAACCAGGTGTTCTTGACAGAATTTGTGGTTGCTGCTTCTACAGTGGGGAATGAGGACGTCTGAAATTCCTGATGATTTTGGCATAAATTAACTTTCTTATTAACTCACCTTTCACTCTATAGACAGAATGATCAGTGCTTGTGAGATTTACACATGCTGAAATGGAGGGAAAAGGTGAACACACTTTGAAATTTCACCTATTTTAATAACAGAAAACATGCTTTGAAAACTACAACTTCACCAAGATCCTACCCATACATATAAAATCTCTTCCAGAATGTTTCACTTTCCCCTATATCCACTATTTATAGCTGCTGGTGGATTTGTGGGAGGTCTGTGGCCTACCAGGTGCTTATTATCTCACTTTCTTAAAGGAAGGAGACTGATGTTATCCTGCCATATGCCCATCCCTGTGAATAGCTATTGATCCCATTGGACAGTTTAAACCAGACTGGCAGAGTACAGCTCTTAAGGATACTGGGTGCCTGCAGGCTTTGTGGAAACTGCCTGTGGAGACGTGTAGATGAGACAGTTTACTGTGGAAAAAGCTGCAACATGAGCTCAGCAGTTCTGTGTTTTATTTGGCCCACTGTAGGCTAATGAGTTAACCACAGAAGCTGCTAATTTTTGCCTGGCTAATATTCAGGGAATGCAGAAGGTAGGAATTTTAGTGTAGATGGTGTGGAACAGGAAGTATTGCCGAGGGTTAGGAAAGTACAGAGGTGGTAAAAGGTCAAGAGGAAGACCTCTGCTGGAAAGCAGGCCCTGCTGCTTGTGAAGAAACTTTTTTTTTTAATTAGTTGTTTAAATAAATGTAAATTGCTTGTATTTACTGGTGGGTAGGAGGAGTTTAGTCAGCCATCTCACCTCCTTTTTTTTTATTAAGTGGGTTTTCTCCATATTTGTCAGTCTTCCTCAAAATTCTGAGAGAGAAATGCAGGCAGACAAATATTAGAGCATAATTTGAATATAGGTACTTGTCAGCCTGGCTGCCTTAAGAGCATGTGTATTTCTTGTATTTACTGTACTGTTGAACTCTAGAAAACTCACACTGAGGTTTGGAGCAGTGTTGCTGGCACTCTTCCAGGTGTTCCATAGGCTATCCCAATGAGGCTGCTAAGACTGTTGTATCACTGTAACTATTGGTTGCTGTTGTTAGAACCTCCCTTAACTATGCTAGAAGCGGTCCTGAACTTTGAGGCAGCCAAGCCACCTGCAGAGATCTCTGCTCCACATTTTTTGTGCTCCTCATTCCAGGACTGGAGTTTGAACGTTGGCTCAATGCTACAGGACCTCCGTTAGCTGAGCCAGACTTATCTCAGGGATCCAGTCTGACCAGACCAGTGGAGACACTCTTCAAACTCTGGACCACAGAGCCTCTGGACTCTGTTGCTGCTGCCAGCAGTGTTGACCTCACTAAATGGAGAACGTTCCAAACTGTGCTTTTCCTGGACAGATTGCTGGATGGATCACCACTGCCACATGGTGAGTACTCTTTCCAAGACAGTAGAAAATTATCCCTGGAATAATTGGTTGAATTCTAAAGATTCCTGCCTCTGGTTGACATTATAATTCATGTAAAGTCAGGTTGATGCCCCAGGCCATGCCACAGAGGGATTGAAACAGGTGATCTTCAAAAGTCTTTCCCAGACCAATGGATTCTATGATTCTGTGATTTTATCAGTTGTTATTATCTGATGATCCTCAAAATTGACAAAATAGGTCATAGCTCTTTCTCTGTGTATGTGCTCTCTTCAGAGGTGATAAAAAAGCTCTCGGAATGTTACTCCTCTCAGCTGGACTCCATGAATGCAGAAATCCGTATCCGCTGGTTGCAGATTGTAGTCCGAAATGACTATTATCCAGACCTTTACAAGGTCCGTCGCTTCTTGGAAAACCAGGTACTAACTGCTGGATTAAACTCACTGCACCTCTCAGTGCATGAGACATGTGCATGAGACATGCGACGTGAAAGACCTTGGAACTTCTGCTTCCTGGCCAAGTGTAGCCCAGGTGTGTTGCGAAGGGGCTGAGCATGGCTCACCTGCTAGCGGTGGGGAGGAATGGGCAGATTTAATTTCAAATGCCTACAGATAATCTCTGCTTTTCTAGCCTGACTCCATACCTTTGTCCCAGCTCTGCCCCATGCATTTTATGTATTGCTTTGTAGCAGCCCTGGCTTTTCCAGACCACAAGTTTTTGCACTACTAAATTGTGTGATTATTTGGATATTTACACTTCAAGCAAGGCTAGGGCTCATCAAATTCTTTTCAGTAGTTGTTATTGTGCTGGAGCAAAAGGTTAATGCATGTGTTCAGTGTGGCCTCTTCTATTTGGCCTTTAAAAATAGTTCTGTTATTTGTGGAAGTAGCTCAGTCTCAGAGAGCAGATTTTTTTATTACCATTAATAAAAAACTTTGCATCAGACTTAGAATAGACTCATCTGTCTTTTGAAGAAATGTGTTGCTTGTCTCCAGTCTGAAGTTAGTCAGGGCTGTTGGAACTGTAGCTGTAGAAGAGCTGAACTTCTTGACTTCATTGAAGTGTTTATATCTTGTTTTCCTTTTTTGTAGATGTCTCGGATGTACACAATTCCACTTTACGAGGACCTTTGCACTGGCACTCTCAAGTCTTTTGCCTTAGAAATTTTTTACCAGACCCAAAACCAGTTGCACCCCAATTTGCGAAAAACGATCCAACAGATCTTATCCCAGGGCTTGAATCCACTTCCTGCCATAGACACTACAGCAGTCACTACAGACACACCAGCAATGGTGCTTGAGGACAAAGTCTCAGAGGCCACAAATGGTGCCATTTCACTCAGGGATGTCAACGTGTCTGCTTAGATCACCAGTTCATGCCAGCCACGAAGCTTGAAAATGGGGACAGGAACAGAAGAAAGATAATAAAGCGTTGCCTCCTTTCCCTCAGCCTTGCAGCTGCAGTGTGTTGTAACTGGATTTCTCTCCCAAAACACAAAGCAAATGTGCCTTCAAGTATCCAGTGTGTAATACTGCCAGATTTCAGAGATCTCCACCAGCTGTGTGACAAGTATTTTGATTCAGTTTTTACTGGCCAGGAACTCCTGGGCTGTTGCTTCTCCATGGATAGTGGATTGTTCGCTTTCCTGAGGCTCTTCTGGATGGTTTCTTCAGATTTGTTCTGGACGGTTTCTTCAGATTTGTTTAGTGGGAGGGTGTTCTTTTTCTTCTAATTTTTTCTTTTTTTTGTTTTTTTTGTCTGAGGCCACTGAGGCTGTGGAGTATGTCTTACTTGCTGTGTGTATGTTGCTGGGGTGTGTGTATGTGTCAAGCTGTCATTATTCTAATATTTGGGCTAAAGTTCTGCAAAGGAGAGACTCAGGAATTGTTAGTGGCAGCAAACATGTTTTCATGTTATGCTCCTTCCTGTGACAGAGGTGTTGTGATTTGGGAGGAAGGGGTCTAATGCTTAAATGAGAAACTAATTTTAAATAGCTCCTGTTCCCCGCTGCCCATAGGTGGCTAAATAATAATAATAATAATAATAGTAATAATGCTCTTTATATATATATAAAAATATAAAAAAGAACAGGGAAACATTATGATGGGTTTGAAATCCTTCTGTAGTTAACCCTACCTTCAGTTTTCCCTTTGCACTCAATGGGACAAGCAATAAAGAAATGTGTAGGCTTGAATTTTCAAAGAAGTTAAAATTACATTCCCAAATGCTATCAATTCTGGCACTAACTATGCCTAAATCTTTTTAACTGTTTTGACAAGTCTAGCTGCAGCCTTTGCTAGTGTGTCAGGATGTGTGGCACATGCATCAGATGCATTCTATGTATCTCCTATTCTGTCCTTTTGGAGGAATTACAAGACCTGTAATTTTTTTAAGATCCCCAGCATATCTTGGCCTGTAGGTCAGCTATGAAAATATCCATGCTAAGATTTTACCACCTTGAATAATGTTTGCCTGAATAACAGTGGCCCTGTCATACAATAGTCTTGAGGGAAGCACCATCTTTCTTGATGTGAAACTTTTAAGTCCCACTTTACCCAAGTCTGTTTTTTGACTTAGGGTGGGAGTAAGGTGCCATTTCATTTCCCTGGCATGCTATTTCTCTGGATCACTGGCCAGCCATGCAGGATGGGAAGACACTGTCTTCCCTCTGTGCTGTTTGGTCTCAGGTAGCCAAGGGCAAAGTGTCCTGGGGGTATTTCAGAGTGCAGGCGATGGTTCTTAGACTGTGCCACAAACTTTTTAACACGTGGGTACCTGTGTGCTGTCTGTGAGCTCCCACAAGGCATCTCTGAGCTGATGCATCACCAGCATAGTATGAACAAAAGGCAAAACATATGGAAAAGACTCGGCTAACAGAGATGCGAGAGAGAAATTGTTTTATATTTCAGGGCAAATTTTTGCCCTGCTATGGGGATCTGCATAGACAGGAAGAGGAGGAAATTTGGAAGGGCTTTTTTTTTTTTTCACCAGAAGTATCTGTTTACACCCATGTGTGGATGGGGACTTAGGTGCTGTTACTGGATCTGCATTTTCTGGCTTTAAATGAATTTGGACTTCACCATAGCCTTAGCCTGGGCTGAACTGGGATAAAGCAATAATAAACTCAGGCCTCTGTAGTGCTTCATTAGTTTTAAAAATGGGCCATCAGCATTTTTGGGCTTCAGAACTCCAAGCTCTGCTCTTTGCTCCTTGAATGGGAATTATCTTTTAAATTCTGTTTTGTTTTCCCGGAAAGGATGGCGAATTATGTTTTCTACACCAATCTCTTTCCTTTTCATTTGTTGCTCTATCGAAAGAGATTTGTACAAGCTGACTTTACACTTCCACAGTTGCCGCTGTTGGTGCTGCATCTCCTGGACCCCACTGCCAGCAGCAGCAGCCTGGTCGAGACCAGGAACCACTAGCATTTTTTGGAATCACGGGCCTCTGTTTTAACATATTTTATTTAGTGGGAGAATGTTTGTGAGCCTGGTGGGAATTTTTCATTTACATGGATGCCTTATGATGATTGTCAAATTAAACTAAGCTTTGTGACAAGTTCAGCCTTTTGGGCAGTTTTTTGGCGTCCCTGCTCTAGCTGTGTGGAAGAGCTAACTTGGTACATTGTCTTTGTTTTGTCCTTTTCTGGTGTGCAGCATAGAGGGGAGTTTGGAAGCTCTTTCAAAGCCGCACAGGAAGATGCTGGAGAAGTGGCAAAAGCAAACAGTCAAAAGTAAATATTACCTGTTGTTACTAGAACTGACTGAAATACATCAGATCAGCTCTGTGTTTACATAGACACCCATCAGAGCAAGGAAATGCTGGCTGAAGTGAACAGACTGTTTCCTGGCTAAAGAACACAAGATGTAAGTTAGTGTTTCTGCTCTCATCTCTGTGAGATCCCATCAAATGGCTTTTGACCTAGGACTTGTTTTCTGAAGCACTGAAGCAAAGCAAGATTTTTTGAAAGTATTCCATGCATCCACCTCCAGGTACTTCTGTTTCTCCTGTGAGTCAGGAGTGCATTTTTTATTTTGTAGAGACAAAAAACTGGCAGCAACTTTGTGGAGATAAGCCTTCCTTTCGTTGACAGAAAATAAATTGGTGCTTCAGGCTACTTGCTGTCTTGATTTGTAGTAGACTTCACATTGACAGGCAAATGAGACTGTGATTAAATAGCAACTGTCTTATCTTTGGTACATTCATTTCTGATCCATTTAAATCAGATTAGACATCAAATCAGTTTTATTCAAACCGATGCCAAGAGATTGGGTTATCTTTTTTTATTTTGAAAATGAAAACTATTACTTTATTTCATTGCAGCTTTGAGCAGGGCAACAGAGGATCTAGAAATATCACTTGTGGGAAAGCTCTGAAGAGCCAAACTGTTTAATAGAATGGAGTATTTCTGACTTGATTTTTTAGCATTTCATAGCCACATTGGTTGATACATTCAATATAATTCTTGCTACCTACAATATCCTCTGTTAAGCTTGTATCAGTAGTTTTGGCATCATGTTACATGGCAACATTTTAACCACAAACTCTATCAACCAAGAACAATTCTATTAAGCAACCCAAACATTCTGTTTCAACTGAAACTCTTTGATGTGCTTCCACTGCAGTGACCTTGGCCATTACCTTTTTTGGATAACACAGGACCTTCTGTACATCTAAGCTCATGTGCTGCACAGTTCACTTAGGTCACTTCTTCAGTCTGCTCTCCCTGTTTGTCCAAAGATAAAACAACACAGTACAGTCAACACACTAAAATAAAGTCACGCTTCTTTTCACACTTTTTACTATAGATTGATAAAAGCTGAAAGCCACTTTGACCACAGTATCAGACTTGGTGAAAAGAGAAACCATACTAGAAATCGATCACTGTGTGAGATTTATCAAGCCACTGTCCTCTGAGACACAGAATTTTTGTCAGTTGTGAGGTCAGTTTTACACTGATTTTGTTGAAGACCCAAGAAAATTGGTTAAGCTGTTGATTACATGCATTCCTGGAATGCATACCTAATGTCTAGTTTGGATTTGTCTACTTTTATCTTCCAGCTCTGGAAACTACTGCTTTGTTTGTGAAAGTTAAACTACTTACTCACATATAAACTACTTACCTCTTTCTCATGTAAGTAGTTTTTAATTCTTAAAGAAAACAGATTGATTGGTCTATTGCTGCAAGCTGTCTTCTACACCTTCGTGTATTCATTTTGCTTGGGTGGAGCATGATGTTTCAATATCCTTTTAAAGTGGAAATTGCACATTGTTTCTCAAAAAATACCTCGATTGCTACTGTATATTCCACATCAACTTTAAAAGAATTTTTTACAAATATTGTCCATTCATCCTGTTTTTTTCCATTAATAACAGTAGTAATTTGGGCACCTGTTAGCATATATCTTAACCGCACATGAGAACCTTTTTAAAGATAAAGGAGGGTGGAGAAAAGCTATTCCATATTCTGGAGGTGACTTTTCACTCTATACAGAGGGATAGTAGCTAGTTGCAATAAATGATTGAGCCTGTGTGAATACTTCTCTTTAGTCTTCTTCCTGCATGTACCTTCTGCACTGGAAAACTCAGGTCTTAGACCTCTGATTTCTTGTCCAGAGAATTATGATTGTGTTGAACATAATATGCTCTGTGTCCAACAAGGAAGGTGGTCTAATATACTAGAGACAAGTCTTTCTCTAAAAATGGAATGGCATTAGTGGGGTTTGCAGAGCACTAGACCCTTTTCCAAAATCATATTTACTGAGGTGCATCTTGTGTGGTGTGGTACCCCGGCTGGAAATTTGGGGTTGTGCTTTACCTCTGTGTGCCTGAAGTAATGAGAGAGGTCTAGAACCCCAAATACCCACTCCAAAATCTCCCTTAAGCAAAAAGACACTCTGCTGTCCCTTTGATACAGCTCTGACCACTATCAGCTAAGTATTGCTTGTGCCTTCCTAATCCTAGAATCAGGATTCAGAGAATTGGAAGAGCTGCCTTGTGAACAGCTTCCATGTGTCAGCATTTGCAGAAACAAACACACACATTTGGCCCAGCCAGTGCTGCTCAATTACTTTTACTCCTCTCCCTGTCCTTGAACCACTGGGAGTTGGAGACAAAAGCAAACATGGAATTGATGAAACCCCAAAACTGGCAAACAACCATGAAAATGTCAAACACTATTCTAAAGGATCATCTTCATTCACATGGAAATGAGCTGGTTATTAAGCTGGACACAAATCCCTTTTAAATTTCTATAGCAATGGGATTCGACCCCTCTCAGTCTTCTTTCTTCCTTTCCAATGAGAAATGAAGCACCTACATTAAAGTGTACTGAGAAACAGGTTGACAACAAGGCAAGTTTAATTTTGTCTTAAAATATTATCTTCAAGACATTCTGTCTAAATAGACCTGTGTTTTATCTTCAGGAACAGTTTAATCCAGCAGGGTTGCCAAGAGGCAACAGGGAAAGTTCTCTGCTGTTCTCATTCCCAAGAGTTTCAGGTTAACAGAAAAAAAAAAAATTCATCAATTGCATACAGTATTAATTTACCCCTTGACAACCTTGCAGTTGGGCAGAGAAAGCATGTCAGGTATCTGAGAGACCAAGGTACTTTTTCTAATAGCTTCATAAATAAATAGGTATTTAACTAATTAATTGTTTTAGTCTGTATCTCCTGTATTTACAGTTAGAGCTCAACATTTATCCTGCTTTCTAGAATTGGTCCTTTAATGGAATTTATGCAGTTGTGTGATTGCTGTTTCCTAAAGAATGCAGGGGTGAAATCACACAGATCAGAGCCTCACTGTTCCTGACACAGAGGCCTTTTTTTCCCCTTTCCCTCCCCCAACAGAGCTCTCCTGTGTTGCTCACTTGCAGCCACGCAGCTGCAGCTCCCTCGCATGAGCCGTGGACAAGAGGGTTATTCTTACTGCCAGCAGTGTTTCCTCTGCTCCCGAAAGGGTCAAAACTCCAATGTGAAAAGTCTCATTTGTTGGTTAAATTTGCAGTATGCAGGGGACAAGCCTTGTGTCTGTACAACGGGCATGACCAAGGGGCAGAGACCCTATTTCTGAATGTCGGGGGGGGGGGGGGGGGGTAGACAGCAGCTGCAGTTACCTGAGAGCATTTCCATCTGCTAAGGTTGGCTTGAGAGAAGGATTTCTGCATTAATGTCTGATAAAAACCAGTTAGGCCTGTGTTTTCTTGTGGCTCTCTCGCTCAGACGTCCTCTCTACCCAAGGACCAGGTGATCTTAGACTCAAACACATCATCGCAGGCAAGTGTGATGGCAGATTTTTTGGTAAACACCTCATCCTTCCACAGTGGCTCAGCAGCTTCTTTATTGACCACACCTGAGCTCCTTGAGGAACACTGGTGTGAAAGGCCCAAACATGAAAAAAAAAAAACAAACCAGCCTCCTTCAGTGTGCCCTGAAAGCCAAAACCTTGGTGTGCTGAAGGGCAGCCTTATTACTGCATTTCTGTTCTTTGTTCCTGAGCTAGAAGTATTTTAAAGAACTTTTTCTATTTCACTGGTCAGCGGTAGCTATCCGAATATGGAAATTAACATATCGCCTTTGACGGTTCAGCCCGTGGACGACTATATGGTGACAAACTATCCGAAAATGTGATCTGTACCGTTATGTCAGGAGGGCACTTGATGATGGCCAGCAATTTCTCTGCGTTTTTCTGTCACAATCTTACGAAAACACTTTGGATTAATTTCCCTCCGCCTGTAGGAGCCCGTGCCCCACATGAGCAGTTTCCCATTTCCCGCGGGAATTCCCGGCACCCCCGGGACCCCTCAGCTCCCCTCAGCCGGGGGGCGGGGCCAACGCACGGCGCGCGCGCAAGTGGCGTCAGCTGATTGGCCGGCGGCGCCGTCCGTCAAGTGCGGGCTGGGCGGGGCCGCGCGTGCCGGCGTTGCCGGGTAACGGCCGCCCCGGGCAATGGCGGCGGGGCCGCCCCGCGGTGAGGGGGATCGGGAGCGGGGCCGGCCGGGCCGGCACCTCTTGTGGGGACGGGCGGTGGTGGGCAGGAGGGGCCCTGTTCGAGCTGGGTGTGAGCAAAGGGGTGGTGGTGGGGAGCTTTGTGTGGAGAGTGTGCGCAGAGCGGGGTAAGGGACATGAGTGGGTGTAGGTCTCCTCAGAGACCCCTGCACTTCCAGCTGAGCGGTGTCGGATGGCGTCAGGTGCCGGAAGAATTCAGCACTGTGGTGGTTCCAAGTGCTCCGTGTTACAGCGAGAGGCTGTCCATCCCTAAATAAATCCGCCATGCCTGTTTGTTTCTCTGTTGCAATTCCCCGGTAACACTCGCTTCTGTTGCAGGTTGGTGCCTGGCGATTTAAAGTCGTAGGAATAGCTGGCAAAGCTGCTGAGGGCTGTGTTGAAAATGCTGGGTGAGAAAAAGCAGTTAATGGTGGCAAGAGACCTTTACACAGACCCCACGTTTCCGGCCAGTGATACCTCTATATTTTTTAATTATTGTACCCCGCTTGCCCAATTCAGAGGCGAGATATCTTGGTTGAGACCTAAGGTAAGTTTTAAGGTATAAAAGGATGATTTTCACAGAATTGGGCTTTTATGTAAAAAATGCAAGTTAACTGCCTCTGGGTGGTTTTTTTTTTTTTTTTGGTTTTTTTTTTTTTTTGGTTTTTTTTTTTTTGTTTGGAAATACAGAAATGATAAAACCAATGTATGTCAGCATTAACAATGCATAAGTTACAGTTTTTAGTCTAGGTGCTTGTTTGTAGGCTTGATTTAAATCCTTTTTTAGACCTTTTAAATTTCATGGCAGTAGGAGAAGTTCAGATATTTTATTATAAATATGTTTAGTTATGCAAATTACATCCATACCAAGTTAGAATGCAGAATTATGTCATTCCCAATTTTTTTGATATATTGCATAATGGTCTTGAAAATAAGTAATTGGATTTTAGAATTTTTTAGAAGCCTGTTGCTAATATTTTGTGGTTGCTTTCTTTGGTAACAAGAAAGAAAACTTTTAAAGTTTATAACTTGTCATATGGCTTGTATTGCTTTTAAACTTATAGCTGGGTTGCAGAGCAAGCTGTATTAGAGCTAAAAGCTTTAGAATGCATTTCTGCACTACACCCATTTAAGGTGAAGTATTTATGATACTGCCTTTGTGTAGAGGGGAAAAAAAGGCTATAAAAATGTAATGGAGGAAAAAAAGCATGTTGTCTTGAGTTGTATTTTTTCCCCTGTGACTGGGGTTGTCTGTAGAAAAGTGACAGAGCTGTTGGTTATCAGGTGTTGTTGGCAAACAAATGATATCATGGAGTTGTGTGTGGAGCTTCCTGCTTTTGTACTTTACACCTTGACTGCTCTGAGGACCAATGATTTAATTTCCATCTCTTACAGTATTTATATATAAGGAGAACCATTTCACAAACTCACGTTCAGATCAGATTAAGTGTTCAGGACTTTGCATCTGAAATTTCCTCTTGTGCTACCAACTAGTCTATTTTTCTGTGCACTAGGAAAGATTTCTCCCTTGTTCTAATTTTGAAAATTTTGTATCTTGGGATGTGCAGTTTAATGTAGATGGCATCAGCACTGTCACAGCTGATCATAAGTCTAGCAAGGAGCTGATGAATTATGTTGTCTTTCACTTCTTACTGCTTTTGCTAAGGTTGCAGCTGATGGTGACAGTTGTGTACTATAATTCATGTGGGAACTAGGTTTGCATTCACAAAGTACCTGCAAAATACCCCCACAAACCATTCATTTGTTACTTCTTACTTAGGCTGCGTATGAAAAGGTAATTTTGTAGAAGTAAAAATTCCCTTTTTTTATGAGAGATCTCTGAAGTTGTCCCAGTCCCTGAAACACAGATTTCCTTAGAATGTCATGCAGGATTTGGCTTTAACTCCTCTTCTTTCATTTTAGGACATTTGTTCCTCTCCTCGGTTATTTTCAAACAATCTGCAGGATGTGCAAGTAAAACAAGGAATTTTGGGAGACTGTTGGTTCCTGTGTGCCTGTGTAGCTTTGCAGAAGAGCAAATACTTACTGAACAAGGTATGGAGAAGTTTCACATTAGCGAAGTTTTCTTCACCTGATTGACATTTGTGTATTGTTCTGCAGTCCCAAGCTGCCATATGAGTATTGCCATTGTTACAGATGGTTCATATTCAGTATATTTTAAACTAGTTTTGTTTACAAAAAATAAAATTCATTAATTAATTGTTTGCCTTGATTCTGGCTTTTGCCCTGCAGGTAATCCCTCCAGGTCAGCCCAGCTGGACAGATGAGTCCTATCGAGGCTGCTTCACGTGCCGGGTCTGGCAATTTGGCCACTGGGTAGAAGTGACCATTGATGATCGCCTGCCTTGTCTTGGGGGCAAACTCTGCTTTTCCCAGTGTCAGACAGAGGATTTGTTTTGGCTTCCACTACTGGAAAAAGCTTATGCAAAGTATGTGAACGCTGCTATTGATGGAAATAGAGCTACAACACTTGTGTATTTCTTCTGCTTGCTTATTCTACCCAGCTGCTTTGGGCGTAGATCTGAGCATTGTGACTGCTGGTGGTCCCATCCTGGCTTGTGCAGAAGTTGTTCTTTAAACTGTAGGTCTGTAAGGTATGCTTCCAGTTGCATATGAAGTACAATAGTCTTAAAGAGATAATTCTGGTGAAATGTAAGCTGCAATGAATTTTCAGGATTCAAATGATGTTTGTTAAGTTTCTGTCTGTTAGTTATCTAATTTGTTAAAGAAAGGTGTTTTACTAGGGAAAAGGAGAGCTCAATGAAAAGCAGAAAGCATTGGAGATACTTTCATGGAAAGCATTGAGTTTGTGCTAGCTGAGGCTCTTGTGTGAGTTTCACTGCTCTTTTGAATAATTTGTTAGTTTACTGTTTTAGAAAGAAAAGCTGTCTAGATAGATAAAGCAATTTGGAGGCAAAATGCATCAGTAGGATAGACATCAAATGTCCCAAAGACTCTGAGCAGAAGATTTTGTGGTTGCCAGCAGAGGGCAGAGGCAGACTTCAGTTATGAAGTAACTTACTCAGCTGTAGATTGAGCAGAAGCTGTGAAGCACTAATGTCATGTTAAAGCTTCTCTGTAGGTTTGGAATGTTATACTTGTTGTCTGCAGAGCTTATTGTTCAATCTTATAATTCTATTCTAATCTTGACTTCTTTTGCTGGATTTTTCCATCTGCTACATCAGATGGGGCTGTCTCTTGGTTTGCTTAGGTTGTTGAAGGAAGTGCTGCTCTGTTATTTGAGCAGAAAATAAAGAATAATTGAAGAGGAAGAAGCATTTTTATTTATACAGAATGCAGTTAGTATATCACAAAAGATAATGTCGAGCATGGATCATAAGGTACAAATGACTAGTACTAGACAACAGTAGTTTTTTAGATAGAATAGAGAGACTGTAAGAAGCAGTAGAATCCCATCCAGCAGTGGAATAGCCAATGGTTTACATATTCTTTAGATGTTGTGTTCTATATAAATAAGATAGTGTGTGCTTTTTCTTGCCTACTTTGGGTTATGAGGTAGGACACAGTCATGATTGTGATATGGAGTGGGGTTCCAAGTGTGTAGCAACTGTGTTTCCGTTGTGCTGTGTATACAAACTTTTTCTTTGTGTTTTTCTAATTTTTTTTGTTTAAATTTTTTAGAGTGCATGGATCTTATGAGCAGTTGTGGGCAGGACAGGTGGCAGATGCTTTGGTTGATCTGACTGGAGGAATTGCTGAAAGATGGACCCTGAAAGGCCCTGGAAAAAATGTGGAGAAAGAGAAGACTGGCATGGTTTTGGAGAAAGCAGTGTTTAGAAGATTAATGAATCTCAAGGAACAGTGTGTAATAAGCTGTTCAGTCCTCAACTCCAGACAAGGTGATAGCAAATGTCTCTATTAACACGCTTCAAAGCACAAGGCAGCCAGCAAATACAAATGCTGATTCTAGTACCTTGCCAGTTTCATGGTACAGTTTGAAATATTTGGATAAATGAACATTTAAGGATGTTACTGAGTTCAGGATGGGGGCTGCTTTTGGAGGAGTGCTTTTTGTATTAGAAGCTAATGTAGTCAATTCTCAAAAACAAATGCATTCCCCCCAAAATGCACTCCCTTGAAAAAGCATCTCAAAAACAACCTTGAAAACCTCAATTCATTTTAGCACAGTGAATTTTTGTAGGGATTTGAGATTAAGGAGCAAGTTAATATACTTTGCAATGTTACTTTATTTCTTTATAGTCACTAAAATGAACTGTTAGGGGTTTCTTTGTGCTGTTCTAATACAGATTTAAAACCAATTTCATTTTACTGCAAAATTGCTTTCTTTCACTAATGTTATTGTAAAATATGGAACAGATTCTTTTGTTTATTTTCAAATGGTGTTTTTTTTTTTTCTATTCAGGTGCAAGTGAACTAGGAGAATTTCATGCCTTTATTGTGATAGATACATTGAATCTCTCTGAAGTGTCAGGCAAGGAAATCTTCCTGCTACGAATACGAAATCCTTGGGGGAGGCGGTGCTGGAAAGGGCCTTGGTGTGAAGGGTGAGCAGTTTTATATTCATGTGGAAAACCATTTGTGTAAGTTCTGAAGCACAAAGCTTATCTATGTATTGCATAGGCAAACACTGCTAATAATCTCTAGCAGAGGAGGGAGGCTTCAGTATGTGTGCAGTTCTTTAGAGAGCTGGGAGTTCACACATCTCATTGGTTCTGAGGCTAGTAAATATGAACTCCTAGTTCTCACAATATAAATTTTTATTTAACTTTTTTGTTTATCAAATCATCATATCTTTTTATAGAGACAAACGTAAGATGTTGGCTAACTTTCTGTTTCTGATTTTTGTGCTTTTTTGTTGTTCTGCCATTGATCTAAGTATCTTTGATTGTGTTTGTTTCTTGTAGTCACCCAGCTTTACTTGCCTCTTCTCATTTGTTTGTGGCTCAGCTGCAGAAAACAAGCAAAGGAATAATTATAAAACTATTGCAGAAGGAAGGATGCTTATGCTAGTTGCTTGAGTTATCTCATTTCTGTAGGTTGATATAAGTAGGATAAGCTGGAAATGAGTCCATATAAAGTAGAAATAAAGAAGAGAACTGTTTTAAAGGACTTGCAGAAATATGTGTAGCAGCTCAAATAGAAAAGTAACAAGAATGAAAGGGCAGACCCTACTTGCTTATTTTGGAAAATGTTAGCATGTTTTGACTATACAAAAGAACATGCAATTCTTGACCCAAGCAGCAAGCATTCAGCATTAAAATATATTATCAATATGGTGATGTTAATGTAGAAATATTTTTCTTCCTTGAATTAGAAAGGTAATTTAATTGCATTTATTGAGACTTCAGCTGGTATTTTTTTATTTTGAGTTGCTTTGGTTATACACTTGGTCTCTCGTAGTTTCTTTGTCAAAGAGTGAGTTGCCATGTAGTTGCAAGAGGATAGGGTTTCATTGGATGGCCTTAGAGCCCTGTTTTATTCAAGTCCAGAAGTGTTCTTCTTTGCTAGTGAAACAATGGAAAATGTTAAAACTACTAGCTTTTAATGAGGTGTTTAAATTCTTGATTTATCAAGATATAGCAAGTAGATTCATTGGGGTAGTCAGTTTCTTAACACAAATGGCAGTTTTTGTTGTAAGGCATTAAAATTCTTTCAGAACAATGACAGCACAGTTTGTTTTACTTTTTTACCTCCTTTTTAAACAACAGTTAAAAATCTTTATTTTGCTCTCAGACTTCTTACTGTAGTGACTGCTGTAAACAAAGCACCTATTTCACCCAGAAGTCTGTTCTGCTGCCAGTCTGGTATTAGGCTGTTTCTAAGTTTTCTTTGATAAGTTATGACTTGTGTTTCCTGTGATCCCTCTCACTGACTAGAAATGTACAGAGAAGTTTTCAATGCAATTATTTCACAATAAAATGAAGAAATCTCTTCTTGCTGTCCTGCTCCGTAAGATATTTGGTAGAAGATTGTTCTTGAACTCTGCTGGGCAAAGAGCTGAATGTTAACTTCTGTCTTATGTGCAGTGGTCAAGGATGGAACCAGCTGGATCCGGTAGTTGCTTCAGAGCTCCTGTCACAGATCCAAGAAGGAGAATTCTGGGTTGATGAAGAGGAATTTTTCAGGGAGTTTGATGAGATTACTGTGGGCTTTCCAGTCAATGAGGAAGGACAACTTCAGAGCCTCTATACAGGTGTGATATGAGGAGACATCTTGCTCATACAAATAACATTATGTCAAGGGGAAGAATTGATTTGAATTGCAGATGGGTACAACTAAACCATAATTTCTCAGTTTTCCCTCTTCTGTAGATTCATAGGCCTTTTCTATCTCTACTGAAAAATGGAAGGACAAGAGGAATTAAAGATCTTTAGAGAAACCATTGATATTTCTAGGAAATCTGGTTCCTTGCTAGTTGTTTGAGAGATTAGTATCATGTGTCTAGAAGGCTGTTATTCTGGACAGCCCTGTGATGTTTTGGTGGTATATACACTTGAGATTTCAAGTAACAGTTTCTTGTAAAAATTGTCATCAGTCTGTCATTACCAACTGTGGCATTAATTCTCATGCCTCTCAAAATCTTGGTTATGAATTTCTGCTTTGGGGAAGTATCAGGCTATCACAGCATGTTTTCTTGGGCTGGGTAATCTCTGCCATATACCTGTTGTGTAAAATTAAGTGGCTTCCCATGTCTGCAATTCACACCATGGTTTTCTTACTTTGTTAGAAAAAGTGCTGTATCACTCTCAGAATCTCTTTGGATCCTGGGTGAGAGGCCAGTCTGCAGGTGGCTGCCGCAACAACAGCAGCTTCCCTACCAACCCCAAGTTCTGGCTGAGGGTCTGTGAATCGAGCGAGGTGTGCATTGCTCTGCTGCAGAAACACAGGAAATACAGCACTGACTGGGCTGGAAGGATTCAAAATCCAACTCGCTTAGCAGAGGAAAATCCATCCTTGACTGAAGGCATACAGGGAAAGAATTACCAGGCTGTGGGATTGCATGTCTGGAAGGTAATACAAAAGTGACATTTTTGTCTTTGCAAATAGAAGTTTAAAAGCATTACTGAAACATTTGAGTAAAATCTTTCATTTCCTATGCCAGTGATACAATTCAGCTAGTCACAGATTTTCTATCTCTGGTTTGTGCTGGAATGGTTCTGTTTATCTCACAGTTACTGTCTGTACAAACTACTACTGGACTAGTACTTTCTTCTTATCACTGAGCACTTGGGATTGTTCCAAACTAGTGCATGACATTTTGGGCTGATTGCTTAAAGCCATTCCTGAATTTACTCCTGAATATTAACTCTTCCTACTTCTCTTTGATGTTCAGGTCATCTGCTGATACTCTTGTCTTTGTTTCATTTGTAAATGTATGCATGTTTAAAAATGCTTTAAACAATATTTGATAATTTTTAGTTTTATTACAAGCTAGTCATTTTTTCTAAACCACCACACATCATTATGCATCTATTCTAGGTGGAGAAGAAACGATTTAACCTTCCAAAGACCCTCTCTGCTCCTCCAGTTGTAGGTACCATCTGCCATTCCTACGATAGAGAAGTCCATGTGTGCTGTGACCTTTCACCTGGCTTTTATCTTGTTGTTCCCAGCACTTTTCTGAAAGATGCAGTAGGGAATTTCTTGCTTCGTGTATTTTCAACTGGAAGGATCTCTCTCAGGTAGGTTTAAAGCTAATAAAGAATATTTCTTAAATTTGTTCACATAAATACAAGTGTAGCAGTAAGTGGGAATGTTAAAAATATTGTGAAGAGTTGTGCAGAGTACTGTGTGACAGCATTGTGTCATCTTTGAGTTCATGCAAGTTTCCCAATGCCTTGTTTTTGTCATGAACCTGCTACTACCTCTTGTTAAAATACTAACAAGAAGTAGCATCTTGACTCTCAACTGCAGCTTAGTGCTATATGCAGAGGCAAAATGTAGTGTTGGCAGCTGTTTAAAAGCTGGTCAGATTTGTTTATATTCTGGTAGTATGTGTTTTATACATTTTAGTTTCTTTTCTCTCTTATGTTTGATAGTGAACTAAAGCCACCACCCATGGATGCTGCCCTCTGTGAAGAACTCCCAGCTGGTGAATGGGAGACAGTGCAGCTGCATGGATGCTGGAAGAATGGGCTAAATGCTGGAGGTAGCAGGAACTTCCCCTCCTTCCATATCAATCCCTGCTTTCCCCTCTCCATTCCTGCAGGACCAGGGAAAAGCAGTGTGAAAGTCACCCTCCGTCAGCACTGCCTGGATAGCAAGTGTTGTCCAATAGGTTTCCACATTTTCCAGGTAAGGTTTCTGGTCAGTTTGATTGATTATTTGCCAAAGGTGAAGGTTGGTCTGGCAGCACAGCGCTCCTTGCAGTTTGCAAGGGTCTTGCTGCTTCTGAGAGAAATAGGCTGACTCTGGAAGTAATGCCCAGGAAAGATAGGGAATAACTTAGGTAGTTACATAGCATAGTATACCGGATAATTGGTTCCACTGAATTCTTACAACGTTCTTAATTAGTTTTAGCAATGATTAACTCCTTTTGAGAATTTGCAAAGAATTCTTGGTGCCCTAGTAATTGAGGACCAGACCTTTTGGTAATTCATCATGAAAACTTACTTTCTTTGTGCCTAATAATTAAATGTCCATAGGCAAATGATACTGGATCAAAAGGACTGTGATATCTTGAGCAGGTGATCAGAAACAAAACAAGATTTAATTTGATATGGATAGATACAAATTCAACATGTGTGTGCCAGTGTTCAAATGTAATAAATGTAATCTGCATAAATGTAAATCTGAGAAGCTGCTGCTTAAGTAACTATTTTGCAGGGAAAGGTTTATTTTTAGAAAACATGCCTCCAAAAAAGGTGTTGCTTAAGTGAAACGTCTGGAGTTGGGCACCAGAAGTAATCATAAAACTTCAAGTATACAATATGTGAAGAAAGATTGGCATTTCTTATATTCCTATAAGAGACTGAGATGAAGTCTAATATGACTTTAGTACAGGAAAGACTACTAGATATTGGATGGACAGCCTGTTCAGCAAATCCCTGAGGCAGTAAATAAGTGCTTTAGGCTGCAGCAAGGAAGAGTGGGGTTATACAACAGAGAAAGCTCTACTGCTGTGTGAGTAGTGGGTTCTGTACATTGTCTACAAACAGGCTAGGAATGATTCATCTGTTCTTAGTACTGCCATCTGGGTTTTCTGGAAGCTTTTCCATTCCTATTCTCTCTAGCTCTGTACAGCAGAGTGAGTATTTAGAATAGAGATGGACCATATCACACTGTGGTGTCCTAGGAATGAAACACTGCATGACTGAAACAGATTAAATGGTAAATGCATGTTTGCATTCTTTTTTGCAGGTGCCTAACAGCAGCTGGAAACCACAAACTACTTCTTTTGTACACTTGGAGCCACTGGTGAGCTGTGTTCCTCACTGCTATTCCCAGGAAGTCAGCCGACTTTGCAAGCTTCCTGCAGGAAGTTATGTCATTATACCTTCTACATACTTGCCCAATACAGAAGGCAATTTTACAGTGGTCATAGCAACCAAAATAGACAGGTAAAATTATGTTGCCTTTCATTTGCTTTTCTAGTGTTTTTAGTGCATATATTACAGGATGCATGGAAATGACTGTATTTTCAACAGGCAGTAACATGTTGTCTTGATGGAAGCTTTTTGAGAAGTCTTTGTAGCTTGCATGCTCTGCTTACCACTTTGATTATATTGGAAGAATGACTAAAAAAGGTAGTATTTGTTAAATCTTCTTGGATTACTTGGTGAATATCAGATGTCTATTGCCGGAGGAGATGACACTTAAGTAATTAATTACCGCCTGCAGCATCAATGTTAGGATTTATGCTGAAAGTTACCAATGCCTTTTGAAATTCAGGGTTGTTTTTGAGAAAATGTGATGAATAGCTGGCCTTATTCCAGGTAGTTCTATGATGTGAATAACAACAGCTCTGAATCAGAATTGTAAGTTCTGTAAGACTGCAGTAAGACTCAATAAAGTTGCAGAAAGATTTGCTAAGGGAAAGGATGTAGAACAAAGCCTGATATAACTTCTCTTTTTGAAGTGGGATAAATAATTGGTATTTGCAAGATTCCCAATGCTTTGTTCAGAAATAAGCGTGGTTTGGGTTTTCAACAGGAAGCGCATTCACAGCCAGGAGACGCTTGGACAAGTATTACAAGAGGTAAGTGATGTATTTTGATGGATATATTTTGATGTATTCATTCGTGGTGTCACCACAAATCTGCTTGTTTTAACTATATGTTGTATCCTTCCTCCATCTGATTGGTTTTGATATTTGGTGTCCTCTGTATTGCAATTTTAAAATTCTAATGATGCGGTAGTGTTGTAAAGGCTTAAGAAACCACAGTAAAAAAAGATTAGGTTTTTATTTGTTTCCCTACAGTCAGCCTGTACAGCATCTCACCATTATAATCCCTCCTGGAGTGCAAGTTGTTTTCATCAAGTTAATGACAGTTATTTCAGATTTTGGTCTTGTTTTGCTCGATTAGATATGCATGTAATTTAAAAGGACTGAATGTGAATACCGAGTAACTAAACTTATGGTGTTTTTATTTGGTACAGAGAACTTCAGTTAAAATGTTTTAGAATTTAAAAATAAAGTATTTTAACAGTGGTTTGAAGATACGTTATTTGGTTGGTAGATCAAAACATGTCCTTGATAACACTCTGCTTATTAGGTGGAAAAAGATCATCTAGATACTTGGCTCTTACCCTTTGAAGTTTGAACAAAGCAAAAATTGTAGGAAAAACTCTTCACCCAAGTTTAGAATTGGCTTACTTGTTTTCTGAATGTGTGTCATGTTGACCAGTGATTACATTTTTCTCTTAAAACCACACAAACAATATGGACTTTGTGTGCATCACAAAGTGGGCACAGACCTGTGTGTACTTTCCATATGGTTCCTGTTACTTTAATATTTAGGAACTGAACTATGCAATGAAGGTCCTTTGTTACCATTGTCATGAGAACAAAATGTTGTAAGGCCACTATATCAAAAGGAATCTATTCAAACTTATGTTTCTTTATATTTATTTAAACAGACTCAAAGGAATAAACAATTTAGATGCTTCAGGACAGCTTCAAGAATCTGGAAATTGCAGTTATATTTTTCTTATCAGTGGGAGAAATTAATGTCTGAATCGAATCTTCAACAATATGGGCATTTCTAAAGACTGGACTTTAAACTTTTAGAGGTTTAGCTCCTGAAGGTTCCAGGCAGTCTGGCTCACTTTCGGCTAGTGATTTCTAAAAGATGTGTAACAACAGCAGAGCTGGATGTCAATGTATTTTTCTAAAAGTTTGACTGTGTTCTCTAGTTACTAATGTGATGAGATTTTTGAGTTTTAAAGTTTTTGGGGTTTTTTAAAAGGATGTTTCAGATGAAAATATTGCATTTTAACCTTTGTTTCTAAATCTTTCTTTTCTCTGATTCACTTTAATTCCTTCTTGACAAAAAAAACCCAACAGATGATATAGTTTTTTTTTTACTCTGTATTGCACATTTTCTTATAGGTTTCCTTTACAACTGTGATGAAAAGGTAGCATGGAATTCTTACATTGTCATTTCAAGAAACATTGGGAAACCAAGGAATGCCTCATCTCTTGCGCTTCTCAGTTTTCAATGGAATAACAAGAAGATGCTCTTAGCCCAACTGTTTTTCATTGGTACCAGTTGTCAGGCCTGTAACGACTTCTTTGTAAAAAATACCTCTTTTAATCATGAACACACTGAATATTTGGTCCTCCCACATTTTTAGAAGAAGCATTGTACAGCAAATTATCATGTACCTCAGTTCTTCAAAAATACAGATGAAGAATATGTGCATGTTTTAACCCAAGCTACGGTTTTGGAAGAAAACCATAAAGCTTACGTGTAAGGTGAGGTTGGATGGAGCCCTGATCACACTGGTCTTGTGGAATGTGTCTCTGCCCGTGGCAGGGGGATTGGAACAAGATGATCTTTAAGGTCCCTTCCAACTATAACCATTCTGTGATTGTGAAATAATTTTATTGGGGGAAAAAAGAAAAATCAACTGAGAGAATAACTTCATGTGACCAAAGGGGGGTGGTGAACATTGAGGAAAAACTGGAGTATTTTTTTCAGGTAGGATATACCTCAAGAACCATCAAAATACACTGGAGTAGAAAAAGTCCAAGTTTGTATCTGACACTGCCAGTCCTGCTGCTGAGCACTTTACCTTGGGCCCTCTATGGAACCAAGCAGATGGTGGGTTCAAAGGAAAGATTTTTTTGGTGAGTTTTCTTTAATGAATGCCAGAAATAAAAAAATACAAGACTTGAAAGCTTTTGAACTATCTTGTCAGACTGCTTTTGTAAATCTGTAAGAATGTGTTTTATGGAAGAGCTGCCCTTGCTGCAAAAAGTGTGCAGTTTAAAATTTTTTTCTTAATTTATGATTGAAACTGTTTGTTATTCAAGCAGGATTTTTTAAATGTTATATTTTCCTCAATGAAAATAAAGTGACATTGAAAGTTTTAAAATGGCTTTTATTTAAAAAGTGAAATATTTCAATGATGTCAAGTATGCATTTGTCCTGTGGTAGCAAACATTACCATGTGTTAGAACAAATTATTCCCTTCCACTTAGTGGAAGGGAATAATTGGAAATACTTGCGGAGACAATCAAGTCTTCCATTAGTTTTATGTCCCAGAAACATGTAGTATTCTGCTTTTATTTTTTACTACATCCTGCCATAATTTCTGCTAGCTCCTGTTGAACTTTGAAAATTGAAAGGATATGGTATGCTTTCAGATGAATTTTAAATGGTCAAAATCTTTTACATCTGTTAATGTCGAAAAAGAACAAAAGAAAACACTGTGAGTAATAAATCTCTACTGTACCTACTAAAACAATGGTTGACATCTTAGTTTATTTTCTTAATTTCTTAAAAAGCTGTTCCTTTCTCTTCAAATAGGAAATTATTGGATAAAACAACAATGTTTCTAAACAGAAGGAAAAGTTTGTGAAAGTGCATGGACCTAAGTTGTGATGCAATAGAAATTGGATACTGAGGAAGTAAAAAAAGATGTAAGGATTTCTAGTGGGCTGTGTTTATGAAAGGGTCCATACTACAATCATTTTTGTGTGTGTGAAATTTATGCTACACTATATAATACTTTGTAGGAGAGTGAAAGGCAAAGGAATCAACACTAAGTGTGTGCATACTCTATTACCTCCTGCAAGAAGATCTAAGAAAAGACCTGTGAACTCAGAAGAGTAACAGTTTACTGAAGAAAATTTTATTCAAGTATCCTTACTGAACAGTTGTCCTATTTTAAGAGTGTGATACCTACAGAGCACACATGCAGGAAACTACTTAATACAGGCCACTTCTCTAACATTCTACAGCTAATTCACTGCTACTGTGAGTGTGAAAATACATTTTTTTTTTGAAATAATGTGTGCTTTTGTATGTCCAAGATTCAGTTATGTGAGTTTGGCAAGTAGACTTACTTTTATTTCAGAAAATTCAGTAGGTGAGGTCAGACCTCCTAAATAAAAACTATTCATTTGCTGCATTGAGCTACCTCCATCTGAATAGAACTGAGATAGTGAAGCGTGTTTTTAAAGGATCTGCACTTACTAACAGGTTGAAGTCTCTTAGCATTGCAGATTAGCGTGGAATAGCACAGAGTTTATATGGATGTGGCTGCAGTATTGCACCCAAAATATACTCCAGATTGATTTCCTTCACTCCCTCAGGGAGCTGGAATGTAAATGCCCGAAGGAGACTGGTAAAGAAGATGAACAGTTCAATTCTTGCCATCCGTTCCCCCAAACATACACGGTGCCCTGCAGAGGAAAATCAGAAAAGTTGGTTGAGTAAAGTTAAATTCTGTAAAAGAACTTTGCACAAAATTCTAGTGAGTTCCACAAATTCTGTTAATGTAAGATAATGATTTCCTATTTCCTTCTATAAGGGCAGAAGACGCTTTAGGAGGAGGGTGGGGAAATACTTAACTGAGAAACTGTGCACCTCTGTCAAGTGTTTGATTTGGTGTTTTGATTTGGTTTCTTTAGTCTTTTTTCACCCCTGGAGCCTGTATGCAATTCTCCCTTTCCATTGTTGATTCTTTTTGTGAAAACCATGAATTGCTTCTTAGTTAAGCCAGATTTTAAAAAGCTTCATATACTTCAGAGACTTAATTTGGTTTTTGAGAAGGGAGGGCTGGAGCATTGTGGGATGCAGTTCTGAAGCCAAGAAGGATGTAATCAGGATTTCTTTAACAGAAGTTCAGAAGGGTATATTGGGTTCTTGTAGCCCTAACACTGTCAGAGGCAGATGTGTGAGCTAAGGGAATGAAATGTGCAGTGATATGTACACTCAGTGACTCATTTTGGCATATTGTTTACACAGGATATTTCAGGATATCTATATATTCCAGGCTAATAAAACCAAAGATATTTAAAATATCTAAATACTCAGATTACATGAACCGAAAACCACCAGAGCAAGTTAAAGAAATAGTCCTATGCCACAATTAAAATTGGAGCCCAAATTAGTTGTCTTGATTCATAGGCATTTGGTGAGTAAAGGAGGTAAGATAGTAAATACCTGTTTTGCAATGATGATTTTAGGATTTACTGACAATTTAGAGAATTAAAAAAAAAAAAAAATCTAGATTTACTATGTTTAATCTGACCATGTTACTCAGAATGCTCTTTGCTGTTTCTCTACAAGAAGTGTGTAGTATAATGTCACAGTAACACAAAAAACCCCTCAGCTATTTCCCAGTGGTTTTATTGTGAATTTTTGTAATGATACCACTTTCCTA
Source organism: Taeniopygia guttata (assembly GCF_048771995.1). Lineage (NCBI taxonomy): Eukaryota > Metazoa > Chordata > Aves > Passeriformes > Estrildidae > Taeniopygia > Taeniopygia guttata. The sequence continues at coordinate 17,397,735 of NC_133034.1, read as the reverse complement.
TTTTGTGCTGCTGTTTTTCATAATCAGTTTGTTGGAGAAACTAGTAGACTAGAGAAACTTGCTAGAGTTGTTTTATACTGCTTTTCACTCTTTCCCCCCCTTTTTTCCCCCCTCCATATCTTTGAATCCCTTCATTTGCACTGTAAGTTAGTTAAGTTGCATATTGTAATATGCATTTGAAAAGGTAAATTTTTTTTTGGTTGCCTAATAATATTCTACTGAAAACCTACAAAATCTACTGGCTTTTGCTAGTTTTCTACAGATACAAGAAGACTTGGTGCTAGGCTATTAACAGAGGATTTGGGAGACTGAGGTTTGTTTCCTATATCTTCACAGATTTTTTCTGTATGTTTTGAAAAATCACATTTCTTTTTTCATTTGCGTTCCTTTTTGTAAGGTAAAAATAAATAAATTAGTGGACTTAGGGGAATTACCTTGATTTAACACATTAGGAAATAAGAAGCTCAGACAGCCTTATGATAGGAACCCTGCATATGTCAAGGAAAGAGCATAGTGTCTTCTAGCCATACTTGTCTATTGTTTGAATATATGAAAAATACAAAATGCACAATAGCTGTGGCTCTTACAGCAAAAGACCTGACTTTAGGTCTTTCAAATCAGTCAAATAGTCAATCTAGTCAAATACATTTTTATAAATGTATCTTTTTAATATTTTAGAACTTAAAAATAGTATTTTTAATCTTGTTGCAAAGCAGAGCAAGCAGGAATATTCAAGGTCAGGGTGTTACCTGCTGAGAAAGGTAAGAATGCCTCTTTGTTCACAAAATTGCCATCCATATCTAGGAAATGATCTGGGTTAAACTTCCAAGGGGTTGCCCAGTGCTCAGTGTCATAGACCACAGAGTGCAGATTTGGCAATACAAGCGTGCCCTGCAAGAAGCAGCAGAGATCTTATTTTTTATAGATTTTCCTTCTCTCTGTGTCATATAAATGCTAAATATTAACAGCTCAAAGATGTAAGAAAAGTGGATATCCTCTGTACCTTTTTAATGTGAAAACCCAGCAGAGTTGTGCTCCTCAGGCACTGTCGAGGGACCCCAACAGAGGTGACGTTGCTGTAGCGCAAAGCCTCGTGAATCACAGCATTTGTGTAGGGCAGCTTCTTACGGTCTTCATAGCTGATGACATGGGAGGGTTCCAGAACAGCCTCTATCTCTCTTTGAACCTTTTCTGCAGACACATGAAAATACTTTAATTTCCCACTCTGCAACGCCCCCTCTTCCCCCCTTTATTTCCAGATGGTTTTTGCATGAGAATGTCCTGTCTGAGGGAAAGAAAAGAAATTATGTTGCTATGAAATGCATTGACATTTGGTTTGACTGCTGTTTAGGTTTCAGTTGATCAAGGAAGTGCATCTCCCTGAATCACAGGATGATGTCTCATTTAAGACACATCCTACTTGGTGATGAGGATAGTACAATTGTGCGTTTCAAAAAATTGATTAAAATTTGAAATTGCAGGTATCATTTACATTGTTTATAAATATGTATCAGATCGGGTATCAGTTAAAAACGTTTCTACTTCAAAGGTTAGGAGGAGACTAGATTGTATCTGAAATGTATTTAACTTGTTTTTCTGTCTTGCCAGTCCCTTCTAGTGAGGTAAAACTGCGGCTACTACTAATTTCTGCTACTCTTGATGGTGAACCAGATGAGGGAGCACCTGTTTGTTTCATTTATTGACCTTCCATTTTCTGGATCTCAATTGCTGATGTACTAGCATTCGTGTACATAGCTAAGTTTTTTGTTGGTGTCTTGCATGTAATTGAGCTGATACTTACACTAATGATGTTAGTTGTGTTGTTGAATGCAGGTCTCTCTGATAGTGCTTTTGCTCACCTTGTATTTCTGGGTATTGTACCATGTAGAGCAGTGCCCAGAGAAGGGTGGTGCTTGTTGTTTCCGTTCCTCCCAGCAAAAGATCAACCACTGTCTGAACCATATTTTCTTTATTGAATGTTGAAGTAGGGTCATCCTTTGTCTGTAGGGTATATTCACAAGAAGACTATGAAAGAGATAATTTTAGATATTTCACCAGTCACATAGAAACTGTCATTGTTTGGTAACAGTGAGCAGGCCACTGTTATCAAACACCTTTGGTGCTACACAAATTAGGTGTGCATGTAAAAATCCTTTGGCAGTTACTGAAACAGCAAGTGTTTGTAGTAGGCATTGAAGCCAAGTAAGGAAGAGTGTGATAAACAGATACTTACTTACTTTTGTTATTTGAGCCAGGTAGAAGTCAATGAAATCCTGTGGATCACCTGTGTTCTGTCTTTCATGAGCCTGAACCTCCTTCATGACTAATCTGTGCATGAAGTCGTTGTGTGCAAACACCTCCTGATGAGGCCCTGGGAGATGGTGCATGAGCCATGGGAAAGCATCATACAGCTGTGGTGTTCAACAGAAAGCAAAGAGTGTCTGATCCCAGTTCTGATTTCCTGATAATTGTAAAGTCATCACAACATGTGGGCAAACAAATTGGAATGAGAGGCAGTAGACGCAAGAGATTAAATACTGGGAATGTAATCTGACTCACAAACAGATTTTTCTCAAACTTGAATTTTTTACTATAATTTTTTTTAGGCATCCCTTTATGAGGAACCTGATAGTCTTTTACAATGCCAGTGTTAAATACTGGCACAAGTTAAATAATAGCTAGGGTTTTGAGAACTTAAAATATATTCTTCTTGGTGTGATAAACCTTTGTTATAACCTGTATATCATGGGAAGCTCAGAATAACTCGGATCTTGATGGTAATATGCATTATGAATTGAAGCAAGATATGTTTTTGAAAGGGCATCCATTTGAAGACTTAGTTCTTACTAACTGCCCTTCTGGATTTGCAAAACTAAATAAAAATGAAATTTTAGAAGCTGTTATCATTTTAAGAACTATGAATCTTAAATACACAGTATTCTGCTAATGGTTGCTTATTGGAATCTGTGAAAAGCAGTGATGATCTAGAATTTTAATTTTAGGATGTGATTTACAGACATAAAGAAGGATTAGAAGCCAATAATGACATATACAAAGTATGTATTGATTTATTATTTCACTGTGGCTTGTAGAACAATGGTATGTTTGGAAATGGAGATGTTTATGAATACTTGTCTCTGACTTTTAATTTCTTTTGACTTGTCAAGTGCAAATGCACCTTAAGGAACAAGAAAAGTAGGTTCTTACCCTGCCCCAGATAGTACCTTGAAAGTAGATCACAGAATAAATAGCTTTGATGAGTTTGCTGAAAGATTCATCCTCACTGGAGAAGCAATGACCGAAAACAACAGCACAAATGATATTTGCAATTGCATGGACGATGGAAGTGTGGGGGTCAAAAGGTTTGCCTGTGAATATGGGAGGTGCTGTGAGAACTTCTGAATAGACTACAGCAAGAAAAATGCGGAAGGCTTTTTTTTTAATGGTAAAAACAACAAGGGATCAAACTATTTTTAGGAAAATTTTACGTTAGCGAAGCCTAGTTTAGTATATATTAACTGCATGAATTGTAAGTGCATGGATTCTTAATTTTCAATCTGCTCTTTACTCTTGTAAAATACAGTGATAATCATTTTTGAGTAGGCAAACAAAATCTTTTCCCTTCTTTGACTTGTGGTCTGGGTTGTGCGGAAACACAAACAATTAATTAGAGGATATGCCTTCAAATATGGAGGTAGATATTTAAGTTTTGGAGTTAAAAAACAAAATCAACCATCCTCACCCCCCTCACCCCTCAAAACAAGAACCCAAACAAACCCAGAAAAAATAATTAGAATTTTCATTTTTTAGTTCTGTCGAAATTACTTATCTATTTTTGGATTTCAAGTATCAGCTTAACAATCCAACCACATATGTATTTTTTTTCCACAGACTGAAAAGGCAAAGCTAATATAGTAGAGTGGAATACATCTCCCATTGAAAAGGGTTAAATTCAGAAAAAAATAAATTAAGTATACATTTCAATGGCAAGGACAACCTTTGAAGTATACTTCTATGGAAAATACATCCCTGACTTCAGTCCAATGCTCTTGGTTGTTCTTGGAAAGAGAAAATACATTTATTGAGTTTAAAATTGAGAAGGGATTGCATGGTAGGTAAAGCTTTGGGCTGTACGGGGACTTGCAGTAGATGATTTTTTTATCTACATTGTAAAGATGTGTGAATTTTGCTCTTGGAAAAGAGATGGACCTGGTCCAAGGAGAGTTGGAGAGAGACCTCAGGCAACCTCTCTGTGTTTTCACATGGAACACGATGTGGGTGAGGGATTTGGCTGCTCAGAATATTTATATTTAATTGCTTTATTTTGGCAGCTTGCTAAAATTCTATTGGTTTCTATTTCATCCAAACGTTGAAAAGAAGATTTTTTTGGATAACTGAATGATACATTCCTTGTTGTGGGGTTCTTTCTCTGCCAAATCCTAAAAGCCTGCTGTCCTAGAATGACTTCCAGCAGGTCATACATTGTATATTTTAAGGAGGGTTTTTCTATACTCCTTGAGTATAAGAATCATTGCCAGCTGTGTTGATAATAAACATATTTTAAACTCTCCTTATTTAAAAAGAAACAATTTTATATTGCCCACTGTGCAGACAAAACATTTTTTGCAAAGAATGCAGTTAAGAAGCCAGTGAAAGTTCTACTAATGTAGACAATATATTACTTGTAAAAATGTACTGTGAAACTTTTTCCAGCCCTAATATTTCAGGAAAAGCTCTAAGTGTTGTTTTCTAGTGAATTTACCTTTTGTATTTGTGAAGATATCCACAAGGTGACAGGCCTCTGTTTGAATTTGATGCTCCAAATTGTTCTTACCAAGTGCCAGATTTCTTATAATTGTCATGCCAAAGCGTCTCTGCTGCTTCCAGGTGTGACCATTTGTCAGGAAAATACCTGAAAAACACACAAACATTTAGTTCATTGCTGGGAGGGGAAATCCTTTCTCTGCAGGAGGCAAATTTTGATTTAGATGAGGTTGTATTTCACTAAAGGATACAATGATTTTAGATTTTAGAAGCTGAGTTTTGGTCCCTAGGATTTTATGGCACCCAGCTGCTCCTAAATGTGTCCTTGGAAGCTGAGGGGGCTTTGGTGAGGACTGAACAGCTTTGTCTATAGATACCTTCCACATCAGTAGTCTCCTGGTTTAGAAATAATACAATTGAAGGGCAGCTTCTCCAGGCAAGTATTCATTTGGATTTATTGGGAAGGAAAAGGACTGAGTGATGTGCTTTATAAGACAATACATTTTTGATTTTTCCTTAATATGCTTAGCACTGCATGAAACATTTTTGCAGTGAAAGCCCAGTTATGCCCTGGTACAGCAGTAGCTGATGTGTGTGCACATGAAAACATATTCCTTCTTTACACCTTGTTCTATCTCATTCTTGTGTAACACTTTGTGTAACACTTTGTACCTTTCTCACCCATCATATCCCTGTAGAAAGGGGTGAGGGGTCTTCCAGAAACTTCCTCTGAGTGGGTGACGATGCCATCTTTTACTGCTTTGTATCCATTCAGCACAACCAGAGGTGTCTGTCCCATCCACAGTGTGTAGATGTTCCCGTACACGCTGGTTAACTGAAGAGTTGATAACAGGAAATTTGTAACTATAAACCAGGGAAAGGATGCACTAAAATCTCAATTTATTTAATAGCTTTCTGTAGTTGTAACTAAACTCATTTGTTGGCATCAAATTGAATTGCAGGTTTTAGAAAAAAAAATGTCTTTCTGTTATTAATGTGCTTTGGGAACAGAAGATAATTGTTCTTTATGGAATAGATGCTAAAGACATCTCTCAGAAGAATACCTCTGTAAATTTCACAGAAAGAAAACCAGCAGGTTACTTTGTTAGCTCTGAATCAAACAACAAATTATTACAGGCAAAATTCCAGAGTTTTTAATCTTTATTAATGGACCAAAATTATGGTATTTTCTTGTCTCTAGCTCAAAAAGAAAGCAAAGAAAATTTCTTGCTTTCTTTTCTACAGCTCCACAGGATCTTTCTTATTTTCCTCTGTTGTTTTTCCTCGCATCATGCTTATATTTTTCCCTGTAATAGTGGGAAGCAAGTTCCTTACTTTTTAAGAATAGTTTTGATTGGTGTGATTGTTGTGTTGCAAACATAACAGCAATCAGATTTTCCTGCTTTGTTTTAGCAGTAACCTGTTTATAGCAGATAAGAAATCTTTTTGCTGTAAAATCAAGGGAACAAAGTGTCTGTTTAGGGTACATGTTTGGTCTTCTGATGGAGATGTTCCAGTGGCATTGGTGTCAGGAAAGGAGAGCTCCGCTAGAGGTGACTTACAGGGCTGGATATCAACACAGAAACAAAATGAAACTGCCAATGAAATACCATTCTATGACAGTGCTTGTGAGAATGCAACCAAAAGAGAGACAAAATAGCAAGGACTAAAGTAATGGTGATGTTTATTACTCAGAAATATTTTTAATACTGCAGGGTTCTCAGAGTCTTTGAAACTGGTTGGTAATCAAGCTTGAGGTTAAAAAAATAGCATTTTAGGCCATTCCTATGCAATGCACAATTTAAGTTAAAATAGATTCAGACTGATTTGCAACCACAGAGATAAATAAATACCTTGCTGAGAGTTTCTCGGCGTAGTTTGAAGTCCAGCAGCCACAAATTTCCAATGATGGGGAGGGGAACTGGTCCTGGAGGAAGCTGGGTACGCATCCATTGCAGCTTGAGGAACTGCAAAGTCAGGAGGGAGACTACTAGAGCTATAAAAATCTCAGTAATCCCCCACATTTTATCAAAATTTTAACTTCTCACTGTTTTTTTTTTGTTTGTTTGTTTGTTTTTGGTTTTTTTCCTATGACTTCTTCTGGAAATTTGGATTTGTGAAGATGTTTCTTCTACTGAATCCAGACTCTTTCTAAAGATATGCCTCCTGTAGCCATCTCTCTCTGGCAATCTACAGTTTTCCCAGCCTGAAGTCCCTAGAAAACCAAACCATGTGATCCTTTGTGGTTAGCCAAGCCACACCCACTCCTTTTTTAATGATCTGTAATTGTGACCTGTCTCTTTTTTCACTTAGAATTTTGTTTCCTTCTTAGTCTTGGTAGTGGGTCAAAGTGCCAATTATTGAGTAGTTATCCAAGGTTTCAAGAGTTTTGCATAATGGTAACACCTCAGGCAGTTTCATGTAGTTAAACATTGAAATGCATTATTGTTATAAGTTATTGTCATTCTGAAATACTACAATTATTGTGTGGTTACTTTACACAAGAAGAAACATCTACACAGTATCTGAGGTCTCTGAGGTGTAAAAGAATGAGTTCAGGCAGCATAAAGCTTAATTATTGTCTTTAATAAGAAAATCAAAAGGGAATTAAATAATTTGAAGACTATCTTCTTTCCCCTTTTATCATATCCTAGGTTATGATATTATGTGAATAATAGAAAGAGATTATTTTTCTACCCATCAGATTATATGATGTTTTCTAGCTTTTCTTTTAAAAAAATGTTTCATTTTATGCTAAGTTTTAAAATCTTCTGGTTCAAAATTTGAAGATGAAACTATGCACAAGTTCTATTAGATCTGTGGAAAAGATCAAATCAATGGAAGAAACAGGCAAAACTTCTAATCCTTATTGATTTGTGGATCCCAGAAGCTTACCAGAGGGGTTTGTACCAGTGTGTAGCAAACTTTAACTTGAGACTTACTTTTCATACTTACTTATATATTGTACAATATTTTTCAACAGTTTGTTCAAGAACCTAGTTAATGCTATCTTCAAGACTAAATAGGAGATTAAGGAAAGCCATACAACTATACAAGTTGTCTATTTCAAAATTTTATCATACTTTCTCTGAGCAGCCTTGCTGAATTTTTCAGTCTGCACTTGTCAGCTCAAAAAGTTTCTGCAAAATCAAGGTTGTTGATTGGAATCAATGTATGTTATGATCCTGAAATATAAAGATTTAACGCTATCTGTGGGCTTCTTAAGAACTGAATTAAGCTTCAAGAAACTGAGAGTTACAGGCATGGACACTCATTTCAGTTCATTTTCTAATGAGCTCCTTTTATGTGTGTGGGGGTTAGTAAAAGAAAATGTGGTAAATACAATCTTGCATATTCAGTCTTGAAAAATATGTAGATGACAATTGGTCATTTTTTCTGCAGTGGATTGTAATAACTTCAGCTTCCAACAGGAAACACAGGAGCAGTTTTACAGGGTAGCAGTGAAACTGCAGCATTTTCTTTCCTTACCTTCCTGAGCAGCCACCTCTTGACTTCTCTGTGCAGTTCCATGCAATGCTTCTGCTCTAGTATGCTGCATGTGCAGATACTTCAGCAAGACTTGGAAGGAGAGCAGCTATCAGAGGCCAAGGACCATGCCTGTGTGGTTCTGTTATCTGTTTAGGTTTTTTGGGCAGAGAAGTGGAAACAGAAAAATTTGGTAAGCATCATTTCCAGCAGCATGGTTCTGTGAATCTTACAGTTGAAGAGTTAAAGTGACAAAAAACAGAGGGAAGCAATTTGAAATGCATAACTTTTATGTTTTTTCAGCCAATTCTGACAGTTCCATATGTATATAAAAAATTGCAGTGTTACTGAGTTATACTATTGAGCAGTTATTTATCCACCCATTTTTTCAGATGTAGCTGGTAGTTGAGACTTTAAAATGAGTTACTTGATGAAACAATCTAACTTCACTTGCTGCTTGTGTGCATTGGAATTTCATTTCTTTATTTGTTTTATTGCTTCCCAATTCATCCACCTGGTCCTGTCTGGTTAAAAGGAAGTTAGTGCTGTTCTATTTCTTATTTTTGCATAGAATCACTTGTTAAGTTTGCAAGTTTTGCAACAGTTAAAGACCCCTGAAAGCTCTTGATGTTCTCATGCCCATCAGTGAGGGTATGATTTATACACTTAAAATTACCAGAATTAAGATGAGTTGAGCCATGAAGTTGCCTATTAATAACAGTGATTATGATGCAACTTAAGAAAAGAAAACAAAAAGAAAGACAAGGGCTTCATGTGAGAGAAATCTGGGTCCAGCTGAATAAGTCTCGACCCACCAAGAGCATTAGACTGAGCGTGAGCCTTTGAACACTTTGGGCAGTGTGTTTTCCTGCTGCTAGGTGAGAGCAGTGGAAAAACTGAACTATACTGAGGCAAAGTAGTTTCACAAAAGCTTGGGCTGAAGTTCACAAGGAGAGAAAAAGAAAGGAAGCTGTTCCAATACTGTGTATTTTTATATTTTCAGTACATGTGAGCAGTAGCTGTTCACATAAATCTTGCTTGATCTCCTCTGACACAAATACTATTGCAAGAGCTGCATCTCCACTTAAGATGACAGGTATTAAGTTTGATTGTTTTGAGCAGATGAGGAAATCTGCTTTTGTAAGGAAGGCTTCAGGCCACAGGAGTGGGAAGCAAAGATCATTTTTAGGAAGGTGTGAAGCAAATGATGAATGTGCATACTGGGGGTGGAAAGGGTTCCTGGCACACCCCTGTCCAGAGTGTGTGTCATCTGCTCTGACAAAAAAACAGGGCTCGTTTTTTGTCTGTTGCAGGAACAGATGTATTGAAAACACAGCCTGATGTTCTTCTGCCTGGCCTCAAGCTAAACAGCACAGGTATTGCTAAGCTGGTTTTGGGATTTTTTTGTGGGTTTGTTCTTGTTGTTATTTCCCCACCCTCGCCTCTCAGTGGAGACACTAATTTGGATTTCTCAGCTGTCCCATCCTCCCCTGCACTCCCTGATCTTTCAAGAGCTTCCTAACAGGAGCTGTTAATTGGTTGGAGGCATCAGAATTTCTCTGGGGAAGGAGAGTTACTCTGACACTGTCAGAGGGAGAATGTAGCTTACAGCACAGCTGGAGTGAACAAAGACTGGGAAATGTGAGCAAATGAAATTCCCATTCTGTGTTTCTGTTCAGTTCAGAAAAAGAGAACTTTGCTAACATGCTTTATAAATAAAGTGTGTAGGTTTTTGCCTCCTGCTGTCATCTGTTTTGTTGGGACTTGAAGATTGATGAGCTTTTTAGGTTGCATAGTCAAAGCACTGGAATTGGACTTGAACTTCAGATTCTGTTTCTAGATTTGTTCATAGCTTATCTGTGACTCTCATGATCTTGCTTTATCTCTCTGGCCCTAATCAACCCTGATGTTTACTTTTTGAAAGAGCTTGAAGGTTGACTAATGAAAGTCAAGTTGTAGATGGCAGGTGTGACTGTTTCTGTGCTGTTCTTTCCCTGTATTTTATTTCTACTCCTCTGCTCTGCTCTGCAGCCTTCATTAGAAAAGAGGGTTTTCTGAACTATCTAAACATCTTCCAGCTCTGCCAAGGAGCTCTTGTGACAGTATTTGTCAGATAATAATGAGTGAGGCTTGCATGGAGAGGTGCTGTTCATGTATAATGAAGATATTGGAACTAGGAAAACTGATTTTCCCCAAAACAACTTGCAGAAAGCTTCTCTAAACACCTGCCTCTACCTGCTTGATCTCACAATTACTTTATTTGTATTTTAGTCCTTAATCTGTGCACGTAAGTCTTGCAAGTCGCACACATTGATGGAGTTCATTTAAATTCTATCACTCTGCATTACAATGAACTGTAGCATCCATCACTTTCTCTTCCTGCTAGTAATATATAGTCATCCCAGTCATCTCAAAATAAAACCAGTTGGTATATCTAATCTTATAGAGATTTACCAACTTTTTGACATCACTGGCATGCAGTGAGAATAGAACTAGAAAAAGCATGAGCTCTAGCTATTAGGAATGAAAGTGACTGCTGTAAACATTCCTCTTTTTGTTTTCCCATTGCTTTCATTGTTGTTTGTTCTGTTTGGGCTGTTTGGTTGGACAGTTTTGCCTGTTTTGGTGTTTTAATGCAAGGCTGTTTAGGTGAAAGCAATGCAGACCTTGCACCAGTGCTGTGGTGCTCTATGTCCTGATGCTGTGGGAGCTACCAAGGCCTGGTGTCCTTTCAGTCTCCCTGGTTTGTGAAGTGCTGTGTAATCTTGGCAGTGTTCTGCAGTCAGCTGCAGAAGAGCTGAACAGAGACAAGAATTTCATAAATTAACCATAGCACATACCATTTTCTCACTGAAGTGTCAAAAAGAAGTAATTAATGTTGTACAGACAGTTTTATTTGTGGCATTTCCTAATGTTTGAGTATTTGCAGCCTCAGCATTCTTTTTGACAATTTTCCAGAGCAGTATCTATTAGCCCAGATGCTGCACTTGGAATGTCAGAAGCTGTGGACAGAACAGAAAATTTGAGCTTTGTTCAGATGAATTTGCCAGGGACAGAGGTTTAGAGACAGCGTAGGACCAACCCTTTCTTTCCTGGAGGACACTATGATTATTGCAAATATATTTGATATATATTGCAACTGATTCCTGAGCACTGGAAGAAATTTCTGGAATCCAGCTCAGATTAGTTACTGTGTAAGGAAGGATTTTTTCCTTCAGGGAAGTGTTCTTGCCCTTATTAACAGTGGTTGAGATAGGTGCCTTGAATACTACTGAAGAATTTAGATGAGTTGAATAAAATGTGAAAAGAGCTTTAAAAATATGCCTGATGTCCTTTTTGCCAGCTGGTAAGTGACATCAGTGGCTTATGCAAGGGGCGTTGTGAGGATGAGTTGAGTTTTTTTAGACAGCAAATCTTGAGACAGAATGACAGCCTGCCAGGACATTTCTGCTGTGAGAGGAGCAACAGCCTCAGAGAAAGCACAGGAAAGACAGCAGGTGTGGGGTGGAACCAACAATTAAGGTCAGTAATTGCCTTCTTATATTCTTTCTGCAGGGCTATGTATATTTTTGGGCAAGCAGTCAGCACACATGGAGTTCTTTGTCTTCTGCAGCCTTTTGCAGGTGTTTAGATTCATCCCGTCTGATGGAATGAAAGACACTCCTTTGGGGAGCACTGCTCAGCCCCGTTTCTATAAGGCCTGCTGTTCTTCATAAGGCAGCTTGGTACCAACATCCCAAACAGCCTATTCCACTAGCTATACACCAGAAGTCTTCTAAAAACTGCTCCTGTTTGTAGGGATTATTTTTTTTGTGTTGAGGAGGTCTTTGCATGTACTGCTTCCGGTGCTGTGAATTAAAAAGAAAAATAAAGCAAAGACTTACAGGCTCTGGAATAATTCTGCTGAGCAGGGCTCCTGCTACTGAGATAAGGCAAAAACTAATTAATAAATCCTCTTGGGGGACAAGAATTCAGCCCCAAAATTGAGTTTAATGTGAGATCTGTTACACTTTTTGCCAATAGCACTAGTTATGTTTGATTCTTCACTGTGCTATTGGCAGTTCATCTGTACTGTTTAATGTGAAAACTCAAATTGCAACACTTCATTGTTCTTAGTTCCCAAGTCTGCCTGTCCACCCTCTGTACTACAAGGCTGCTGGCTGCCTCCTTTTACCTCTGCCCCAATAGTTCTACCTGATGAGTGCTCCTGCTCTCATCTGACAGCTGCAGCTTTGTACCGGAGTTCTTGGCATGCATGTATGTAGTCGGTATTTTGAGTGACACATTCTGTCAAACTGATTGCTCAAAGGGATGTTTCTGGCTGAGGTTCCCACCTTCTCTGACCCACCCTCTGCTGGATCTTAAAATAATGGTATCAATTAGCATATTGCAACATAGTGATGTATTAAATAACACTCAAAAATGGAAATAATCCTCATTTTCTTGGATCACGAAGAGTGGTAGGAAAAAAGGGAGGTGAAAATTCAGAGATCTTCAAAGTGACAGGGAAGAGTTAAGAAGAACAATTTCAACAGACAGATTTGTAGCAATTTTATAATACGAGTTTGGAAGTGTGAAATGATGATAAGTGTAATTCTTATATCTCTGGTTTTGTTTCTTCTGAGTGCACAGTTCCTGAATTTGCAATGGAAGAGTCGTGGATTTCCTCCTGGACCAACTCCATTTCCCATCATTGGAAGCATCTGGTGGATAAACTTTAGAGCTGATCATGGGAGCCTGAAAAAGGTATGTATTTGTGAATGTGAACTAAAGAGCTATTGAGGCAAAACCTGTAAAAAATGGTGATGGTTACTGATAGGTTGATGTGATAACAGGGAGAACCCTGAGAGAAGGTGATTTGTAGAAGTGAAGTGTCTAACAAGTTAAGGTGAAAAATCTGCAGACAATCTAATCCATATGAAAGCCTAATAATTTCATTTGAAAGTCTCATTCATATATGTGTGCAACTTAAACAGAACTGAACATATTCAGAAAAACTTATGTTTTTAAGGGAATCTTTGGCCTTGAAAAAAAATAAGTGATTTTCAGATTTCCCATTATAGGCATATATTGAAAATAATTTTAAATTAGGTACCTTGAAATCAGAGGATGTGAAAAGTGCACCAGTATATCTTCTGCTGTCATGGGTTGGAAAAAAGATTGTATCCAAGATTGTATTGGTAGCCAAATCCTTTCATCCATTGTTTCTCTGAAGTGCAGTGTGGGATGTGCTCTTTGCAGATAAACTAAAGATGTAAATGGTGGTGAAAGGAAATAATTGATGGGAAGAATTAGGTCCGTGCTAAGCCTATTAATACAGATTCTTTCAGTTTTCAACATCCTCCACTGAGCCAAAATGTCAGAAGAGAACACAATGTGTTAATATATTTTTCAAATTGCTGCCTCTCCTTATGTGCCAAGTACAACTTGCAGGTCAGAGAGTACATGGCTGCAGCTGAAAGGAGCTTAAAAGACCATGATGCTGAAATTTTCTGATGGGTACATGTTAATCACTGTGAGAGGACAGATCTATACTGGTTCTTGGTCTAGTGTCAGGGACTTTGTCCTTGCAGAATACCCACAGCATTGCCTGAGAGCAGTTCCCATCAGTACCCAGAGATGGGATCTATGCTTAGATGCCTCAGTTGACAGTATTTCAGTATAAGATGGGAAGTTCTTGCTATTGAAACATGAAATCTGCAGTACTTAGAACTCTAGAAGGGGAGTTACACCTGAAATTCATAATTTCAAGAAATTTTGGTTGTTGTTTGAGTCAATGAAATATGGAGTTGAAAAATGTAACCAAGAATGGGCAGGTCAAATTTCACAGGAAACCTTATATAGATCCATAAACACTCAAGGGTATTTACCCTATGGTTGAAAGCACAAAGGTAACCCAGGCCAAGTTCTAGAAAAGGACCATTTATTCTTTCATTGCTCACATTTCTGTGGGTGGTGTGTTCCCCGAGAGAGCCCAGACCCCTCCTGTGGAAAGCACCCCCATCACAAAACACAGCCACTGTCCCTTTTCATCTCCTGAACCCCAGAGAGCAGGGCAGCAGCCCATCATGTGTGCATGTTTGTTGATGTTTCTCCCATGGGGTTTTTCGGGCACTGATCTTACCTGCAGCTGGCAAAAACCTATGGCAACATCTGCACCCTGTGGATGGGTCACAGACCTGTGGTGGTGCTCTATGGGTTCCAAGCCGTGAAGAACGGTCTCACCAACAACTCGGAGGATGTTTCGGGGCGACTGCAGACGGTCATTTTCAAAAAAATGTCAGATGGAAAGGGTAAGATCTTCATGTCTGTGGAAGGACTTCACCCTTGACTTTCTTTGTTTCCTCTCAGGTTTTCCTTACTGAAAAAAACCTTCATTCTCAACTGACTTTTTCTGTCTGCTGAAGGTGAATCATATAATTCTGAAGCATCATCCTAAGTGGCCTCCAAATCCCACTGTCACATATTTCAGAATCATATCAGAGCAGCATGGTCAACATTCTTAGTGCTGTCTGTGTGTCCTGATTTGAAATAATCTTGAGTCTGCAGCCTCCTTTGCAAGCCCAGACAAAAGTAAATCTTTATACACCCAGTTGTTTGTTTACAGCAAAAGCTGCTGTAAGGAAAGCATATACAAAACTTTGATCTAGTCTATTTCCAAAGTACAAAGTCACAGGAAGGAGCTTCAAATTTATTAGCCAGAGTGTTCAAAGCATTGTATTATGTATCACAAACACTGCTGAATCACAGTGGAGGGAGAATAGAGAGTGATGTGTTTAAAACAGAAATAATTGAACTTGTTTCTATCAACCTCTTATCCAGAGAATGTACAGCAGATGCCTTTACCATCAGGCAGGATTTGTTTAATGTGAAATACAGTCAAAAAAGCTTTAATTTGTAATACTAGCTAATGTAAGTAGAGAAAAACCACTTTAAGGTATAGAGATGATCAAGTCTTGGGGCCATTTCAGTCCATTTGGAAAGATCTATATTGCCACTTTTTATAGGGGTGCTGTGGACAAAAGTAGCCGGGTTGTGACAAGTGCCCTAAAACTAGCAATTTATAGCAGGGATGGCTTTAGCTCAGCTGCAAGTTTGTGACTGCAGCACAAATACCACCTGCCTCTCCCTAGTTCCCAGGACAGCAAAATAGGGGAGAATTATCCCAGGCTCTAATGAAGCAGGAGTGAGCTGGCTTTCCCAGGGAGAAGTGCAGGCTAGACTTTTTGGAGGGAATTTCCCTACCAAGCAGATTAAATGGTTCATGCTGGGTGGTCTCTGCTAGAACACAGACCCACAGCAGAGCAGCCTGGGATTCCTTTCTGTCCCATAGGAACTCTTGATCTTAAGAAGCTGATTGCAGATTGGCTAAAGCCTATTTTTCATTCTCATTTTGGCTGGGTGGTTCTTGCCCTGGCTTCATTGTCTTTCCAGAAAGGACCATTCCAGGATGAGAACTCAATATTTAGTGTAAAGATCCTGGTAGAACAGGATCCCTCTATGAGTAGTCTCCCTACCAGAGACTAATGCTTCAGAAAAAATAGGACTACATTTGGAAGGCAGGTGTGTGAGTCCAGAGGTCCAAGTGGGTATTTTGCAGGGATGGTAACACCAAGGTGTTTTCTCTGCCTCTAACAACATTCAATTCAAAGAACACTGCCCTGATGTGTCCCTCCTCTTTGAGTGACAGCATGATGAGAAAGTGACTCTTGCTGTGTTTATCATCTACAATTGTATGAACTTTATTGTGACATAAACTTCATTCTTGATGGCTAAAGGTATCTTGGTCTCAAATGGTCTCATCTGGAAACAACAGAGACATTTTGGAATTGGAACTCTCCGAAAACTGGGAATGGGGAATAAAGGAATGGAGCGTGGGATACAAACGGAGGCCCGTTACCTGGTGGAGTTCTTCAGAGACAAGGAGGGTATGGCATTGATACAGTGCTTGGGGGCAGACACAATACAGACTGCTTGACTCTAAGGGTAAAGACGACTTTTGTTACAGAATAGAAGGGATTTAGAGCTTGCCTTAGATTTGCAGATTTAGGATAAGGTGCTAAAGAACTGCAGACCACTTGTTCTGTGGTGTTTGCTAACAGTCTGGAAAAAGAAACATGAAGGAATACAGCAGGGAAATCCCTGAACCCAAAATAATGAAGTTTCTTAGATTATTTATTTTTTGACAAAATAAATCCCTTAGAACTGTTGAGATTATTGTACAATTGGACCTCAGCAGTTTGTATTTTGGGATCAACACCAAGACTGAGATTAAAAAAAAATAAAAAAGAAAGCAAAAAGGAAAGCAAATTAAAAAAAGAACCAAGGCCAGGAATTAAAGATTTGAGACTTTCCTGTCCTCATTTTTGAGTGAGACATATCTTTTCTTACATTTTTTAATGAAGTTTGGGTGTTTCTAAGTAACAGTATAAATATTATAGAGGACATTTATTACAAAATGTCACTGTAATCTTGTTCTCCCAAACAGCAAAGGAGGAGAAGGCAGTGCTTTGGAGATGAGTGTTTTTTTCTGTCTGCAGGAGAAGCTGTGGACCCTTCCTTCCCCATTGTCCATGCTGTCTCCAATGTGATTTGTGCTGTGGTTTTTGGACATCGTTTCTCCCTAGAGGATAAAACTTTCCGCCAGCTGATTGAAGCCTTCAATCATATAGTGGCTTTTGGGAACAGCTACTTTTATTATGTGAGAATATTACTTATGAGATTATATATTACTGATTAGAATATTACTAATTCACAATTTATTTGATTATTGGGCTCATTATTTATTGCAATATAATTATATCAGTAGGTATATTATTAAAGTACTGCATTATTGGATACTGATAAATAGTCTGACTGTGAATATGAACTGGACCTGCAATGTCCAGTTTGACATGGTTCAATTATGAATATTGTATTAATAATCTTTATTAGAATGTCTTTGCAAAGGTAATATGCTTGGGATAATGACCTTTTCTGTAATGGAAATAGCAGTATTGTTAAGGGGAAAAGATGATACTCTGTGTGAGAATGAAAGAGAAGGCTTTTTTTTTTTTTTTTTTTGGTGCTAAGGTGATAGACATAAATGTTTATTAACATTAGATTTATTAATATTGATACATCTCTCTGCAAAAGTAAATTATTTTATTGGTGAATTAACAGGGCGAATACAAATGGAGTTATGCAGTTAGGATGGGAAAAATCTAGGATGGAAACTGTGCTATCACTAATTTGTGATTTTAATGTGTGTTTATGTACTCAACATGCACTAAACATTTCTTTTATGCCACAGGATTTTTCCCAGAGAAATTAATCCAGCAGTTTAGCACCAAAAATATCCATGCTGTATCTCTATCACAAGACTTCTTTACAGTGTCACTAACTGCCTCTGTGCTGAATTCTTGCTCCCCAGATAAGTGAAGTGTTCCCGTGGTTTGTAGAGCACCTCCCAGGACCTTTACGGACAGCAAAAATTTCCCGGGATTTTGTTCATTCCTTTGTAAGGCAGGAAATCAAAAGCCACAGGGAAAAAGGCAGAACAGATGAACCAGAAGATTTCATTGACTTTTACCTGAAGCAGATAGAGAAAGTGAGTGATTAATGCTGTTGATGACACAGATCCAACCATAACAGGCTCCCTGCCCCTTCCCTGCTGTTGTCTGTCCACAACATTATTGCAGAGCTCTGCAAACATAACTTAAAAACTCTGCTGCCAAACTCAAAACATGAACTTTGAATAGTTAGTTCCATAACTTGTTCTAGAAGTACAAATTGTTTACATTGGTTTGTTATAATATTTTGGAATCCTTAGTGAGGGCTGGGCAGTAGGGAGGACCTTGAAAAGGTGCAGGTATTTAGATGGCTGCTAAATTCTGATTCTTGCCTTGTATTATTTTTGTGCTTAGTAGTGCTGTATGAGTATCATGACAATCTTAAAATGTCAGTCTCTGCTCTGAAAGAAAGCATATATCTTTAAAAGGATAACATATATTAGATTGCTGAAATCAGCAAATGTGCTGAAAGTGGCACAGGTGGGATAAAACTACCTAGAAATGTGTTTTTCTGCAGTGGAAGTTAACAGAATTCATCATGCCACTTTAGAAGGTAGCATAATAGCATTTATACACCTGACACATTCAACAGCACCTGTAATTTAACAGTATCAGTGTACTCATTTGAGTAAAGTCTTTGCCTGTATCTGTGCTCTGCTCAGGTATCTGAGCAGGCATTTCTTTGTTCTTTAGAAATCATGTTCCTTTAGATACAGTGATCACTCTCTGTCTCAGTGCTGTTACACAGCAATACTCCATTTTGCCTTTCTCACTGACACTTGTAGACTAAAAATGTCCCCAATTCTACGTTTGATGAAGACAACATGGTGCAGTCTGTTTTTGACCTTTTCCTGGGTGGCTCAGAGACCACAGCCACCACTCTGCGCTGGGCTCTGCTCTACATGTTGGTTTACCCTGACATCCAAGGTGAGTAGTACACACAAGCATGGATATGATTCAAGTAGAGCCATTTTCTGTTATAGTTTTTTCTTTTTCTTTTTCTTTTTTTTTTTTTTTTTTTTGTTAAGATCAAGCTCATTTTTTTTTAAAGAATTTTTTTGAGATTTGCTTTTAATAAGCGAATGTAGTAAAAGAATTTCAGACAGATTTTAAAATAATTTCAGGGATATTCAGGTTCTGATGCTGTATTGGGTACTGTTGACTTTTGTCAGGCTCCTTCAGCACTGTAAGTATATAATGGGAGATACAGGCTGAAAACACACAAGGTGAAATAAGATTTTGGGTTAGGGAAAAGTGATGCTTTTCTGGTATCCAGAATGCTTAATAAGGTTATATTATTTGAGTTAATTAACTAAGACATCTGTCAAATTTCTGTAAAATAAATATATTTATTTTAATGCATGGGAATGTTAAACAGAGAAGGAAGACAATAATGGGAAGACAAAAAGATGATCCAGAAATTCTGGACAAGAGCATAGTTGCACACTAGTTTCAAAATTTTTGGGTGATTTGGTAGAGGGTTTTCAGAGGTGATGAATTACTAAGCCAAGTACATGTTCTTGAGTCTCAGGCTGAGAGCTAGAAATTCTTGTCATGGTTGTGGTGCTAGGATGGAATGCTTGAAGAACAGAGCCCTGTGCACACACATGCACTTCAAATTCTGATAAATTATAAAGAAAAAAAAATGCCACTTAGCTTACTAGCCTCAGTTTTCAGTATGAAATCTGACACCAAATCATCTGAGGCTGTATAAGGTGTGTAAGTAAAGCTTAGATAGCGGCCCAAAGAGATTAACACTTAATGATGGTTTAGTAATACGATCCTGTTCAGTTCTCAGCATTACACGTGTCAGCTTGATGTGATGGCTTTTTTGCAACACCCTCATTAGTGTGCTGTGAGTCTTTATTTACCTGAAGTAAAATCAACAGCTTAACTGAATTGATGTCTTAGTAAGAAGGTCTTATTATACTTACAGTTTTCTCCTCCTTCTTTAACTATAATGCTCCATAAATCTGTTGGGCTTGTGGAAAGAGGGTCTGAATATAAAACCCATCAACTACGAAACAGAGTGTAGTAAAATCATAACTAGCTGGTTATGATTTATACAAATCACACATTTATACAGATGCATTTGTACATATATACATTTGTACAAATGCATTTATTCTTTAGGATATGGTAAGTATGAATTATTTCTATATTTTAAGTTTTTCTATCATTACTATACTTCAAAAAGGAAATGAAAGTTTGTTTCATCCAAAACAGTGCTCTTCATCTATAATAGAAATTGAATTTTTTTTTTAGACAAAGTCCAGAGAGAACTGGATGCTGTTCTGAGTCCTTCCCATCTCATCTGCTACGAGGATAGGAAGAAGCTGCCCTACACAAATGCTGTGATTCATGAGATTCTCCGCTTCAGCAGCATTGTGTTGATCACACTTCCCAGAGAAGCTGTGAAGGATACCACTCTTTTGGGGTATCATGTTCCAAAGGTACAGATATCCTGTCTATTCCAGCGTGATCTTTGGCCACAAGTAAAGGTTTATCATTAAACCCTTTCCCCTCCAGCTCAGAAGAGGAAGATCATTTCACTAGATTTAGGATATGGTGCTAAAGAACTGCAGACCACACATTCTATGGTATTTGCTAACAGATTGGAAAAAAAGACATGAAGGAATACAACAGAGAAATCCCTGAACCCAAAATACTGAAGTTTCTTGGATTCTTTATTTTTTGACAAAAAATCCTCAGAACCCTTGAGATTATTATTTTCTCCCTAATTATGTAACCTTTCATTTCTGCTGCCTTTCTGTGTGCACAATTATAGCTGGGATCTGTTTGTGTCCTTTTCTTCTGGATGTGTGAGAGACAGAACTGTGCCAACTGCCTCTTCCTTTCAGGGCACTCTAATCATGGCAAATGTAGACTCGGCTCTTTTTGACCCTGCCTATTGGGAGACACCTCACCAGTTCAACCCTGGCCATTTCTTGGACAAGGGTGGAAATTTTGTGACCCGAGAGGCCTTCTTAGCCTTCTCAGCAGGTGAGTGCACTGAGAACTGAACTCAGGTGTATGGCTTAGATGAAGCTGTGTTATTTGCATTGTGGAGAATGCCAAAGGGGAGTGTAAACCCAAACTGCAGGAGCACATGGTTTTCCTAGCCCAGAAAAATGTTTGACTGCAAAAATAAGTTATTTGGCAATTGTATAAACACTTGATCTTAGATTTTTATGGAAATACAGAGAAGATAAAATGAGTAAGGTCACAGAATTCCCAGTCACTTAGGAACTTGAGTCCTTACACTGTTGCCCTTTGTCCTCCTCTCTCTATGCTGGCTTATGCCATTACAGTGGATATTCTGTGGCAGGCTGCTGTGCTGGAGCTGATTTATTTTGTATAAATAATTCAATATTCATCAGTGCATAGAGATGAATAATCCAGAAGCTGAATTGAATACATCCAGAAGTCTATGTCTTTCCTGTGGAGCTTCTGGAATCACTCTTTCATCAGTGTGTGAGTTTATAGAAGCTTAAACAAACAAAAGCTCTTGGAGATCATGCCAGGAGGGAATAGCCTGGTTGTCAGAGCTGTAAGCTAAGCTGTGAAAATTTCAGCCTCAGCTTTCTGGTCTAAATTGGGCAGAAGAGGAATTGGATTCTCACACCCAAATTGAATGACCTGACCACTGCATTTCAGAGTTTGTCACTGTCTGTCTCTGGGAATTATATCCTGGAAAGAGTTAATTGATAAATTGGGAAGAGATTTTCCTTTAGCAAGTTGTTTTCACTGAAACCATTATGTAGGAAAATGTTTCTTTAGGTGTAGAATGTCCTCTGTCTTCTGATTTTTTCGCTGTTATTAGGGAAGATAACTCAGCCTGTACTAAGCAGAAGCTGTGAAGGAACCTAAAGATGCTTTCTTGTTTTTATTTGGAATCAAAATACCGAGATCCCTTTCATAAAACTAGGGAGTCCTATAGAATAGGAAGCAAGAAGGAAACTTCTGAGAAGCATCTCTGGTATCTTTTCTATAATCTGGGCAGAGCCTGCAAACATGAATTGCAGACATGCCAGTTGTACGTCCAGTTCAATCTGAGAGGAAAAGGTCAAATTCAGCAAAGCTCTTTGTTCCTTGATGAGCAATGCTCCTGTGAAAACCTGGGAAACAGCTGCTGGTTACAGACCTTGGTGGGGACTGACTTCTCTTTCTGTTCACCCCTTGCAGGTCACCGTGTTTGTCTGGGAGAGACAATAGCCAAGATGGAGCTTTTCATCATGTTCTGCAGCCTGTTGCAGAAATTCAAGTTCACTGTACCAGAAGGAGTTAAGGAAATCAACACAGACATTATCTTTGGGAGCACCATGAAACCCCATCCATACAAGCTCTGTGCAGTTCTGCGCTAGGTTGCTCAGCATTGGAGATTTAAGAGGCACAGGTTTGGTAGTGTGCTAGGATTTGTGCAGCTTTATGGTTCTCATTTTTAGCTCAAATTCAGTGCAAATCTCTCCTTGTTGTATGTCTTAGAAGCCAGCCCTGAAAAATACTCTGGTTTTCCTGTGTCTGGAAAGCATCTGTATTTCTTTTTTTTTTCTGCTGTGTTACAAATGAAATAAATGTAGACAATTATTGCTCTGTCTAGTCTTACTGGAAACTTGTCAGAATCTTACTGGAGGGAGGAGGAACATGAGAGGAAGATTCCGAGCAGTCTTCCCCTACATTCTCAAATCCAGAATGGTGTGTTGGGAATGCTGTTCCCAGAGGTGGTGGCTCTGGGCATTACCAGAACTCCCAGGCATGGTTGCTTGGGAGCACAAAGCAGTGGAGCACCTCAACTTGCTGGGAGCAGCTTTGTCTATTTAGCCAAGAGCCGTGGGCAGATGAGTGCTTGAGGCTGGAAGTAAAAGAGAGACAACAGGGCAACTCTTCATTTGGCTGTGAGGCTTGTGACTCAGGCCAAGAGCAAAGGCAAACCCCTGCTATTGCCTGCTGGAAATTGCAGAGGAAAGCCCCACTGCTGGTGAAATGCAGTGGGTGGAAACTGATAAGGGCCAGTGGGCTGGCCTGGAAGTTTTTTTTTTTTTACATATACTCTTATGGTGCATTTGAGAAGCATTTCTGTGAAGGTGGGAGTCCTCTCACATGCCAGGGTTCATAATGACAATGATGTATAGCAGATTAGGTTGGCCATGTCACATGCCACACACAGTGGATCCAATTGGTCAGTGAATCCAAGAAACCATCAGCAGAGTCCAATTAACAAATCACCTTGGGTAAACAATCTCCAGAACACATTCCACATGTGCACAACAAGGAGCAGCAGCAAGTGAGATAAGAATTGTTTTGATCATTCTTTTCTCAGCTTCTCTTACAGCTTCTCTCAGGAAAAATCCTGAGAAAGCTAAGTCTCTCTCTGTTCAGAGGACATGTGAATACCACAGATGGCAAGCATCAGTAGCCACTCTCACTGTGAGACTGGCCTTGTTAGCCACCCAACGAGATTTAAAACCCAAGGCCAAAATGAGGGTTACTGTTGTAACCTGTTACCAGCTGTTACTTCTTGAATAAAAGACTTTACAATTGTTATCACAAGCATGCTTCAAGGACTCATTGGCATTTCTCTGTTTATCCATTGTGCCATGGGCTGAAAGGAACTGAGAGAGGAGAATGGGCCAGCAGCTCTCCTGGCAAGAGTGAGATGGGGAGGATTCACTTGTTAGAGGGATACCTTTCTGTCCTTCTGAGCTGTCAGCCAGCTCTAACCCCTGCTTCCCCAGACATTCAATTTTCTTCATGGAAGCTGTGGCAAATAGAGCTTACAAAACCTTATCAGGCTTCTCTCTTCCCAGTCCTCCAGCACCATCTTGTATGAGGAGAAAAGCAGTTTGTATTCCTTTTGACCTATCTCCCAAAGACTTGGCAAAGCTGTTTGGCAGCTGCTTTCCTACGTGCAGGCAGTTCATGTCTAGGCTGAGAGGTGCCATCACCAGAATGTGGCTAATCTGTGTGGAAAAGTCAGAGTGAGCCTGGAGAGCCAGGAGAGACGCAGAGCAGCCATCCAGGACTGCGCAGGGGCTAGATGGGACAGCCAGTGGGCAGGGCAGGCAAGCCTTGGGGCTGTGAGTCTCCTCCCAGGAACACTTTGGAAAACACTAAACCCAGAGTTGGGAGTAGTTTGAGATACAGAAAATGTAAAACTAGTGAAGGAGCTAAAAGTCCCAAAAGTGGTCTCAAAATGGGTAATTCAGTTTTTCAGGTTGATCCTAGCTCTCGGTTCAATCAGTGGCCAGCAAGATGGGTAAATGTTATTTACTCTGTTATTTTATGTTCTGCCCTGTTTCTGGAGCAAACCAATGTCCTTCACACCTCACAACTTTTATTTCTAGCTGTGCCAGTTCTGTAAGTTTGGTACACGAGCAGCAAGGCCATCTAGGTGACTTCCCAGAGTGCCATATGCTGCTGGCTAAGTCAGATGAGCCGAGTCTAAGCGAATTCTGTTCCTGTGCAAGTGCCAAATCTGTATTGATCATGTTCAAATGCCACCCTTTGCAGAGCTGGAGTTGTTCAGTTGCATGAGAACACTTGTGAAAGAAGTCCTCAGAGGCAGCAGTATGTCATTGTTGCTCCTGCTGCAGGCAATCCAGGGGGATTAGCCACAGGCAGGTGGAGGGGTGAAGAAATTTTGTTTTCTGCTTGGTCAAGGAGACTGCAGCCCCACTTCCCCGTGCAGCTGAGCAGGGAGTGTGAGGACACTTGGGTGTCCAACAAACTCCTGTTACCCAACGATCAGTTGGAGTCTTTTATGGTCTGTGTGTGCCCCAGGCACAAAATTAAAAGGTAGAGCCATCCCCCAAACACCTTCATTATAAACTGTGAGGAAAAATATTAAAGGAATAGCAGAGTACATCAGCATCAACAGTATGGGACAAGTTAAGTAGGAAAGCACAGGGTTGGTGCGTATGATAGCTACTGATGAGCCTGAATTTTCAGTAACCCCACTGCCCTTGGGCGTGCAGTCAACCCTCAGGAATTTTTTTTTATTTCTCTTTCTTGCAAGAGGTTTTTATGAAACCAGGGCTGTGGGCAGAGATTTTTGCCACAGCAGGAGTCATGGCACAAGGAGGTGTATAATTAACCTACATTTTGTGTCCCTTGAAGAGGCAATGATTGACGGATGTGTAGCTGCAATATAATGATGTTATATATGCTTAAAAATAAGAACACTTAATTCTCTGGGATGGGGAAGTAAAAGTGATAAAGAGGGAAAGACAGCGAGTCACAGGAGCATCAAGTGTTTTTTCTCTTTTCAGGGAGGTGCCTCAAAAGCAAGATAAACTGATCTCTCCTCTGTCTACACAGCAGTTGTAGAGAGACAACGAGCTGTGTAAATCAGAAGTAAAATGTTAACAGTGAGTGAGGTACTGGTATTTTTTGTGGTGTCTCTGCTGTTGATACAGTTTCTAAAATTGCAATGGATGAGAAGAAAATTTCCTCCTGGACCAACTCCATATCCCTTCTTTGGAAATCTGCTGCAGATGAACTTCAAAATTCATCATGAGCATCTTAAAAAAGTATGTATTTTCTGGCAATATATTAATGGACTAATAAGCTGATTGAAAAGTAAATGTACTTATCATAGTCCTCTTTTGAATGCTACGGAGGTATTTGTTCTAAATTGCATAAATGTGGAAATAGGTGGAGATAATTAAAATATCTGTTTCTTTGTGTGAAAATTTGTACTTACTATTAAATATATATTTAGTACCTTATGTGCATATGAACAAAACCATAATGATGATAATAGTCCTGCCTTACACACAGGAAGAAGCTGTATTTTAAAGTAGACTCACTAATTCTATGAAGTCTTTTGCATGTCTGTGTTTTGACTATTTTTTCACTGGTATTTTCTAAGTATCCCAGGAAATAGCTACTGAGGACATGTGTATTTCCAGTGTAGAAAGGCAGATTTTTTAATATATTTATTCAATTCGTTTTTTAAAAAATCTTAGAATAAATTGTTTTCTGATATACCATTTGGTCACATTTTCACAAGAGATTTCAGTCTGATAGCAAGACTGAGCTTTTAAATGGCTAAAATAATTAATAGTATTCTCAGACCTTTTTCTATGTCCGGTTGTAACGTGCACCACTTCTAAAGTTTGTGGCTGTTGTTTTATAGTTCTGATACATCTATATTAAATATTTAATGTTTAAATATGTAAGTAATAGCACCTCACTCTCCCTCTTTGTTTTTAACCTTCCCTTTCCCTGGCTTTTTCATGTCCTATCAGTTCTGTCCTCTTGAGCTGCGTATTTCAAGGCAAAGTGTTATTATTCCATAACAGAAATAGCAGCCAGTGTCTGTCTGCTGTGTTTTCTTCTATTTCTGACATCCCAGACATGAAGAGTAGTACTGGTCATCCCAAGGTTTCAAAACCCTTACAAAAATGAAATTAAACACAAATATGCAAGTACAAGCACATACATTTTTGCTCACTGTGCGTAAGTATTCCCTCTTGTTTGCTCCCAGGCAGCAAAATTTTGTTATCCTCTGGTCCCGTATTTCTTGGGATGTCTTGGCAACACACCACTCTTTCCAGCCTATTTTGCTACTTTTCTTGTTCCTGATTCAGCAGCCAGGGGAAAGACTGTCCTGCCCACTGACAGGGATGCCTGTGTGCAAGGCAGCTGAAGACAAGGCTGTCACAGCTGAGCTGGAAAGGCAAGGATGATTCCTGCATTACTCAGCTCCTCCACTGCTTTTGCTACACTTGACACACAAAGGGGAATCTGTAGATGGTTCACATCAAATTCGTGTGCTGCTGCTGTCTTGTAGCAAGTGGTGAGGATGGACGAGTTCATCTAAAATGGGTTTGAATTGTAAGACATAAAAAGTGACATCACAGACTTTGGTAATATTGGCTGACATTTTAGAAACATCATGATCATTAATAAATGAGACTTTAGATGGAAACCTGACTGCAAACTATACTGCATGTAAGAAAATACCTGATGCTCTGTTCTCAAAGCCAGCCATCCTTAAGGCATCTGCCCAGGAAGATCTGGTTCACCTTGTTTGATTTAAAAGTACCAGTTCTCATCCTGTTACTCTGATTCTGCCTTGTCCTACAGATGGCCAAAATTCATGGCAATATCTTCACCTTATGGTTTTCAAACACTCCTGCAGTTGTCCTGCAAGGGTTTCAGGCAGTGAAGGAAGGTCTGACTGCCCATGCTGAAGATGTTGCTGGAAGGCCCGAAAACAGAATCTTTCACATTATTACACATGGAAATGGTAATTTTTATTCTCAGAAATTCTTTTAATGTGTTCTATCCCTAGTTTTGAATACTGATTTAGAGCCTCAAAGTCCTTAATTTACATCAGGAAAAAAGTTTTTATTTTCATATATTTTTTAAACTGGTTCTATATTCTGTCAGAACAATAATGAGAGCATAGAGTTAATATAAGAGCTTCTATATGGAAGATAAGTGGCTAAAATACAAAAAGAAAGAAAAGAGGAATGTTGCCAGACTGCTGTAAAAAAATTGAAAAATTTAGAAGAGAAGCTTCTTAAATGTATCAACCTTACCAATCCATTAATTTAGGTATTGACAGTATTAGTTCATTATGATCCTAGGTGTTATGTTCTCTAATGGTCATCTCTGGAAGCAGCAGAGGCGTTTTGGAATGGCAACAATGAGGAAAATGGGAGTAGGGAAAAAAGACCAGGATTATCTACTGCAAGAGGAGGCTGCTCACTTGGTGGAATACTTACAGAAAACAAACGGTACGTGAGGGTGAGCAGGGCAGTCTGTGCAGTGGGAGAATGGGGCACTGGTACCTTTGGAAACTATTTGATTACAAAAATGGATTCAAAGGGTATGTGCAGAACTGACTCTCAAAAGTCTGTATATGCCACCTGCATGAAATACTTGTGGAAGTGTGAAACCCCACAGCAAGATCACAGAATTAGAGATTCCTGTCTTGTTATATACATGTCTAGTTATATATTTAAAATATACAAGAGTATATATACACACACACACACACACAGACACACACACACAGGTCCCTATCAGTGTTATTACTTCAGAGTCAATTCTATGTTACTTATGGTAACAGGATCAGGATAACAGTAAACAGTAAAAACATCCGTGTCACAGAGCCTCCTATTCCTGTGTAGAAAAGAAAAAGCATAAAATATGCAAAGCTTTGGCCAAGGATGCACAGGTTGGTTGAAATATTCTAATATAAAGTGATATGAGCAAAGAATATAAGGTGGTTCTCTTCTCAACTCATCTCTGTATTTAATGTCTCCGCTGGTTTTGTACCTTGGTTATTGCCAAACGTGAGATCTGCTTATGCCAAAGATTGATGAAATCTGGGTATTTTTATAATTAATATAACTAATTCCAATCCAGCTTTTCCTTTTTTTAACCAACAGTGGTTTTTAGATGTCTGAAGTTACTTTTTTACACAGGCCTTTTACCTGTGTAAAAATTACAATTTGCCATCCAGTGATCTAATTAATGTCAGAAATATTTATGAAATTTTATCAGCTCCCCTCTCAGTGGGAAAAGCAGGAACAGTAAGTATTACTGGTGAATGCACTCCCTTGTTTTTACAGGAAAACCTCTGGACCCCACTATGCCTGTTGTTCATATGGTCTCAAATGTAATTTGTTCTATCATTTTTGGACATCGTTTCTCCAGAGATGACGAGAATTTTCATCGCCTGATTGAGTCATTTGACACCCTGGCAGCATTTTTGAACAGCATCTCCTTTTTTGTGAGGAAAATAAATTTTGTTTATTTGCTTGGTCTCTATAGATAGACAGTGAAAAAAGGCAACTTGCTTGTAACAACAACAACAACAACAACAACAACAACCAAAAAAACCACCAAAAACAAACAAAAAACCCCCAAAAACAAACAAACAAACAAACAAACAAAACCCCAAAAAACCCAAAAACTAGAGTACCTGGAGTTTCTGGAGAGCACATCAGAACAGTGCTTCAAGATGCCTAGTTCAAAACTTGTTTCAATTGTTTATGCTTCATCATAGCACAGAAATTTCCTGTGTATGGGGAGCAGGGATGAAAATGCAAAGATTTGTTACATGGCTGAGAGATGTACAAAGGACTTTCTTTTTAGAAGTGTTACCTGTACAATTCCAGTGTTTGAAACTATGTCTGAAATCAGTAGTAAAATATGGGTTAAATTATCTAAAAAGCTCTGAAATAGGCTTATCTTAATTTCTGTCTGGCAAACTGGCTTTCTTCACTCTATTACATGACACAGCTGTCAAAAAATGTCAAGAGTAAATTGATTTTGACTGTTCCCTTCTCTACTGCCAGTCAACCTCATAGAAACTGGAGTAGAGCAACTGTTTTATGCAAAGGTAACATGGCATGAAATTGCTTAATGGCAGCTTTTCCCTACAGTTTTTTGCAGCAGCAACTGTGCCTGCACATCCTTACAAGAGTACAGTCAAGACACTGCAAGTCATGTTCCTTTAGCTGCTGGATGATATCTGTCTCCATTCAAGGCACAAACTCCTAACTTCACATCTGGTCCACTGGAGAGAAAAATTCTCTCTTGCTTCTGTATCTGTGCATCTGTGACTGCAGCTGCCAAAGCAGCATAACAGATGGCCTCAGATGGGGGCAGTTTTGTTATGAATCGTTTAAGAAGGGGAGCCACAGTACTGGGTATAGTCAAAAAGTGAATTTACCCATGCATGAGGCAGCTGCTTCTGCACAACTTGTTGGAACTCATCCAGTTCTGTGTCTTGTATGATTTCCACCATCTCTAGCTAACTGGAAACTGCTGTAAGCAAGGTCCTAGAGGATTTAAGGACTATTTTGATACTTTGGCTAGATAAGCTAAAATAAAATTACTTATAAGCAACTATCCCAGAAGATGTCAGTAAAGGATTCCTAAGCTACCCTTCTAATCAGGGTAGACACAGGTTCAGCTATTTCCAAACTGCTCTCAGTAGGTATTTGTATAAGTTGTTTTCAAAACACCTTAATAGTGTGTCCAGAGCCAATGAAAACATTCTAGCCCAACATTTCATTGTGTCCTGCTCTCCACAGTGTTTTCAAAGGAATGTACAATCCCTTAATGACTGGCTGTACTTACCTGTTTTCCTAGTAAGTGCACAGGAAGTGCTAAGGAAAATTATGCAGTAGGGCAAAGAAGAAATAGAGCTGGGAATCTGAATAGGCTTGTGGGGAGAGAAATCTTTGTAATGCTGCTGCCACTTAAATAGGTGAGCCCAGAAGTTATGGCCTAATGGAGAATTTAAACTGCAGTAGTTCTGTAAATGGAAGGACATGATGCAGCCTGTAAAAGGGGGAAAAAGAAAGTGAAATGAAGTAGAACAGAATGGATGTAAGAGCTGGTTTACATTTTTTCTGCTGATATGTGGCTTTATAAAAGTATAAGGACAAGAAGGTGAGCGTGTTTAGAAGACAAGAAGGTAAATATGTTTAGAACAATGAATAAAGAGGACAGAATCCACACAGCTCAGTATTTCTGGGTCATTGAGTTGCTTTGCCCATGACACAGATGTGATCTACTTGCTTCTTATCTGTGAGAACATGAATGTGAGTAAAATCCTCATCCATTCACTATCCTACCATAAGAAAATAAACCTGGGTTTGGATAATTCCATTTTCAGTTGTGTCAAGGAAGTCAGCCTGAATCTGGTTTTGTCAGTGATGAAACAGAAATTGTATGTGTGTTGGATAAAGTGAGACTAGGGACAGGTTTAATGGGAGATCCTTGGTTCAGCTGACACAAGTTCAGCCTAGAAAAGAATTGGGGTAGAGAGGAATTTAATTTATTCTTTCTACATTCTATTTCTATTTCTATTTATTATATCTCTCTCTCTCCCTCTCGCTCTCTCTCTCTACATATATATACACACACATATATATAACTTTATAGTAGAAAACTGAGAGAAATTTTGATTTTGCTCCAGGGAAAAACAGAATTAAGAAAGTCTTTAATCTTTAATGAATCATGGGATAGGCACTATCCCTTCAATCTAATGCTGATTCAATCATCAGTCTTTTACTTTTTCCACTACCCAGAAGCCTGTATTAGGATTCAAATTTAGTTTGCTAAATGCCACATATTTATATGTAGTATCACATATCTAAAATATCTCTTTTACAGATATATGAGTTGTCTCCCTGGCTTGCTGGTCATTTTCTGCCATCAGTTAAAAAGATGAAGTCCTGTGTAGATTTTATGAATGGTCTGTTAGCAAAGGAACTTGAAAGTCACAAAGTAAAAAGAAAACATGATGAAAATCGACATTATATTGATTACTATTTGGATGAGATAGAAAAAGTGAGTACTTCTGAACTTCTCTCACACTTCTCTAACAACAAGGGATTTTAAGTGTTTCTTTGATTATAATGATGTCTAATATAGATTTAGAAGTGTATGATTTCTCCAGGTGTTTTACTTCTTCTTTTGTGTGTCATAACTTTCTTTTCAATTCATATCTGCAGACTAAAGGAGATGCTGATGCTACTTATGATGAAAGAAACTTGCTCCAGACTGTTGCTGACCTCTTTATTGCAGGAACAGAAACTACAGCCACCACTTTACTGTGGGCACTGCTCTATATGGTGATTTATCCTGATGTTCAAGGTGAGCACATCCAAAGAGGTCTGCAACTCTAGCAATGATGCAAGTTCAAATACTGGTTGTGCCTGTTCAAAGAAAAGCAGAGGAACTAATTAATGAAGTATGAATCAGGTGAACTGCATTAATTGGTTTCTTGCTGTATCCTTTCTCACATACAGGCAAATCATTCCAGCTTTTTTTTCTTTTTTTAATACAGATCTAAACAGAATGCAGGGTGTGATTAATTTAATCAGCTGCAGGAATTTAGTCTCAGATGAGATAAACTGCACCATTACCCTTCCACAGACAGTAATGCTGTGGAAGATTTCCACTAAGGAGTCTTTGGTTCAAACTTTTAAATCCCTGACTCCTACTCTTTGATTTGCTCTTGGCCTCTTGCAGCAGAAATAACTTAAATACAGTGTGGGGTTGCTAATATTGGGGTGAGTATCTTGAAAATGTGTGCTTTTAATAATGATATTCACAGAAGAAAGTTACAGGTTGATGGAGTAAAATGACTGAAAAAAAAAAAAAAAAAGCCAGAGTGTATGGCATAGAAAGGATTAAAAGGCACAAAACTCACTTTAAAAGCCTCATATCTGAGAGTTTAAGCTGAGTACCAGGCACAGCAGGAGCCTGGCAAGTAGAAAACGTGAAATTGTTAAGGAGAAAGGATCTCCCATTTTTGTTTCCTTCAAAAGACTTAAAACTTGAGACTGGGTTGCACATACTGAATTTTCACATGATTTTTCATTTTTTCAGGATATATTAACATATTCTTAAGTTTTGTGGGAGTAATTCGAATTCCAATGATAGAGTCTCTGGTATTAATAAAAAAAATAATCAGAAATTACCATTTCAGCTCAGATTGTAAGTAAAAAAAAAAAAAAAAAAGTCCCTGTGAAAAATTAATTTGTGTAAGTGCTTCCCAAGGCAAGTAATTGCAGAACAGCAGTTGGGAATCTGTAGATGACAAGCAAAATCTATGTGTTTCTTAATGAAGAACAATCCTTGATCAA
This sequence comes from Taeniopygia guttata, assembly GCF_048771995.1. Lineage (NCBI taxonomy): Eukaryota > Metazoa > Chordata > Aves > Passeriformes > Estrildidae > Taeniopygia > Taeniopygia guttata. Next base: position 17,365,313 of record NC_133034.1, on the reverse strand, counting down.
TTACTAAACTGTCCCCCTAGCACACGATTAATATTTTTTTCCAGTTGACTCCCTGCCTGTAGAAATAAATATTAATAAAAGTCTTTTTATAAATTACCTTAGAGCAGTAAATGTAACAGGAACCCACATATTATTATAGAATGACCTCATCTGCTATCTTATTTTAAAAGTATATATGCAACCTATAAACAACCTCAACGTCAAAATTTTTCAGGTCATCTGTATGGAAACTTGAAGGCATTATTTTTTATAAAGTAGCTTTTTCATCTGGTTGGATGCCATTCTGACTGCAGAAGGCAACAGGAAAAAATATGACTATCGAGTTTATAGATTGCTTGCTGTATATTTAAAGCTGAATATTCTTCCTTAGAGAAAGTCCAGAAGGAATTGGATGCTGTTGTGGGTTGTTCCCATGCATTTTGCTATGAGGACAGGAAAAAGTTGCCCTACACAAATGCTGTAATTCACGAGATCCAGCGATACAGTAACATACTCCTAATTGCACTGCCCAGGCTGAGTGTGAAGGACACGGAGCTGCTGGGATATCATATTCCAAAGGTACAAATGTGCTGCATATTTGAATGAATTTGATCTTTGGTCCATTAGCTGCTTTTAGAAAGGTTTTGGAGGTTCTTCCTGACTGGAGACATGACCTCTCTAAGCTTTGACTGTCTCTGCGAATGGCTTTCCACAAGGCTTTGTCCTAGATACAGTCATAGTTTTTGTTGAAGCCACTGCTCCTTTTTTCCAGAACACAGTTGTTTTAGCAAATATTGACTCTGTTCTGGCTGATCCTGGAAAATGGGAGACACCTGATCAATTCAACCCAGGCCACTTTCTGGATAAAGATGGAAACTTTGTAAACAGAGAAGCATTCTTGCCATTTGCTATAGGTAAGTGCACTGAACAGGGATTTATTTACTCCTTGTGGTGACAACTTCAGATCCATTCAATTCCCAAAATAACTGGGAAGGCACGTACAAATGGGCATATACAAACTGTTTTAAAGATCTCCAAGAAGAGAGAAGTCCAGTTGTATGTGGAAAAGATTGGAAGAGAGGGAGTGACACATAGAAAAGTCTTCTTGAAAGACAGACCCAGTTTCTCTCTGAGAAGAGATCCAGCTATTGAAGCAGTAGCAGAAAAATGCACGGTGCTGGGAAGACTGTAAAAGTGAACTATGCCAGCCTGGTGACAACTTCTGTAATGTCTTATAAATATAAATGTAGATTGAAACTTTTTGCAGAAATACAAGCAACCTTTCAGTTATGAATTGCTAAATGACAAACTTAAGACAAAAGGCTAAAATCTGCAGAAAACAAGCAAAATAAATCCCAGGCAGTTTAGAAAGGGAGGTGTGATAGAAATCCTTTGGCTGAAGTGCCTTTTCTGTTTCTTCACAGGGCACCGTGTGTGCATGGGGGAGTTGTTGGCAAGGATGGAGCTCTTTATTGTCTTTTGCACCTTGCTACAAGCATTCACATTCACCCTGCCAGAAGGAGTGAAGGAAGTCAACACCAAGTTTGTTTTTGGGAGCACAATGAAGCCACCTCCTTACCAGCTCTGTGCCATTCCTCGATAGGAAACGGCAGATTCAGGGAAGAGTCACTCTGTAAACTGCTTCTGTATGTGAATTCCTTTTTGCATGTCCTAAGGTTTTTGCTTTCCTCTTCCTTTGGTTAATCACTACCCTGAAAGATTCTTGACAGAGAGTTACGTCCTGAGCATTATAATTATAAAGGGTTCATACTTTGTTCTTTTTTTTTTTTTCTGTTTGGAAAATATTGGTAAACTTCTCCTGATGTGTAACAAATAAAGACATTAAAAGAAGAATTAGAATTGGGATTTATATTACCAACTGGAAAGAGGTTTTACAGAGAACAATACTGAAGTGTAGTCTATGAATTGGAAGCCTCATGAATAAAGATTCTTTCTCATAAGCCACAGTTGCCTTTGTGGAGATAGGCTTAGAGGTCTTCCAGTCTGTCTCGGGACATTAGTGGGTGCAGGAGGTAAAAGAAGCTCTTGGAGGAGGTTTCTAGAGGCAGACAGTATGATCTGTGATAACATATTCCCTTAGGCTGATATGGTTTGCTGTTAAGCAAGCCTGTTGTATACAACTGTATCATTGTCACTTGGGAAGACAGTTCAGGGCTTCACCCACTAAACCAGGTAGCATTTCAACCCTTCTGGTGAAAATAGAAGAGTGGCTTCATCAGGCAGTTGTGGAGAGTTTTTGTAACACAAGCAAAGAGCAAGGACTGGAAGACAAATGAAAACAGTGAGCTGTCACAGAGTGTTGATAATTTATCCTTTTTATCCACTGGTTGCCAGCGACATGGGAACCTCATGCCAGGTAGTCTACTTCTGATGATTGCCCCAGATCATCCAAAAATTTATTCAGCTTAATTTATTCTTTAATTTTTTAAAATGGATTCTTTATCACAGTTAGATGACTTCACTTAGCACACCATGACCAAGAGCAGATTTGGCACTACTGAAGAATTCTGGAAGCCTTCATGAGCCAGGTGCCTAAGGACTTGGCAGAAGTGGAGGTTTTTTGCTGGTTTGCTTGCTGGCAGTTAACAAGGGATTTTCTTTTCTGGCATTGGGATACATTCTTCTTGTATGAGGTACAAATGGGATGCTGCATGCCAACACAGGAAGGATTATTTTTATACTCTGATTAGCTGACAGTGCCATCTCCAGGACATCATTATCACAGCTGTATTTGTTTCAGGTGCCTCTGCCCACCTTATGTTTTAAAGCACCCCAGTCTAACAGGCAGGGGTGTGCCTACAGGATGAAACCTGGGCTGGCAGTTTGTTCCCCCACAGGATAACCTTTATGGGATGGTTCTACCCATGTCCAGCATGTCCTGCCATTTGGGTGGTTGTACGAAGTTCCCTCATGCTGGACCTACAAACATCCCCCTATTCCAGCTCTAAACTGGTAAGAGAATGATTCATTTGTATCCATCTGGATCCAGGAGGGGAGGCAGCAGTTGCTTGTCTTTGGCAGGTTAAAAATCACTAATCCTAAAGAATAGCTGGTAGATGGTGCTGAAGAAGTGCTGCTGCTGGATGCATTTAGTAATTATTAAGAAAATGGAGCCTCGGCTATCTCATAAATACATTTTCCATCAAATATAGTAAGATAAATCCCATGCCTCAGATCTTAACCAACCCATAGTCATCTTCCTTTTCCAGTGTGAGAGAATTGTATTCCACGCTGGCTCCAGCTGAACACTGGTTTAAGGTGTGAGACTGCAGCCCTTGTGGGGTGAAGGCACTGGGGTTTAAATTCCAGTGGACAAAAATTATTTTTCCTGATGAAAAATCATTTAGATGGAAAATCTTCTAATATCTAAAAGGTAATGTATTACATTGACTCAAAATTAAAAGTTCTGATAAATTGGAGAATTTGAAGCAGAATTTGTGAGATTACACTGGAGATAGAGAAGACAAAACTTAACAAATTTCTTTTTAAAGAGAATGTTACTTTCCCTGTTGAAGGAGAGAGATAAATTAGAAATTATTGTCTTGAAAAATCACCTTTTTAGTGTACACGAACAAAGCTTATGTGGAAACCTATAAACATCCCTTGGTTAATACACATTAATCAGTTATTCATTAGTGGTAACAAAGAGCTGTGGTTGAAGGCTAATTGATCTGGAAGTTTGTAAACTGTGTGCTGTTCTTTCTGGATAATGGTCTTCTGTGTTCTAGAGCCACAAAATCTGGAAATAGTTTCTGTCCCTAAGTCAGCTTGCAAGAAGCGAGTCTTGGCAGTTTCCTCAGAAGATGACTGAAAACATGTTTCTTTTACAAGTGCTTTGCTCTCATGGGATGGGCAATTTTGAGAGGGAAGCATTTCAGTCTGGATCTGTAATACAGGACTGCAATGATCCCGTGGTGCCCAGAATCCCTCTTGTGAGGTTTCCATGGTCTGATTGCAGCATATGAGCTCCCCTGGTGCTGTGTTTGTGGTTCCTGCTGGTGTTGAGGTCTGGCAAAGAGCCCTGGCTACAGATTCTGTTTTCAAGTTTCCAAGGATCCACACTCATGTCATGACTAGTTCTTGCTGAGGCCCTTCGTTCTGGTGGTAGCTCAAGATCCCTACTAGGTTTTTCCTGTGTTTTTAATTTTTTTTTCTTTTAAATCGGTATATTTAACACTAGATGTACTTCCTCTATGAATATTCATTATTTATCTCACATACTTTCTGCTGATTTCTCAAATCATATGGGGTACCCACCTTATGTAAAGACTGAACAGGGACATGCAGAAGCAGAAAAAAACCCTTGTGAATTTACCTAGTGCTAATATGTTAGGAAAAAAAGTGAGGTCATACATTGGTCCAGTTATGTTTTCAGTTACATTCAAGAGTGTAACAAATTTTGCTTTTTGTATTAAGCATTAAATAGTTGTATATGTATCTTAAGATAAATGTGGACTTTTAACTTCTATCAGCCTTGCCATTACTAGATATAACGTGAACATGGAATATATACAAACCAATTTAAAAACTCCAAGATTTAATGTCCACTTACATTTTCCTGCTTAATTTGTATGTATGGCTATTGCTTTTCTAAAAGCATTCTTGGAGTATTTGTAAGAAGACATACCATTCCAAATTGGCATGAAAAAAAATAGATGGAGAATTTACGTGCATCTTCATTGCCTGGAAAATCTTGGCCCTAGTCTTTTAAGATACCATTCCTACAAATCCTGTGATCCATATGGAATAAGTATAATCTGGATGAGAAGAAGAAGGGTGTGCATCTATTAATATGCTGAAGCATGAGAATATAATGAGTGGAACAAAAAGGGAGTGGTTGATAATAAAGAGGCGGGGAATATTTATTATGTGAATTCAAGCTCTGATGAAAAAACTGGTTTAGCAACCAGCCTCAATAGCTTCAATAGACAATTTTGAATAAAGGCAAGCTGGTAAAGCAGACACTAAAATGTTGAGCATAACTCAAGCTTTTGTAGCAGTGGCTGTATTTCTTCTAATGACGCAGTTTTTAAAGTTGCAGCGAGTGCGGAGACGGTTTCCTCCTGGACCAGTCCCTCTCCCAGTCTTTGGGACACTGATACAGCTGAACTTTCAGTTTGATCGTGATCTTCTCATGCAGGTACTTGTTTCCAGATACTCCTAATTGTCTAAAAGTCTTTGTGATTCTCCTTTCTCAAGTTGCTTGCTATGTGAAAACATCCTCTCCCAAAAGTCCATTTAGTAGTACTGTAACTGTTAACTGGACACTGTGATGTCACACTTGGTTTGGTTCAGAACTGCTGGTTTGGTTTGCAAAATAAGAAAAAGATATTGCAGTGTAAAGTAGTTTGCTAAGCTAAGAAACTGGTATTGGAATTTCTGAATATGTGAAGGTCATTCTGGTGTCAAAACCTATCCTTGTTTAACACTGATTTCCACTGAAATTTGTGTGAAACTTGATACCTTTCTATTGCCCCTTGCCACTATATTTTACAAATTCATGTGAAAATTGATATAATTTAAGATTAAATATATTTAGGGATTATATATCAGATTTGGAGTTAGGGAAAAATATTTTAAAAAAAATACTTTCACAGCATGGATTTTTAGCTTTCTGAACATTGGCACTCTCTAGCTCAAGCAGTAAATAGATACTTCCCTGCACTCTGTGTGTATGAGCTTGTTTGTATTGACAGGATCAAAAATAGATGGGAGGAAAGAAGTCCAGTCTCTAAAATAATTACTCCTCTGACAGCTCTTTTGTGCTACTTTACTTGTACAAACAATATAAACTCTCTTGAAATAAATTAATAAATAGAAAATACCCTTTATCCCATGACTGATTGTTAACTGAGCTTTGGCTTATATACAGTAATAAAAGGTACTTAATGTTTCTTGACTTAGTCATGTGGCTCTGAAAAGTGGGAATACATAGGTGTATCCAACAGTGAATGTTGGAAAAGACATTTATGCTTCTCAGTGATAATTGTATTCTGGCAGGAAAGATGGAGAACATCACTCCACCTTAGGGCTGGTCCTGTAATCAGTGCAAAAACAGGTTCATCATCTATTTGCAGTGTGTGGGATTTAATCTGTGCTTTTCTGGCTTCTCTCCCATCTCTAGCTGGCAAAAATTTATGGCAACATATTCACCTTATGGTTTGGATGGGCCCCAGTGGTTATACTGAATGGATTTCAAGCAGTGAAGGATGGTATGACCACACACCCTGAAGATGTTTCTGGCAGGCTGGTGTCACCTTTCTTCAGAGCAATGGCCAAAGGAAAAGGTGAGAAATTCCTGACATAAATAGTACACAGAAGTGTAATCTTGATAAATTGCAATCTCTTTTGTAGCTTGTGGCCACCTTCAGAGGTAGCAGAGAGGCAGGGTTTGTCTTTGAGGAATGACTGCCAGGTGGACTGCAAGGTACAGAGAGGTGAAATGACTTTTGGAGAGTAGCAGGAGGAAAATACTAGCAAGAGGGAAATGATTCATAATAAATTCTATGGAATACCCAGTGGGCCAGATTCAGAGGTGATGAGATGAGGCAATGGTTAAGTTGTGTCACAGAGAAATAGAGAAAAAGCAGGAAACACCTCGATTCATTGTCCTGGGCAAGCTGCCTCCCACTATGACATTCTCCATGAAGAGTGAATTTGACAGTAGGATCTTCTTCCCATTCCCTTCCTTTTGGGAATACTTTCCTGCTGGCACAATTGCACCTAGAAATTCAGTGTGCTTCTGTTTCAACCTTGTTATAGGTTTCCTTCCACTAATCACACTAGAAACTCCCAAAGACCAAATACTGAACTTTCCTGCCCTGCAGACAAGAACTTTTCTGTCTGACTGTGGACAGTCTTCTGCCTCTTTCCCATTTTCCCTTAACGAGAGTCATTATCCTGATTCAGGTGAGCTTCGTGCATAGCAGGAACTGTGAGACAAGCACTGCAAAGAGCATCTAGAGAAGCAGCTGAGATATCCTGTGGCACTTGATTGTCTGGGATCAAACTTAATCCTGCAAATCATCTTATTCCCAGCTGAGTTTGCCCATTTCAGCCCTACCAACATGGTTACAGGTCACAGCTGTTCCTTGGTGCCTTTGTGTTCACAGGCAAGGCAAGAGTTTAATTATATTCTGTGGCTTAGTAAATCCTTTGATGTAGTCTTTGTCTATGTTTAATATTAGCATGATGAAGAGCTCTTCCTTTAATGGATGCAGGAATTATGTTGGCAACTGGTCACACCTGGAAGCAGCAGAGAAGGTTTGCTCTGAGGACTTTACGCAACCTTGGTCTGGGGAAAAGAGGTCTGGAGTACCGAGTGCAAGAAGAAGCCCACTACCTGGTAGACTTCTTTGCAAGTATGAAAGGTATTTCTGCAACAACTATCAATACATTTTTGCCATTAGTCCGATGTCTTTAGTGTATGAACTTCTCTGTCCTGTCCTGAAACTGAGGGCAGCTTTTGTTCCACAAGAGAGTGTGCAGGGTCTTACACTGTCTGTGTGGAATGGACTGAAAATGCAAAGCCATCAGTCTATCTTGTGTTTTCAAGGAGACTGTTCTTGCTCAAAATTATTTACAAAACTACTAAAATTGAGAAGAAAAACCAGAGCTTATTTATTATTTACATTATAGAGCACCCTAAGTGGAAAGGGATCTCTGAAGATGGTCTAACTTAACCCCTACTCAAAGAAGGGTCAATCTGAGCAGGTTTCTTAGGGCAGAGTTGTAAATATCTGCAGCAATGGAGACCTCACCACCTGTCTGGGTAACCTGTTCCACTGTTCAGTGAGTGCTATGGTAAAAATACTTCTTGTGTTTACGCAAAATTTAATGTATTTACATTTTTTCCTGTTGCCCCACTTGATACCACTGAGAAAAGTCTGGTTCTATGTTCTTTATACCCCTCCACCATATATTTATGCATATTTAGATATCTCCCTATCTCCTCCCTTCTCCAGACTAAATAGTCCATCTCTCTCAGCCTCCCTCATGCCAGACACTTCAATTCCTTAATTGTCCTTATGGCCTGTTGAGGGAGGATGGATTGTAGGAGAATAGAGATAGTCCTAAAGGCAATCTTACCCCTGAGGAGTTGCAGCTGTACTAATTACCAAAGAGTAGGAACAGCCTTGCCTTTAATAGGGCACAGCTGTGTCCAATAAGGATGGGTGTTATGAAATAGTGGGTTAGCTGGTTGAGTGGAGAGTTGGAGTCAGTTTGCTGTGCTGCTGTGAGGAGTAAGGGTCAGGTGGCTGTGCTAGGGACAGCAAGGATTAGTGTGTGCTGCTAGGGACAGAAAGGGTCAGGTGTTTGGGATAGGGACAGGAAGAAGTCAGCCAGCCAAGCAGGAGAACGAGAAAAGAAGTCAGTGTTGCAAGGAGCTGCCCTTGACAACTCACAAAGAGAAGGTATGAAAGTTTTACAGTGAGATAATAAAGGGGTGATGACAGTTTCCATCCACTGGCAATTGGTGCCAAGCACCCACACTGACAGCCCTTTGCTCAACTTGTTCTAATATGCTGATGTCCCTCATACTGAGGAATCCAGAGCTGGAGCGAGAACTTCAGCTGGGCCTTGCCAGTGCTGATCAGAGGGGAAGGATCACCTCCCTTGGCCTACCCCCGATTCATTTCCTAATGCAGCCCAGGGTTATGTCGGCCTTTGGCTCAAGGACACATTTTTGGCTCTTTTATGGGGCTGATGCATAAAGAGACAAAATCAATGCTGATGAATTAAGCCTCGTAATGCCTTTTGCACACACTCTCTAAAGCACTGACTAGAATCTTGTCTTCATTACAAGGTTCTACCCTGATCAACCCAGTTAGGATCATATAAGTTGGATTTCCCAATACTGATCATTATGTGAAGGCACCATAAATCGGGACATGTTGTGGCTAGCGTTGTATCAACTAAAAATAATTAGATTGAGCTAAATCCCATGGTTTAACATCTAGGAGAGATTGAGATGTAACCATGTGTGCAAGGAAAAAAGCACAAACAGTTAAGTTGCTAATCAGAATCATGCCTTGGGTGTTGGGCAGTTGCATCAATACATACACAAATAGAGTTTTTCATGGTCATATATTCCATAGTCACAAAATAGTTTTCTTGGGATTAGGTTTCAAATAACTGCTTTGAAATTAGTTATTATACTGTTGACACAATTGGTTGAAAGGAGTTTACAACATTTTATCTTACTGGAGGTTGTATGTCTCCAGCAAGGTCAGGCAGTAGCCTTGCATGCCTCTCTGTCCTTGCTAAATAAAACTGCCTCTCTTCTTGTTCTTCTACCCTCAGGTTCCCTTTGTCCACAATGTTCTCAGTCATTCCCATACTTGAGATGTATTTTGATTTTGCGAGAAAGCGAATTTGCTTAGATTTTTTTTTCCTTTACCTCTAAAGTTGCTCTATCATATGATGCAATATTTTACACATCTGGCATTTTTTTAGAGTGTCACGCATTCCTGGGCTTATGGGATTGCAACATGGTTGTGAGGAATCAGTCTGATACTACGATTTTGAAAAAATATTGCTGCTTCTCTGTGTAATGCAATGCCTTCTTGAAAGTTCTGTGGGTAACTTAGAGGATTCTCACATTTCACTAAAGCAGGAGACATGAACAGTGATATTTATTATTATGGTTGCAGGGAAACCTGTGAATCCTTCTTTCCCTCTTGTCCATTCTGTCTCAAATGTAATTTGTTCTGTCGTGTTTGGACATCGTTTCTCCAGAGAAGATGAGGCCTTTCATGAGCTGATAAAAGCTACAGAACATATCTTCAAGTTTGGGGGCAGCTTTTTTCATCATGTAAGTGAATGATCTGTTGTTTTTTTCTGAGTAAGACAGAGTGTGAGACATGCAGATTTGAGATTTATTGGGCAAGGTTTTGGAATGGATGAGTGATGCCCCATGCAGATTTACTGGGCAGTGAACTTTCTCAAAGTGGGATGGTGAAGCGCCACATGCCAGCCTTGGGCATTTGTGTTCATTCTCCTGTGTTTTGGCTACTGTGGTAGTTTGCCCTAAATCTTTGCAGTAAGGCACAGGTTCATGGACTGCTCCTGGGTCATATTTGTTACTTGGTTTCCCAGCCCCTGCACATCACAGGTTCCTGTGTTGGACATCATGATTCCTAAATATTAAATGTCAGGTCTGAAAGTGTGACTCACATGCCAAGTTTAGACACTGTTTTATACACAGTCAATAGAGACAGTAATGTGTCAAATACAAAGTGTTTTGCCTGTGGTTACTTATTTCCATTTCTTCTGGAGGACACAGACTTGAAGGCTTCCTGAGAAATTCTGCTCCTTCACCCTGAGTGAGGAGCAGCTCCAGGCACAGGCAGCAGAAGGGAGGAAATGCTAAGAGAGCAAATATAACTGCAAGCTTGGAAATGAAACAATCTGGGAGTCAATGATCCATCTGACACTAGAAGCCTGCTTTACACAGTAGTAATTAAAAATTTCCTGGGAGTTCTGGTTCCATTGCTGAAGTTGTCCCATACATCTTATGAGTGCCTTTTTAATATAGAATATGCTAGCAATTCCTGGAATGCACATGTCTCCCCATATCCTATGGAATATTCTTCTCACTGAGTTATGCTCAAATTCCCTTTTGCTTAGTTTAGCTTTGGTCCTGAAAGTTGAGTGTAGTGGTGGCAGGTGATACCTGCTTTTATGACAGAGAACATATCTCCTTTTCTTCTCTGCTTCCCATCCTAGCTTTGATTTGATTTAGTCTGGTGAATAAGATACTGTTGGGGAAATAAGAACAGGAGCTCAAACCATTCCAGAGGATGGCCACCATCTCCCCACCTCCCAGATGTGACAAGTACACGGTATTATGCAAAGTTGGCAACTTTATGTGATTAGTCAGACCACAGTTGTGACTAAGGATTCTGAACACATTTTGCAATAAAAAAATACCAGAGATGGAGCTAACCAAAAAGGATATGAAGTTCTAAGTCAATTTACCAAGGACTGGACAAGTACTTTTTTTATTTTAAGGCAATCATTAATGGATAATTGGATGTCTGACAGTAAGAACTGATTTCCTAAGAAGATACAAGTACAGTTTATCTAATTCAACCACACTCCAACGAACACCTAACAATGTGCTTTCTGTAGTGTGATTAAAAGAGTACAAGAAGAGCTCAGCAAAATGAAGGCTGAGAAAGGACAAAAATTCTGCTGTTAAATAAACAATGGAATTATATTTTGAGCAGAAAAAGAACTATTAAGAGAACATTGTATCTTTGAGATACAATAATAGACAGATTACCCAGGCATAAATGTAGGCTGGAAACCAGAATTAACTTTCTAGCTATCAGAATAGGTTGAAATCAGCTATTTCTTAGGCCAGATTTTCCCAAATGGTAAAACAGAAGGAAAAAATAATCTAGTTGTGCCAGCTAACCCCGTCTTTCTTTCTAGAGGACAGTACTCAAAATTTTCAGGTAGCTGTTCCTTAGTTTTTCTGTGTTTCAGATATTTGAAATTTCATGGAGGGACCTGGAGAAATCGATTGGTAGAGAGCACTTTGGGGGTTACCCAGGCTGTAAAGCAGCCGCCGGGAGCTAGTCCTTGCTCTGGCGAGCATCCTGGTGAGGAGTTGCCAACTTTTGCTTCTCCCTTCCCGGTACTCTCCACTGGAGGGCAGGAGCTCACTTTTTAAATGTCTGAATGCAATTGAAGATATCAATAACTGCATAGATGAATACCATTCATTCTAGTTACAGTAATTCTAGCTTTTCTTGTGATTGAGCTGAAAGCCAGTGGAACTCTGAATCTTACCATCAAAACTAGAAATTATACAGTTTAGGTTTCACAGCTTGAACGCCCAAGAGCAGTCTTTGTCAGGATATTTTACTAAAGAGACCCTAATCCTAAACTAACATGATCATTACCTTTCTTTGAAGAAGACCTTCCTAGTGCATTTTCTTGTGATAGAGACTTTGCAGAACCTCTTGTGTGTCACTCCCACAGCTCTATGAAATCTTCCCCTGGCTGATGAGTCGTCTCCCTGGGCCGCACAAGAGGGTGTTGGCTTGTTATGATGTCCTGAGCAACTTTACACGGAGAGAAATCCGAATGCACACAGAGCAGGGGACACCAGAGGAGCCGCAGGATTTCATTGACTTCTACCTAGATCACATTGAGAAAGTAAGTTTTTTTTTCTGCCCTATCATACAGTCATGGGGGAAAAAGGTCAACATGGACCATTGAATCATCACAACCAGTCTGAATCACCACAATCTCTTGCCTTTCTAGATATGGTAATGTGAAAACAATAACCAGGATCTTCCTAAATCCTTTCCGATCATTGATATGCCACAGCACCTTGCAATCCTTTCATTAAAGGGCAGGTTAATATACTGCTTTTTTTTTTTTTTTCATTGGCACAAGTTGTAAAGTGATTGAAGGTCTACAGGAAAGAGTTGTGAATTGCTAAATGAACAACAAGAGAGCTGGGAAGGCCTTTGGAAGACAGAGTGGGATGCTCTGGTTACGATATTTCTCCAGTAAAGGTTTGCCAAGAGAATTTGCAAGAGGACAGCTGGATTTTGAGAAATGTTATGGAGAAATAACCTAGGAGTCAGCAGTGTTTCAGACAAGACTGGAGAACAGGAGAGTGCAGGGTCAGTGAAGTGTCAACCAGACAAAGGAACTGGGACAAATAAGGGCATTTTGGTCAGGCAGGCATAGTAGAGGTAGGTGGGAATCTGTAGGGCTGTAGGAGGTCACAAGATCTCTCCCTTTTCTAGACCACACCAGGATCACTTTGTACAAATCTCTTGGGTACTGGATCCCAGCCCTGATCCCTGGACTATCAGTTGCCCTTCCCCTCTGTGACTCCTACCTCCACTTAAATCACTTTTCCTTTCTCCTCTTCTCCACTGTGGCAGGATATTTTCCTCTTCCTGTTCTGCTTGGTGACAGGAAGAAAAAGGAGAAAGAGGAGGAAGTGACAAGATAAGACTGCTCTTACTTGGGTATGGCAAGGCAAGAATGGCCCAGGGAGCCAAAGGCAGTGGGCAGTGACTGCTGTTCCTGGTGGCAGTGCTGTCCTGCAGGGACAGCCAATGTCCCTTTCACCCCTGTCATCTGCTGCTAGCAGCAACAGAGACAGCCACAACCTGCTGGGCTGCAGCAGTCATCTACCTCTCCCTGATAATTATTTATTGTTCAATTCCCATATCAGCTGCTATATTCTTATGTACACTGTGGATGTCAGCCTCAATGGCTTCTAGCTCCTTGGATCCTCTTGTGGTGTGGTTTTTTTTTTTTTGTTTGTTTGGGTTTTTTTGGGTTTTTTTTGTTTTTTTTTTTAAATATCAGCACAGTAACACACCTGGCCTTCCAAAGCATTTGACTGTTTCTAAAGCTGTTCTAGGATTTATGAGACTTGAACATCAATGTAACAAAAATTGTTTCAGTGAGCTTTTCTGGGACTCTGCTGGGTGGAAATAATCCAAGTTTGTTTATTAAAAAAATTGAACTGTCTGTAATAGGTGAACAGGGCCAATAAAAAAAGATTAGATGATATTACAGCAGGGAGAAGCATCTCTCCTTTTCAATTGCTCCACTGGCAAGATAAATGTTCAACACCCCTGAGCAAAACCTCCCTAAATATAGACAATGAATTACCCCAAACCATAGCCATGTTTATTTATAATTTCAGTGTATACATACACATCCTGACACTCCTAATTGAAAACTGCAAAACCTCAGAGCAGCTGTACGTGAGTCATTTTACCCTTGTGTACAAGAAATCTGAATGCCACAGGTTAAGAACTTTACCCATCCCAGGCAGTGGTCACTGTATTGCTTGGTAGAACAACTGAGTGGTGGGCTGTGACTTGAGACAGGAAGAATAACACACTGATACACATCTTTAGAGGAAGATTTACTTATGAAACTATGAAACACTCTAAGTTAACCACCATTTGCACATAAACATTACATAAAGTAATATATTTTTTGTTTTGTTTTTTTTTACAAAGAACATGATTTAGCTTTGTGATTAAGAATGGAACCATTGTCTGTTTGTGAAATGTTTATTTTTGTGTTGATAGTCATCTGAGGTATCTAACATTCCTTAGCAGTCTTTCTATATTGTCCTATAAGGAGAAGACACTGCAGCTTGGAATCAGTTATAAAATCACATTAAATCTGATTCTGTTTTTTCTAACTTTCATTTATAAGTCTCTAACTTTTCTTGTCATTTGCAGTCCAAAGATGAACCTGGGTCAACATACAATGAAGACAATATGATTTATTCTATAAATGATCTTTTCTTGGGTGGCTCAGAGACATCAAGCACTACATTGAACTGGGGCCTTCTCTATATGGTGGCAAACCCAGACATCCAAGGTGAATAGATAAGCTCATCACAGATATCTCCCATGCAATAGGAAAAACAATTTCCATAGCATTTTCATGGATCAGCAATTATTCCTAGATACTGATATGTCTAGTGGCACATGTACCTTTTTGTACTTGTAAGTCTGCCCTAGGCAGCATCAGTAGATCCAGGGATTAAATTAACTCTTTGATGTATTTGAGTGTCTTGCAACAGACATTATTCTAGTCAGGAGTGGAAACAGATGGCTCCTCTGTTACCTCTATGTGTATTTAAGAAGTTTGGTTTTAAGTCTAGTTTTTAAATAACCACCAATCCCTTTCAAAGAACACTGAATGAAAACCAAAGGAAGAAAGATGTCTTATGCTGGATAACAGAAATCTCACAGGTTGCAGAATATGTGCAACTAGTTAGAGGAGAACAGGATTTTAAATGGATGAAAGAGATGAAGATAAGAAAAATTTGGTCAGCTTGTAGCTGTCAGACAAGAAATTCTGCCTAATCTCATGTTATCACAAGTTTTGCTATCACTTGCTCTAATTAAGGTTATGAAAGCACTGACTCACCTGTATAATTTTATTTAGCTAAATATTGCACATGTTTGGGAAAGCAGAGTATGTGCAGAGTGATCTTCCTGGGCTTCTTGAGTAATACATTGCATCAGGGCTCTCAGAATGAGCTGACACCAGTATGTCTGTCCTCATTTAATTAATTGGTGGCTTCTTTTTGAACCCATTCATATTTTTCCTGTATTGACATCCAGTGACAGTGTTCCACTCTGTGCCATAAGGAGAAGTTTTTGCCTCATCACTGAATCAGGAATAGATATATGTGTGTTTATATGATGCAGTGACTGATTACTTCAAACTACCTGGATTCTCAAGTGCTTCTGCAAGATAGTTCTTCATAGAAGGAAGTTGCTTAAAAATATTTCTGAACGTACATTTTAAATTCTGCAAGGTGCTTAAATCTCTGTTGTCAATTTAATGAAGGACTGCTGGCAGTCACAGGGCATGCTTGATGTAAATGGGCACAGACTGATCAATGCAGAATGGACTTCCCTGCATCTTTCTATTGCTTCAAAAAGCCTGAAAAAGACAGGATCATTTATTAAAAATCTAAGGTATTTTTATTAGGTGTGTACTGCTTCTCTTGAAGTTTATAAATCAAAAGTTTTATTTTTGTTAATGCCCCCAAGACTCCCATGCAATAAGTAATTTAAAACAAGCTGTTCTTAATTAAAAGGTAGATGCCAAGCAGTAGATCTGTTTTTTTAAATGGTATTTGGACCTTGTTCTAGTTGGCAGTGCTTTACTTAACAGATGCCCTGTGTAAGAACCATGTCCTTTTAACAGGAATTAGACTGTTAAGGCTCAGACTCACCTGGCATAAATTTCAGAGAGCTAATGTTAATGTTCTAACTGGCTGCAGGTGTTTGAGGCACCTAGGCAAAAGAAAACCCAAATATAAATCTGTTATCTCTTGGATTTGTGATAGTAAGGCAACACTTAGTTTTAAATTTTTGAGCAACAAATGTCTTTTCTTAATCTATGATCAAATAACTTCAGACCCAGAAGCAGAGTTCTCATATGTTTGAGCTGATGGAACATCATGCTGCTTTATTTTTCTTCATAAAAATTTACTTACTTTTCTAAATTAATTATGGTGTTGTTTTCATAGTTCTAAGTGTCTTCAAAAATGAAATTACTGAAAATACTTTATATGTTTTTCTGCCTGAAACTGAACACTTTCCACAGAGAAAGTGCAGAAGGAGCTGGATGCTGTTCTGGGTCCCTCCAAGTTAATCTGCTACGAGGATCGGAGAGAGCTGCCCTACACAAATGCTGTGATTCATGAGATCCAGCGCTTCAGCAACATTATTTCAACTGGCATGCCCAGGGTGTGTGTGAGGAACACAACCTTGCTTGGCTTTCCCCTCAAAAAGGTACAGACACAGTTCCTCAGTTGCTACAGGCTTTTCCTGCATCAGTAGAGCACGGTGTAGATTAAAATCTGTTTGTGCCTGGGCTTTCTCCTCAGTAGAAGGGGGGCTGGATGCCTTTGGGTCATGGTCTGAATGCCAACAAGGAACAGAATGAATGTTTTTCTCCTTTCAGGGCACCATAGTTCTTCCAAATATTGCTTCATCTTTGTATGACCCAGAGCACTGGGAAACACCTCGACAGTTCAACCCTGGTCACTTTTTGGATAAGGATGGAAACTTTGTGGCCCAAGACGCCTTCTTACCATTCTCGATAGGTAAGTGGGCTACAGCACAAATATCAACAGTTTGGATGGGGACTGTAGAATGAAGATGTCAATTAAAAACCTATTGGTTGTCTATTCTAAAATTTTCTGGAAAATAGTGCTTAAATCAACAATTATTTTCAGTAACATATGTTCTACTGAACAAATAATAACATGAAAAATCAGAGGTGTCCTGACAAACATATATACCTAACTTGCCCTATTTTTGGAAGGACATTCTCCGGCTATTGATTTCAGGCACTCATTTCATACCAGACATGTATGGAAAGCACTTTTAAGCAGTCCTCTTGATTCTTTATGCATTCAACACTACAACATGACATCTCCCAGGAAAAGTAGATCCTTATTCTTCATTTACATGGTGGAATGAATTCCTTTAAAGTTGTCAGTCAAATGAAGATGAGGCTTTTGAGATTATTGAAAGGAGCAGAAGGGTTACATAGCAGAAGGGTTACATAGGTTATCCATAGCTGCAGACAACATTCTTTGAAGGAAGAAATACATCAATGAAGCTTTGTGTCATTGATTGCACTAAGTCCAACAGAAATTCTGGACTCGGCAAAAATGCCTTTGCACTGTGTGAGGATGACAACTGTTGCTGTTGGAGGCCGGGTTTATTTCCTCACTGTCCTTCCCCTCTCTCCTCTGCAGGGCACCGGGTGTGTTTGGGGGAGCACTTAGCCAGGACTGAGCTCTTCATTTTCTTTGCCAGCCTGCTGCGGGCGTTCACCTTCCGCCTCCCCGAGGGAGTGACCAAGATCAACACTGAGCCCATTTTTGGGGGCACTCTGCAGCCCCACCCCTACAGCGTCTGTGCCATCCCACGCTAGGCTGGACATGCGCAGTGTGTCACAGACCATCTATGAAACATCTTTCTGATTTTTCTGAATGTATCTATTGAGACCATATAATGCTTTTTGTATTGGATTTGAATTTCTAGTTCAAAAGCCACCTTTTGTCTACAGTAGGTAATTTTATTTAGACCCTATTACCTGCTTACAAAGGTGATTTTTTTGTGGTAAAAAATTCTTTTGGTCTGTAAGACTCCATCATTCTCAGCTATAAAGGCATCTTGCAGTTGCTGTCTGGCCTGGCAGGTGTAAATATGTGAGCAAATGACAAAATTGACTGCCAGACTCCAAAAATTCATTCATTAGCTCTGATAATTAATTAATTCATTATCCTGTTTCCAAAAGCCAATTGGAAAAACATACCTGTAAAATTCTGCCTCTTGATGTCACTATCATCAATAACAACATTTCAGTCAACTTTTTGTTGATGGTCACTAATAAAAGATATGAAGGAAAACTTAACAACTGATTTTATTTATAGATGACTTACAGCTTACTGAGAAGGTCTAGATTTGATGCAGCAGAACATGTGTAAGGCATCTTTAAACGTGGCAGAGAATACCTGAGTCCAGCAGTGAAAATGTGCAGGCTGAAAAAGAGTGAAGATACAGAGAGAAGATTTCTTTTGGGGCACACACTTCCAGCATTTTAAAAGTCTGACAAGTCAATATTTGGAAAGTCTTTTCTAACAACTGTTTGCTCCCATGCATGACTTCTTTAAGGATCAGCAATGGGCAGCTGCTACACCAGGTGCAAGGAGCTTCCCAAGGGACAGTTTGGGTGAGGAACCTGCTTTGGTTTGAGATGGTAAATTGAAAAATGTTCATGGAAAATGCCAAAGAGGCTTTTTAAACACCTCAGCGTCTCAGCTTTCTGAAGAAACAAATACTAGTCAAATAAAACTAAAGAGTCTATAATTAGCAGAAAGGAAAGAATTGTTTCCCATGTTAAGTATTTATATTGTTTTGGAAAAATCTCGTAAAGCATAAGTGAACTTGTCCTTCATTAAGGTTCCTGTTTCTGCAAGAGAGGACAGGACAGCTGAACAGATGATCATCTGTTAAATCAGTTATCACTCAACGTCATCTGCTGTGTGATTGAGATTAGTTTGGGCAGTTCACCATGAATCACAACTTTAGATTTGTCTCATTATTTCTAATTCAATGGCTGATGGAACAGAGTATCAAAATAGTAACCACTTGATATTTAGCTGTTATTAAATTAAATGGCAGGATAGCACTAGTGAAATATGGAAGATCACATCCTGACATTTTATGTGACAGAAAACTGTACCCTGGTAGAAACTGATGTCAAAGTCTGTGTGGATTTGCATGTGTGCATGGGGAGATAAGGCACAGCTGAAACCACTGTGATTTGGGGATGTTGGAGCTGTCATTGCTGCTTAGAAATGAAGCTGGAAACATCAGTAGCATTGCAAGCATTAACGTCTCTGCTCTGTGATGCTGTCACTCCTGATGGCCACATGCTTCCCCAGATATCCTTCCAGAGGAAAGCTCATAAATGAGCCTGGGCTGGAATCATGGCCAGGACAGCCCTTATGCAGCTGGAGCAGGCTGAGCTGTCTGAACCCATGGGAGTGGCACAAGCCAGAACCAGGGGCAGAAACACCACTGGTGCAGGTGTGCAAGAGGAGAAGCACAGGGTGCCTCAGAGCACTCTGCACCTCATATGTGGGCAGGTTATTGGGGCCTGCCCGTGACAGGAACTGCTTGTGGGTGGCTTCTATTCCGTTGTGCAGAAATGTCCCAGGGATAAGAGCCCAGCACGTGAGCCATGGCAGCAGCAGGATGTCACAGAGAAGCTCACAGCACCGAGATGGGGGAGCTGGGCTTTTTAGAGCCTTTGCATTTCTGTTCCTGCCTGATCTTTTTAAAAAGTTACTTACTTAAGCTCATCTTCTAATAAAGCCTGGTCTTTTTGAGCTTTTAAAAGCCTTTTTAAAGCCTGGCTGATGCTGCCACAGAAGACCAAGGAAGCTGAGAGCAGATTTGAGAGAAGCCCAGCTCCCACTCCTGTAATAAGTGCCAACTCTCTCAGCTTGGACTGATGTCACCTCCAGTCAGGCTGCTGAGCTTTAAGCGGTGTCTTGGAGACATCCCCTCACACACATATCCTTCATTGCTCTTTCTTTTATTCTTCATTGCTTCTGTTATTCCTCATGCCTTCCTCAGGCTCCATTTTTGTAGTGGTGCTTGCACCTGCTCAAGCATACAGGGGAAGATCTGGCTATAAAGGAAAATACAGAAAATGTAGGGCAAAGCTGAAGATTTTGGGTTCGTATAGCTCTTGGAGAGGCTCAGAGCCTTGTGAATCTGTGATGCTCATCTGACATCCTTTTCACTTAAAATTTATACGCATAGCAAATATAAGTAGTAAAGAAAAAATGCTGTATTTCTAGTAGTATAATGAGGAAAAAGGAAACTGGTGGTTTCTCAGAACTGCAATATATCAGGAAAGCTCTCTGGCAGATGGGAAAATTGATGGCTTTTTGGGCTTTTATTGTCAATGAAAATGGCCAATGCATTCAACACCACTGGTGTTCAGGGAAGATTTCTGTCTAGGCTAGGAAGAAGTTAGAACATAGCTAGATAAACATGATATTTTCAAACTGGCTGAGCTGATTCATCCTAGGGCACTTAGGGGAACAGTATCAACCTCAGAGCTATTAGCAATTATCAATGAAAACCTGTGGAGGATGGGAAAAGATCAAACATTTCCTTTTCTTCAGAAGGTAAGAGAAGTTGCAGGGCTATAAATCAGCCAGCCTGATTGCACTTCTCAGAATATGCTACAAATAATCAGATTGTAAGCACTGGAAAGAAAGCAGAGTCAGTACTCACCAAATAATGTCAAAGTTAGTTCTGTTTGATGATATTGCTAGAGGTCTGTTTTCAAGAGAGAATCTGTTAACGTAATTTACTGCTCTTTATTGTAGCTTTGACACTATCTCACAAATTCTGTGGAAATGTGGGGTACCTGAAGCTTGATAAAACTTCATGGAAAAGTCAGGAAATGCATATGAATAGTACCATGTCAAACTGGAAGGATGCACTGAATGGGATTCTGTCCTGCATCTAGTACTGTTCAATATTTAATTGAGGACCTTGATAGTCAGTAAGAGCACCAGACCTGGGTAAGGCCTAATTTCTTGATGCCACCAGGTCCAAACTGATGTCTGCAGCAAGCTAAGAAAGAGGTATTCCCAAATCAAAGAAACTTAAATATAGGACAGTTTTATTTGGATTTATTACCTTTGTGAAAGTGTGAAGGTGCCATGACATGGATACTTCTCCTAAGTAGTTTTAATATCACATAGTTGAAGAGGTGAGAGTGACCCTATTCCAGCATCTTTCATTATTCCCTCCTTTCTTTCTTACTGGAGATACAATTTTTTTCTTGTTCATTATGGCTTCCACAGAGCAGTAAGCTGCAGCAGAAGGATACGTTTTAGTTTTGCAGTGACTCAAAATGCCTCTAAAAGCTATAGAATTAAAACTCAAGTTTGCTTTCCTGAACCAAATTGTTTTCTTTGGATATTCTTAAATAAAAGACTTGGTGGAAAAATTAAGAAGTTTTCATTGGGAATTTCTGATACAGGCTATTTAAAACTGTATTAATACATTTAAATAATTAGACTAAAAAAATGCCAATTAACATTTATTTGAATGTATTTATTTGAAGTAATATTTTAGCTGACTTTGGGATATCTTTTGCTTAGTGAAAAGCTTATGAACTCCTCCTAATATCTGCAAAGAAATCACAGCCTGTGCTATTTTTAACCAAACACTCCAGGAACTATTTATTTGCTGTCCTGCAGTGTGAGATTCTAATGTTAAAGGAATAAAAATAACAAAATTGCAGCCCTTTCCCCGAACAGTTTATGAGATACAGCAGATGAGACTACAGATGAGCTAATAATATGAATATATTCTGTGGTCAGCTGATGATATGATGGTATTCTACAAAGCTGCATTTTAAGGAGCATTACAGAGAAAATGAAAACAAGACAATTGGAGTTTTTTATATTATATTGTTTTAAGTAACTCTTTTTAACACTATACAAGTTCTTATTTCAGTGGTGCAGTCACATGAGCATCGGCTCTGCCTTGTAAATTCAGGTTGGACTGACAACTACAAACTGTGAGTGACTCTGGTAAGACAGGCAGCTTCCTTCAGCCTGCTTGGGGGTTGTTTTGGGAAGGGACAAATGTCATCACCTTTTTGATTACATGGATATTATTCACTGTGACCATGCTGTTCTGCTCTCTGATCAAGATTAAAAATGCATAATTTTCTCTGTACTCACAGTCTCTCCCATGAAAGGGAATGCAGTGCACCAGGGAAGCTTCCAAACAAATTACTGTGTGCCTTGCACTAACTTTCATTTTCTCCAGGTGAGATAGTGGCATTTGACCAGGCCCAGACATTGAGAAAAAGAAGTAATTATATAGTTTGAAATGTGGGAATTGTAACCATGAGGCTTCGAAACAGAATATTTATTTCATTTGCTCTGCCTCTCTCCTTTCCTTTCTGCCAAGAGAAAACTTTGAGGTAATTAAAACAAACAAACAACCCCATAAAAAACCAAACCAAAACCAAACAAAAAACCCCAAGAAATACTGAACAAAATAATTATGGCTATTCTCCATCAATTTTAGCTTGTTGTTGGTCTTTATCTAGTTTGAGCTTCTGCAGTAGGGAAGTCAATTAAGACTAAAATTGCCTTTTATCTTTATGATGTGTTTGACAGCATGCTTTACATAGAGCTGACCAAAGAGATTCTCCTTGAACAATGCCATCCTCTGACCAAAGAAAGCCCTGTACTCCATGAATCTGAGCAGTACAAAATGTCTCCCTCCTTTTCTCTAATTATAGAATTATAGATTTATTTAAGTTGGAAAACACCTCTTTGACTGTTGAATCCAACCACAACCACAGCACTGCCAAGTCCACCAGTAAACCATGTGCCAAGTGCCAAATCTACACATCTTTTACATACCTCTAGGCATGGTGACTCCACCACTTCCCTGGAGCCTGTGCCAGGACTTGGCAACCTTTTGAGTGCAGAAATTTTTCCTAATGTCCAATTTAAAACATTCGTAGCATAACCTGAGGCCATTTGCTCCTGTTCTGCTGCTTGTTACTTGGGAGAGAAAAGGAAGGACAGGAGGGACCTTATCCCTCTCTACAACTCCCTGAAAGGAGGGATAAGGTCCTTTCTGTCCCTCCTTTTCTCCAGGCTGAATAATCCCAGCTCCCTCAGCTGCTCCTCATCAGACTTGAGCTACAGATATGTCACCACTCCATTTCCCCTCTCTGGACACAGTCCAGCACCTCAACATCATTCTTGACAATTGTACAAGAAGTTCTGCAGCTTCTGAGGACACTTCTTTTATTCTCTGTCTCCAGGTCCAGAACTGTGACCCTGTGCTGTCCCATGTGTGTTTGACATCCCCACTCTCTTCCATAAATCCTCACTCCAGCTCTCACACATAACTAGAGGATGCAGAGAAGCTGACAGGGACAATATGTAAAAGTGATGGATGTTTAGGAGGATACAGATTGTTTTCTCTGGTAGAAGATGGCTTTCCTGGTTTATGTGAGAAACTTGGAGGTGTGTCTCAGGAATATTAGTTCAAGGAATAAAATTTCATGCAGCATAATAGCTACAGGAGGAATAACAGTTTTGACCTCAGGTGGTGTTTCTCAATCCCTTTTATCACAACACTCATGGAATATTTTTTGGAGAAAAGGACCTTTCTAGACATTGCTACTGCATTGCAAAAGTAATAATATCATAATTGGAACAATCAATAAAAATTAAGTAATTTTTTCATATAATTTTCTTACTTAATTTTGGGGATGTGTCTAGGTACTGTAGTTATTTCATGTGCAACCAGTTGTGAAACTTGTGTCTAAAGGCCTACATTGTCTTTGCCAGTACCAGCTGCTAATCCCTAGATACTGTATAACAAATATGCAGTTACTGCCACACTTTGATGGTAAGGGTGGTAGTGACTGTGTATTAATTTGTTATACTATTTGTTATATTATATTTGTAATACTGTATAACAAATTAATATGCAGTCACTGTCCTTTGATTTGTAAGTAATTGTCAAATGCTGAAAACTGCTGAGTGTGCTTGCCATCTTCCCAGAAAGTCACACTATCATAGAGTTGCCATAGGTGCTGGAAGTTATTTCCTGGAGGGAAGTGCTGGATGGCAAAGCTGTGAACAGCATTGTCCCAGTGTTTTCTTCCATAGGAGACTCAGATAAATGTGGAGGGGCATTGGTTACATGTGTCCCTCCCTCCCTCAGGGAGCTGGTAAAAAAGCAACAAAGAGCCAGCAGAGAGGCAGATGTTGAGACAGGGCAGATTAACAGGGCTTGTCAGGGCACAGTCTCAGCTTTAAGTTAAATTTTGATGGGAGTTTCTTGCCACACACAGTCCGTAACTCTAAATCCCCTTATTCCCTTCATATTAGCACTACTATTAGCAGTGCAAGTCCCTGTCATGCAGCTTTCCTTGGAAGTGAGGAGAAAAAGCTTCCCTGGACAGGGAAGAAAGGCATGAATCAGACTTCTGGCCCCTGCACTTTATGCATGGCCAATTGTCACTTTGCCACTTTAATAAAACAGATGTTCTCTGTTAGCAGCTTAATGCAATTAGTGTAATACTTCAAAGGGCTGCTGCCCCTGCCACTGTGCTGGAGATTGAGGAGAGTGTGATGGAGGCTTATTGACCTTCTGGGCTACTGCTTGGGGTTTCTGTCCTACTCAAGCTATAGAAAACCAAATACAGAAATGGCCCCTAAATCTTTCTCCAAAGTATTTTTGGATGCTTATTTAGGTTGCTAAATCAACCTCTCAAATCTAAAATGTTACAGAAAAGAGCTCTGCCTGAGAAAAGCCTGTGAGGAATGATGGAGTAATTGAAAGCTGAGCTGCCAGGTGCAGTTTTGGCCGAGGATGTGTTGCCTTCTCCGGGTTATGAGCCCTCCTGACCCTCCATAATGGCCACGTGGCTGCTTCTCTTTCAGTCTTCTTTTGGCTCCTGTCTTCTGCAGCTTTACTCTTTGCCACACCCTAATTAAAGACTTTGAAGACTTGAAAATACCTCGCTGCAAAGGATTACAATGGGTAGTGTGAGGTGGAGAGAGGTAATGGAATTGGTACAGCTCCATTTATATGAATCTGGGATAATGCATTGCTACAAGTTGAGTGTAGTAATTAGAA
Source organism: Taeniopygia guttata (assembly GCF_048771995.1). Taxonomy (NCBI): domain Eukaryota; kingdom Metazoa; phylum Chordata; class Aves; order Passeriformes; family Estrildidae; genus Taeniopygia; species Taeniopygia guttata. The sequence continues at coordinate 17,340,567 of NC_133034.1, read as the reverse complement.
TTTTTGAGTTGTGCTGGTTCTGCCTCTCATGTTTTGCATTTAAATTCCTACCATGCAAATTTAGGAGTATTAATACTTGCCTGATTAGAAAGCCTGCTCCATTAGACATTTTAATTATAAAAAATTCTGTAGTGCTGTGTAATTTCTTGCCTTCATATGTAGTAATATACATCTTTGTCTTGATGCATCTCAAATGTATTTAGTAATGATAAAGCACCCTGTGATATTTTCTGAAGTGTGAACTAAAGAAGGGAAATCATTGCTTATTCTTAGTATTGTATAAAGTACATTGGTGTTCTAGGTCAGTGCTTATATCTGGATGTTTTTAACCCTGGTTTCATAGAATAGACATTGTAAGCTCCTGGATATTGACATTCTGTTCCTATGGATTGTTTTGTGACAATCAAAGACAGGGTGGGGGTCATATTGGTATTTCAATCTTTACCTATTCCCTTGTGTGTTCACTGCTGTACATTACTGCAACTTTCTCAGCCTTTCCTGGTCTCCAAGTCTTCTCTGGTTTGAAAAGCTGCTTCTCACTTTGCACTCCCTGGTACAAACCCCTGTAACCCTTTAAAGCTCTGTTTCTCTCCTCATGGTTATAATTGCCATGCTCACAATCTGCAACCAGCCTGGTGAAGAACATGCCAAGAGAGAAGCACTCACCTGCAGTGTTCCCTGCTGGGGACATGTGATTTACCATCCTAGGTAAATTAAGATCTAGCTGAAATATGATTGGCATTTTTTGTAACTACAAAAAGATGTAACTACATTGAGTCAATCCCCAGAGCTGATGTTTTCAGTTGAGACTCTCTGCCATGTGTCCATTCTGAACACAATAGCAGATTGACCAGGTCATCTCAGACTGCTGGGACCTGAGTGGAAGTGGAACACCATCACCAGAGCCATCCTCTGCATTTGAGGCTATTTTAAAGTCAGTATTTTTATTCTGGAGGATGCCCATTGTTCTGCTTCAGAGTTTGTTTGTCCTTGATGTGTCTGAACACATGATCTCTTGGTCAGCCATGCCAAGATAAATTTCCTCCAAAGCATCTTTTACTCCTTCACTCAGCAAGATTGACTGGGGCACCCCTGAGTCCTTGGCCAGTTTATAGCTCAGGCAGGTTTGGTGCCAAGACTTTTGCACTTCTCAGTGCAGAGCTCGAGCAGATTGTATCTATCTCTCTGTCTTCCCATTTCCCTTGGGACAAAAAGCATTTTTAGATTTTCTTAAATGGTTTAAAGTAATTGAAGAACATTTAAAGTAATGTAACTTTGATGCCATTGCTTTATCAACCAAGTTTTTAATGTTTTCAAGTTTAAAAAACCCAGGTAAATTGTATCTGTTTTATCATACAGATTGTTTTCTCTATTCTGTGAAATGTTAAGACTGTGGAATGACTACATTATGCTTTATTTAGATATCCTTGGGGTGAAAAACATGGGCAGCCAGCTACTGGTCTTGCTTTAACTTTCCTTTGACTAGTTCCTGACCTATGTTCAGCATTTGTTTTCAGTGTTTTCTCAGCCATTTGCTCTTTGATTACAACTCCCATAGATTTCTATGTTTTTCTATAGATTTCTATTTTTTCTATTTTTTTGTGACAAACTTTTATGACACACATTTCTGGGTGCTTAATTTCTGTCAGATTTTGTGGGAGTCTCTCATGGAGTTTGTTTATTTAGGTTGACTTAACAGTGCTCAGCCATCATTGTCCTGTCATTGTGGTTTTCCTTTTCTTGGCAGTCGTCAGCTGTGCTGTGAGGAAACCACTGATATAGACTGAGATGATAAACTGCCCCAGCTCATAACATCAGCATTGCATTTTAGAGTTTTTTGCCATATTTTTGCTGGTGTTTCTCTCTGACTTTTCTGAAAAGATGGTATTTGTGGACTTTGAAATTCTACTTTTACCCCCACAGGCTTGCACATCCTCCCTTACTCACTAGCAGGTGTAATACAGTGCTGTTGCCCTACAAAAAGGCTCCTAATGTAAAAATACTGATTTCAGCCTCTTCTTGTGAAAACAGAAACTGGTTCTTTATGTCAGGCTTAAAAAGATATCCTCTAACATATTTTTACTGTCTTTTCCTGTTGATTTTCTTAACCTTTTGAGGAATTTGCTTACATCCTCAAGGTTTTTATGCAGAAATTATGGAGATGATCCCAGGTACTTTGCATTTTCCAGCATTATGAGAAAATCATACAGCTATTTCTTACACAGAGGTGTCATGCAGTTCCCAGTAATCTACCCAGAGAACATCAAGTTGCCCTTATCTTAGGTAAACTCTCTGTGACAAAAGGTCATGCAGCAACTAGGACCAGGGGTGCCAGTCCCATTTCTGTTGCTTTTCTCATTTTTATTTTGGATATTAACATCAATTATATAATTTTTTCCCCACTCCTTGTGCCACCTGAATTTCAGCCTTAATGCTCCCATATTTTAGGCTCATTCCACCCTGTGAATTTTGCAAGTTCCTGAGACAACTGTGGGCAAAGATTTAAAAAGCGTAGCAATGTATTCTGCAATTTCCTCTTCTGAATATTATTTATTTGAAGCCTCACTCAAGGCACTTGACTGAATCTTTGTGCTCAGTGTATGAATAGTTCCTGTGCTTCAGAGATCCTAATTCCGTTATGACAAACGTGTTACAGTTTATTCTTTATACTGAAATTTTGATGTCGCAAAGCTGAAATTAAACCTTTGCTTGCTCAAGTGTTTCAGGACCATGCTTGTTTGATTGTTGCATTACCTGCACAGCTTTACTTTTGCAAGTATTGTGCTAATCTTCATTAGACTTACTTCACACAGTGCTTTTAAGTCCACTAAAAATCTTAACTTTGGCTTCCTGATAACTCTCATTAAAACTTGCTGGTTTTGCCTCTGCGTTCACTTCTTTGGACTGCCCTTTTTTTTTGGCTACCATTTTTAAGGAAAGCTGAGTTTTCTGCCAAAAATACAAACCCAGAAAATATTGCTGATAGTCTGTTCAGAAGAGGATACATCAAACAGGAACAGGTCCATGTGAACACAAGAACCTGATTTTCTTTCATCCAGCTCATCCAGTGACATCAGGTACTGGTGGAAGTAACTATTCATGCATCTGGCTTCAGACAGTTGGGGAAGTTAAAAACACTGGAAAATAAAGCTAAATGTAACATTTGGCTGGATAAATTGCTGGCTGGTTCATTTGGCTTTGTCCTGCTTATGACACTGGTGATTTGGTTCCAGTTAAACCTGACCCATATTCTGAAAGAACTCAATTCATTTACTGATCTCAAAATACTAATACAATACCAATGTGAAACATCTAAAATTAAGCAATGGAATCTGGACTACACAGAGAAGAGATGAACATGGCAACATTTAGTCTTTTCATAAAATGTATGTAATTTCTCCTGGCTTCAGTTGTCTGCACACAGAACTTTCTTCCTTTTATTCCAAAATTTTTTAAAGTTTGAAACTGATGTTTTGGTTTGAAGAAACAAATTTTTCCGATTTTATGTTTTGCTGATTTCAGCCTCATAATGGGCAATGGTACCTAATTTGCACTGGTTTTAGCAAAGCCATGGGACCCACCTCAGCCTGATTCCCACCATGTTGTCCATTATATGCACAGATAAGGTGATAAAAGATGTTGCCTTCTTGTGTTGCTTTCTCTGTATAACACAGGCACGTTTGTGCCCACAGAAGCTGCAAAGCCTGGCCAGCTGAAGGAGATGGATGGCAATCACTGAGTCACATCACTTTCTTTATGCTGCCAGCTTTGCAAAATACCACATTTGTGTCTGCGTTGGAGGGCACAGCACAGTTTCTTGTTCAGACTTGAACTCATTTTTAGTGAAGACACTTTCTCTTTGCAATGCAAGATTGAATCCTCTAGTTGCTGTCACACAGAGCTTTCCCCCTGTCTGTGCTTCAAACTCAGTGTGAGTCCCTTCATTATCAGAGGGCAGATTTTTAATGTGTCCTGTAAATTTATTGAGAACTGGTAATAAGAGCCAGGATTCTGAAACTGACTTAAAAATGTAGGAAAAAGAAAAGGTACATGAAGCTTTCAATTAGGTTATATTAAAAAAATGTATAAAATAATCGGAATTTCATATTTAATTTTTGAATATGAAAATTGTAATGTTGTGATTTTCTTAATTATTTAATTGTAATGTGAAATTTTTAAGCACTTTGTCATTAATGTTTACTTGGTGAAATGCTTATTTTTTCCATTTACTGGAAAAAAAGGCTTGAATGCTCAAGGCCAATTTTTCAGAAATCTCAGGTAGCAATCTCATCTTCTAATTGCATCTTTAGTCGGTAACTACACTTGTTTTTGCCTGTGTAAACTGTGTGTACTGGCAGGCAAATTTGAATTTACAACCACATTTAAATAATGCTTGCGACTAAAACGCCTGGAGTATCTTACCTATTGTACGTGTGTACCATATATCCAATCTAGCTTATTGCAAATATATACTCCATACTATTGTAGCTATATTCTACGTAACTGTGTAGTCTAACCTATATGTAACACTCTTAATCTGAATTAAGTCATTGTAAGGCAAATCACCAAGTATGTTTTTAAAGTTCCCAAAGCAGGTGAAACTGAGTTTCACTCATCTCATGTCCAGTGGTGAGCAAGGGCTCTCACCTGGAGTCACTCCAATCCAGATCTCCCAACAGACACCAGCACAAGCTTCAGGAAAAATACCTCCAGTACAAGTGATTCCACATTCCAATACTGAGGCTTGCTGAAAGCAGAGATGTGCTTTTGATTAGGGATCAGTTTGATACATCACAGTATGGCAAATAGATGGGGTGCAGGAAAAGGGCAGGCATTGATGAAGAGGGAGGGACGGAGGGAGGGAAAGGAGCTGAGACTTTCTAGAACTCAGTCTGCAGACAAAACTGGTGGAACAAGAAGCAAGATTACTTTTTCCCAGCTCCAGTACCTCCTTTTTGATAGAGACAGCTATAAATCAACTGGCAAATTAGCTCAGAAATGCTAACAATAACTCAAGGCTTTATAGTTCTGGTCATTATTTTGTTAATTGTTGAGTTTTTCAGGCTGCAAAAAGCTTGCAAGCAATTTCCTCCTGGACCAACTCCTCTCCCATTGCTTGGAAACTTGGTGCACTTGAACTTTCAGTTTCATCGGGATCTTCTGATGGAGGTATTTCTTTTAATATGCTCTTAATTATTTTTAGCCATGACTGCAAAATTGTGATTAATTAAAGGTTTTAAGTCTGTGAAATTTCCAGACAAGGTGTGTACATATAAAAATCAATTGATTCCTAGATTTGAGCCACCTTATGTGGAATATGTCTTCTTTATGAGAAAGTTAATGCCCTTAAGAATCAAGTCAACCTGGGGACAGAGTTTATGACTTGTTATTAAAGTTGAAGAATACCAATAATCTGAAAAATGATTCTGCACTGCTAAGTGTGAAGCTGTATCCAATATAGTGACAGTTATATCTGCTATCCCTACATTATACTTTTTAAAATTCTCACTGGCATTGACTAATTTGTTGGTAATACAGTGCATGTATGCTTGTAGTACAGGAAGTGCATTTGTTCCCCATCTTCCCACAGCTCCTGAAAAGTGTGTGTTGTTAGTGACAGCTGCAGTAATTCCTCTAATGGTTTGCAGGTGACCTCTAGTTCAGGTGGATGCCTGAGAGCACACATGGGCCAATGTGTGCAGAGCAGACTCAGGCTGTGATGCTCTAGCAGGGAGAGGAAAGCCAGAATCTAAATAAATATGAGGAGAAGCAAGGGTCTGGTGTGATCAACTGGATGTAATTTTGTGGCACCTTAGACACTGTCTGACACCTTTTCTGTATCATTGTGGGTATGTTAGAGCAGAGTCCATACTTGTACAAAGCTTTTTTTATGCATGATTGGAGTTCCTCTGCCATACAAACATCTCTGCTTGGATACCTCTGCTGTGTCCAATGGTAAGTGCTCTCCTCAGTACTATGAGGAAACCCTGGACTCAAATGCAGCCCACTGGTACTTCATGGCTGTTGGCTAATTTCTGTGCCCATGTCCTCTCCCAGAGCACACAGATGGTGCAGATTCTATCAGCTTATTTCATTTTGCAAAAGCAGGACTTGCTGGAGGCACAGAGCCCCAGGGTTGCGCAGAGTGTGGCTGTTCAATTAACAAGGTACAAAACACTGGGGTTGGAAGAGATGCAACATAAAGTACAACAACATAAAGTACAAAGTTTTCTTTCTTTTACTGCAGAGTTGCTGCAGAATGTGCTTTGAAAAGAAAATAACTTCTCCCCGGGGTAAATAAAACTGGCTGCTGAAAGCCTTATTCTCAGCAAAACAACAGCTTCTTCCAGCTACAATTATATGCATGGAGATGATGCTTTCAGTACAAAGCTGTCCACTGGGCTGGCAAAGAGCAGGTGCAGTGTCTGTTTGAGATCTATATATGGAGATTCATCTGTTCTTTTTCTGGTACCTTTTCTCCTTACAGCTGGCAAAAACTCATGGTAACATGTACACTCTGTGGTTTGGGTGGGTCCCAGTGATTATACTGAATGGATTTCAAGCAGTGAAGGATGGTGTGACCACACACCCTGAAGATGTTTGTGGGAGGTTGGTGACACCTTTCTTCAGAGCACTGGCCAAAGGAAAAGGTGAGATTTTCCTGCCATTAATAGTGTAAAGGAATGTTGACTTGAAAAGTACTCTGCCCTCCCATTCAGAAAGATCTTCCATCAGATATTGTTCAAATCCTCCACTGGCTTTTCAGAATATCTTACTGTTCACCATGGTGCCTTTTGCACTGAGCTTTCCCTAGCCTAGGAAACACTTCATGTTGTTTCTATGTGACCTTTTGGCTGTATTCAGGATGTTTATATGTGATCCAACCCAGAACCCAGCAAGCTTGCCCTCATCACAGACTAATGCATAGTGGTACACATGATTTTGCTTTATATCACATGAATACAATGCTTGTTTGGTTACTGTATACATTATGGCTGCCAAACACTTTCCATCTTGAGTAAGAGACCTATAAATCCCTACTTCAGAATTCACATTTCAGTACTTGTGGACATTTTGTGAATACCTTTTGATTGCAAGAGTGCCTCCAACACAGGAAAACTCACTTATTCTTAGAGTATTCCAGCAGTTTGCAGTATTTTTTCCTGCCTCTGCAGTTGCTAGACAAAGCAGACACAGATTGTTTAAAGCTGGATAAAGCCTCACCTTCACAGTAGTAGTCCAGGGCTCTTCAGGTGATCAGAAGTGCAATCTAACAATTAAAGGAGTGTTGTCTCTTCCAGGGTAGAAACAGAGCCCAAATGTCACTTATCTTTCACCTTCATCACCTCAGCCTACAACCATCACATTAACTGATCTATATCTCCGCAAACATACCCTGTCCTGAACTCTACTCTGTGGAAATTAATCCAATTATTCCTGTCTTGAGAATGATTACCTGAGTATGGCTAAAGCAAATTTCCTAAAAAGGCTTCTTAAGGAGTTTCAGAGCTTTTTAAGACATTAAGAAATGGCACAGTCAGAAAATCCCGAGTTTGCTCTTTTCAGTGATTAATGACATTCAATGTAAAGAACATGTGGTCTAGTTATAGTTTGGGTATGCTTGGCTATGATTTTTTGTTACCAATAATTTCAACTAAAGATACTTGTATCACAGTCTATTCCCCGATTTATTCCATGTATTGTATAATATATATTTAAATGAATTGTTCCATGTCTGTGGCAAATATTAACATGCCAGGGAACACCCTCAGGTATTATACTTGCAAGTGGGCGCTCCTGGAAGCAGCAGAGGCGTTTTGGAATAATGACTCTACGCAATTTGGGAATGGGGAAAAAAGGCCTGGAGCATCGAGTGCAAGAGGAGGCCTCTCACCTGGTGGAGTTTTTTGTGAACCTCAAAGGTATTTTACCTGCTAAGAAATCAGGCATTTTTCAGTCTGGATATGGATCCATATCTTCAGTATGCAAACTTACCTACCCCTTCTAGGGGATGTATCCAAACTTACCAAAGCACAAGAGCAGATAGAGCCTAGAATCACAAGTATTTCCTTCTTGTATAGCTCTTCATACATCTAGTGAAACTGGAAACATCTGAAATTCCACCTCCATGGGCAGATAATTTCTCTGTGATATATTGTGCAATGACATGATGCTGCTGAACTGCACAGCCAAACCATTCTCAGGCTGCCTGCCCTGGGTAACTGAACACTATTGCAGAGCTTAGTAATTTCCTTAGATTTCAATGACTTTGGGTGCCCTGCTTATTTTAATGTCTATCTGGCTAAGTAACTATTGGCTAAGTAACTACTGGCAAGAGAAACAAAGTAGGAGGTGGGAGGGAACTTCAGTGGATTATCAGGTTAATCCTAGAGTCTATGACAGGATGATTTCTATCCAAATCACTTTTTATGAATATCTGTTTCATAGCTTTAGAAGAAATCATCAGACAGAGATATGATTTACTGCTCACTGTTGAAACTGTAAAAATTTCATTGTATTTAATTTGCAGTTCCTGTCTATTCTTCTTCTTAAACCTGCCCACATTCCTCCAGGTTTTCCTTGTAATTATATTTTTACATTTTTGAACATATCTGCCACTGACTTCCCTTAGTTCATGTCCAGTGGCACTACTTCCTTCTCACATTCTCTCCTCACAGCTGAAGACAGCAGATTTGATGTGACACCCTAGAACTGATCTTAGCTGTACAACATTATTTCACAGGAATGGCTGTTAAATTGTTTTAGATATATGAGGAAACAGTTTAACAGTGTACTTTATTTTAAGACTATGTTTTATTTTCCTTAATTTGTGTTAGTGCACATCTCTGTCCTCATTCACACTCCAGATGGATAAAGAGAACATTTTATTAAATCTTTAATAACATCAAGTCCTATCTGTATAAGGATCACCTGAAAAAACCACAGAGATTAATTCCAATTATTGTGTTTGCAGGAAGACCTGTGGATCCTTCTTTCCCTCTTTTCCATTCTATTTCAAATGTAATTTGTGCTGTGGTTTTTGGATATCACTTCTCTGATGAGGACAAAACCTTCCATGAACTGATCCATGCTACAGAGAAAATATTCAGGTTTGCAGGCAGCTTTGTTCATCAGGTGAGTAAATCATATGCTGGTTTTTTTTTTTTTTTTTTTTTTGAAATAGGTTGAAAGTGAAAGAGCAGATACAAAAATAGGTCTTCACTAAATACACAACAACAGGCAAATATAGCCTGGGAGCTAAGAAGTGTCCTTGGGGAGGGACCTTATGACTGCACCCTTGGTTTTAAGAACTCTCTTGGGTTTTTTGCAAGTGTAAAGGCTTTAAGTCCTTTAGTATTTCTGAAACTATTAACAGAAACTTCTAAATTTAATTTGAGACTGGAATTGGTAATATATTTGAATTCTGCTGTGCTGCTCCTCCCACTTCTATTTACTTCTCCAAATATGTATGTAATTCTTCTGCTTTTTATCACTCTGCAAATCATATGCTGAAAATTTTCTTTTTTCCCCTACCTCACAAATGATAAAATATTAATTATTAATCTATTCCTTGCTGTGTTATAGCTCACCATTCACACATTGCAAAAACAGTAGATACATTCTCTGACAGTCTCAGGGAATTCAAGAATTCAAGTTCTGTCAGAGATTTTTTTTGTAGCTCCTTCCCACAAAACACTGTAAAGACCAACTTTGTACTTGAAGCATCTTGCAGCGCATTTAAGGTATTCCTCATGAATTAGACTTTGTGGCTTAGACCCTTAAAGAGGGACAAGCTGTGTGTAATGAGGAATGTGGATGGCATAGTGATGGCATTTGTCAGTGACATGGTACCTCTTGAGTGTCCTTCCTGCAGATGTACGAAATCCTGCCCTGGCTGCTGTGTCACCTTCCTGGGCCTCATAAGAAGGTGTTGGCTTGCTATGATGTCCTGAGTTCTTTTGCAAGGAAGGAGATCAGAAGACATGTAGAGAGAGGGATACCAGCTGAACCACAGGATTTCATTGACTTTTACCTGGCTGAGATTGAGAAAGTAAGTGTTCATTCTGGCTGGTTATGCTGTTATGAAGCATAAGGTCAAACAGACCATTGAACCCCTCTGTGTGGCCCTTCCACCATAGTTTCTTACATTTCACAAGCTTCTTAATATGAATACAATATCTTAGCACTTACTGACAAGTCTCACAAAGGCATCCAGTTTTGTATTTTGGTAACATGAATGAATTACCATCAGGTATGACAGTGAGTGAACCCATGAGCTCTTACCTGCTTTCCATAAATATCCATGAGTACACTTCAGTCCTGTAATAAATATGAGACAGTTTATTCCTGCAAGCTACATAACTTTGGTAGACCACCTCATCTTCTACAGCAAGGCTCATGTTTACAGTGGGATTAAATACATATGCACAAATCACTGCCCTGAAATAGCAGGCATGCTTCTTGGGACCCAGTGTGTGTGCTGCGGCCCTGGCTGTCCTTGTGCCACATAACTGTCTGTTTTCTCCATTGGTAATGGAGAATCATCATCCCTGTGTTACCTCTGATTTCCCCACTGTTTGGGGCATGGCTGGCTTGGCCCCATACTCAAATTGGAAAGCCTAGAAAACGATTTCACAAAAAATGCCATAATCAGCATTAATCTTCTTCCCTGCCCAGGCTATTATTTTCCATAGTAGGAAGTAGGACTGAGCCAGAGAAACTCTGCCAAGACCTTCTGTTTCAAACTTTTTTTCAAAGTTTTCAGGAGGTAAAAGAAGCACCTCTTTCTTAGGGTAGATGAAATTTATGTAGTTTCTACTTCTGGTCATAAGCTTTCAGCTAGTCAGCCTGCTGTGTCTTCACAGTGTTGGCTCATGGGCTCTGAAAGATACACCATTTTACACTCAGTATCTGAGTGAGTATGACAGGATTTACTAAAATAAGCATTTTAGAGGCAAAGATGCATCTTTCTCTGGTGTCAGTGGTGCAATTTATTGCCGTCTGTTTGTTTGAAAATGTTTTTGCCTAATGTATTTTCTCTAGTTGTATTTTTATTTTACTTCCCTATTACTCAGAAGGAAATACATGAGTACCTCTTGCCCATCAGTTCACATTTATCCTGAACTGAGAAAAGAAATTACTCGCAAAATGATCTGTTGAAATTCTTTGATCCTGAGCATTTTCCTTTGGCATTTGCTGCCACCATTCGATACCAAGGCCGAGCAATGACATATTGTAGGGCACTTGCTTGTAAGTGCACTCTAGTCCAACTGCAAACTTGTAGTGTGCTTTGAAGTTTTTGTGATTAAGTCATCAAGCACAGAATTGACTTCTTGTGATAAAAGAATAATCCACCTCATGAAAGACAGCAATGCAGGCTTACTGTGCCTATTTGGGAAACTACTGAACTTTTAGTATGCATCAAAAACTGTAATTTTGACTATTCTTTGTGCATATGCCAGCTGTGGAAGTCTCACAGCTCTTACACAGAGGGCATGCAGGATAACCAAATTTTCATTCTTTAACTTCAACTTTTATCACCATCTACAGTCTAAAGAGGGGGCCAAGCCCAAGTATGATGAAGATAATTTGGTATATGTCATAAATGATCTTTTCCTTGGTGGATCAGAGACCTCAAGCACTACATTGTACTGGGGACTGCTTTATATGGTGGTGAATCCAGACATCCAAGGTGAGAGTGGTGGGGTTTTCCTGTTTATTTTTATTATCCTATACTAAACTTAGGCATTAAATATTACTAAATCACAGGGTATAAACCTAATGTATGATGTTGAAATAATGCATTTTTCTGTTGCTCCAAGAAAAGTGACCACCTAAAGTATTTTATGCATTTTTCTCCTCTGAAGTGGTGAATATTTCTCCACAGTGAAAGTGCAGGAGGAGCTGGATGCTGTTCTGGGTCCTTCCCAGTTAATTTGTTATGAGGATCGCAGAAAACTGCCCTACACAAATGCTGTGGTTCACGAGATTCAGCGCTTCAGCAACATTGTCTTTGTTGGTGTCCCCAGACTGTGTGTGAGGAACACAACTCTACTGGGATTCCCTGTCAAAAAGGTACAGACACATTTTCAGCTTCTGTTCTTTCTTCGGCAGAGAGGGATTTCAGTTTGGTAACCAGTGTTCCAGCTATCACTGCTCTCCATTAAACTCAGGAATGTGGTGCCTGGGGAAGAGTTACTATCTGTGGAACCAGGAATGAAAAGTCTTTTACTTGGCATGTAGATGCTCACACAGCTTTTAAGGCCTCTGCCAGGGACACCTCAAGTTCCCGCCCATCACAACGGCAGAAACCAGCTCTGCTTGGCAGGGGATGGACTGAGAGGAGAAACTGGATTGCCAAAGCACTGGCTAAGACATTCCTGACCAGCTTGGCACTTGCCCAAATGCCAACAAGCAACAGTTTTATCCATCAGGCACAAACTGATGGCTGACAGGTGCTAGTAGTAGGAACTGAAACAACAGTTTCTTCTTTGCAGGGCACCATTGTTATACCAAATATAGCATCTGTTCTGTATGACCCTGAGCAGTGGGAGACCCCTCGACAGTTCAACCCTGGCCATTTTCTGGATAAAGAAGGAAACTTTATACCTCGAGAAGCTTTCTTACCATTCTCAGCAGGTAAAGGCATTGACAGTTTGAACTAACCCAGCAGATTAGATGATTAATACAGAAGTATGAGATCATGGTATTTCTTCAGATAACATCTTCTATCTCTGCTGTTTGCTGCCTTTAAAGAACATTCCTGGCTTGTTTCTGCCAAAGGAAAGGCTTCTGTGCTGTCAGACCCCAAACTGTTCATAGGACACTGTGGTGGGAATCCCACTCAAACTCCCGAACCTCTCAGGCTGGCTGCACGCTGCAGTCATACACAAGTTTTGTCTGTAGTATTCCTTACACCTAGCTATTTTCCTGAGAAGTAATTTGTCCTGTGTGAATTGGAGTTGATTGCAATACCTTCTAAAGAAATAAACTGAAAGGAAAGCAGACGGCACCCTGATAAACACAGGATTATATTCTTGCTTACAGAACTGAAAATCCAGTTGCAAAAGAAGGAAACAAGGCAACAATGCACAGAGAGTAATCATACCTAGCAGCAAAGTTCCTTAGTTTGTTGATAGTCACTTAAATGTCCACACAGAAGTGGTTTCTTAATTCAAACAGCTTTTTCTTTCCTTATATTTGTGTATGTAATATTCACCTTTTCTGCTCACACCAGTTATGCCAAGGAATGGGAATCCTGGGAAATGAACAGTAGGCCTCATGCTTTGCCTATTAAGTGACCAAGCCTCTGTTCAACTGCAAATGCGACTACTAAATAATTTTGCTCTGCTGATGCTAACTCACTAGAGCATGTGCAAACAGCTGGCAGGTATTTTGTGTGTGGTCCTGAAGTTCAATATCTTCTGTAAAAGCAAAATAGCTTTTTTTCTGTTGGGTCAAGAAAGAAATTATGTTGGCGCCTCATGGGTTTTCATTGAAATTTTAATTTTGTGTCTCTTAACCTAGGACATTGGATGGGATCTTTTTGAAAGGGAATTCACATAGTTTTAGTTCTGTGGCTTTCATGTTGTTCTTCTTGAACAAAAAACAAAACCCACCTCTGCTTTCAACAGGAATGAATGAAGTGATTATGAAACTGAAAAATTCCTAGACCCTCACTGTCCTTTCCTCTCTCCTCTGCAGGGCACCGGGTGTGTTTGGGGGAGCACTTAGCCAGGACTGAGCTCTTCATTTTCTTTGCCAGCCTGCTGCGGGCGTTCACCTTCCGCCTCCCCGAGGGAGTGACCAAGATCAACACTGAGCCCATTTTTGGGGGCACTCTGCAGCCCCACCCCTACAGGGTCTGTGCCATCCCACGCTAGGCTGCAGCAGCCACAGGCCAGCATGAGACAGCTTGAACCACTTTACCTCCGTGAATTTCCTCTCTAGTGTGTAAACCTCCTTCTGGCTATTGATATTAGTCCACCCAGAGCTATTCAGAAAGTGGATGCAAGCCAAGATCCAGACTAACAATATTTTTTTTGGTCTGCTCTTTGTGAAAGTCATGGATATTCTCACAGGGATCTTGCCCGTATGTTCCCCTCTGAGAGCACTTGAAGCCAGATGCTGCAGCTCCCAGCTGAGGCCATGCTGTGTCCCTCTGTCCTAGCCCAGCCAAATCATCCTCATGCTCAGTCCTGAGCAAACCTCAGGAAAATTCAGAGTATTTCAGCAAGAGCTGAGTAGGTGCCACTTCTGTGAGTGGCCAGATGACCTTAAGTAATTTGATGGCAGAAAGCACACTTTTAAAGCTCTATTTTGGCTTTAATGACCTTTAATGACCAGTTTAATTTGTCAACAGGTTGCAAAAAAAAAAAAAAAAAAAAAAAAAAAGAAAAAAAAAGAAAACCAAACCAACTCCCGAATCCCAGGAAATACAATTGAGTACGAGTGCCTTCACATCTGAATTTGATGTTAAGTATCAAGTATCTCCCATATACTAGGTAAAAAGTCATTCTAAAGTGGAAGAAAGAAACTTAAATTTGGTGTTTACTATCAATGTGAATACTATCAGTATGAATTTACAGCCTTATTATAGTTATATTGTCAATTTGTTATTTTATTTCTTGTTTTATTTTTAAAGATGTAGAATCACACCCATTATCAATCCTGCTTGGAGGAGGCATTGAATGTGGGATGCGAGAGTCACTTTGCATGTGAGTTTCACTGCTAACTCCATGACAGAGGAAGGTAGAAGCTTTGGAAGACAACCTCGAGGAGCTACCTGAACACTCAGAGAGCCTCTATTTTCTCTGTACCCTTTACTTTTTTATTGCAGCCCACACCACACTTCCTGGTCTTCATTCAAATCTCCCTTGCCCTCTATCAGTTCTTACTCCCACTTACCCTTTATCCATATAAACTCTATTTCAGTATTCACATTGATGTGATGACATCAAGCTTCTCTCTCCTTTTTTCCTGCACAAGTATTAGTAGAGGAATCCATGCTGAGCTCAAAAAAATCACCAGTGTGTTTTCAGGAAGGAGCCATCAAAACGTCCTTTGATAGAGGAATTAATTTGTTATTTAACATTGCTTTTATATCATCTCTTGTGGTGTCTGCTCAACACCAACCCCACTTTAATGCAACCCATCTCCAACTCTTTTGGGACAGAATGAAGTGTCTCTATTTTAAAATAAACCTTCCATTTAAATCCTATCAATATTTAGTACAACTGCAGGTTACCTCTGATCTGATGTCTGTTTATAAATTTTAAAAACAAATCATTCTTTCCCTGGATATCACAGGATATTGGTCCTCTGTGCTTGACTTGGGAGGGACTTTGTGGTGCCATTGTGTTTATTAAACCTCTACAAGTCAGGACTTTGTCTCAAGTAGGCAACAGATGGGAGAAAAAAAAAAAGGAAAAATCCTAACCTCCAACACCCTTCTACAGCTGGTGCCTCTCACTGCCTTTGCCCACTCCACTTGTCATCTTGCCACTTGCTGCAGAGGCTCAGCCACAAGATCTGTGTGCAGCTGGTTGTGCTCCAGGGCTGGAACAGTGACTCCATTGGCTCTGTGCTCAGTCCCACTGGTGCATGGCTTCCCCGTGACCAGGCAGGTCTCAGGAGAGGCATGAGGTGGAAAGAACTGCTAATGTGCTGCCCATTCCAGCCACTCCAGGACCCTGGCCACCAACCCCTACCAGGTGGTACAAAGGAGCACATTTGCTTTTAAACAGTCTACTGAAAATTTGGCTGAATAGCAGGAGATGCCCAGCTTTCCCTTTTGGAATCTGAGTTTTCAGACAGTCTTGCACAACAGTTTTGCTTTTCCTGAGCAGGGGAGCTGGTGTGGTGTGTGCAGCCTCCTGTATAGATTAGCCCATGTGGGTCAAGCAGCCAAACTGGGCAAGTAACGTGTCTGAAAACTTACAGCACCACTTTACACCCATGTATTTCATAAAGATTTGAAATGGGATGATGGAGGAAGACAAACAAACTCAGATAATCTGATAAAATTAACTTTGCTCTACCTCCACTCATTTGGGAAGCTTGGGAGGGCTTCTGGTGTAGGAAACAACCTAGAGATCTACCAGTAACTGTTCAGGTGTATATTTCCAGCTCCTGGAGAGACTGACTTCTGGCAGTGGAGAAATTTGCAAGTTACGGGGAAGAGTTGAATTGATCCCAGGGCAATGGTGAAGGATGACAGCACACTTATCTCATTTGGGCTCAACTGACTTCCCTAATCCCCTGTCCCCATTCTTCCCATTGCTTTCTGGCCCATTCAAGTGCAGCTTTCCCTTCTGATTGTCATCTGTCATCAGCTGGCTACCCACAGGTTCCAGCCCCATGGTACGTGTCTGCCTTAGGCCATCAAAGAGCTGCCAGGCCCGAAGGTGCACACCCTGCTGCTGATGGCTGTAGTGCTGTAACTTCTTTTAATTGCTGTGATTGATTAACCCTCCACCCCATTTTTTTTTTTTTAATTTTATAACAAGTGTCAGCCACAGCCTCAGGTCTCTGAGTTAAGATGGAACTGTCATCCATCATAATACGGTTTAGGTTTTGAAATCAGGTTGCAGGTGTCTCTTCCAGGGATGTATGTGCAACTGGGTGTGTTACTTTTTAAACCACTGTGATTGCTTCAGCTAAAAGTGAGTTCATGACACAGAACTGCAGAAGGGCTGCTTTGTTTTATATTTGCAGGCTAGCAGGAGAGTGTGAATCCAGAAAGACTAAAATATTTAACTTTGATGGCTATGAAAGAGCTGCCTGACATTATATAGTGCTCAGCTCTGCTAAGTTATGGTTCAGGAAAGCACTGACAAGTTGTCTGCCCCCCAGATCCTCTGCTAATGTTTTTCTTCTGCTTTTCTTTCTCTTTCATGATGGGCCTCTCCTGGGTAGCAATATTAGTGCCACAGCCATAAGCAGGACAAATGCTAAACTCCAGGGAAGCTATTTACCCTGGCAAAAGGAAAAAGCAGACACTGGAGACAAAGACAGCCTTGTGTAACAGTTGGTAGGTTCTGCATCCGTCCAGAAATTAAAAGCAAGGGTTGATTTTTTCACTTCTGTTCAAATAAGTTGTTTGGGGAACTATTTTGTTTCAAAGGCCCAGGCAAAACTGTCCCTGTGGAGGCTTCATGGAACGGCCCATTGGTGTGTAGTGCAGGAACCTAACATCTGTGGGACTACATTTTGGAAAAAAGAAATTATTTTTTGCACCAGCATATGCATTTGGGGAAACTATTTCTGTATTTAAGGAAGTTTAGAAACTCTTGGACAAACAGGAGGTGAAAGAACAGGAAACTTTTGCTGTCTCTCCAGTGGAAGATCTGGCAGGTGACAAATGCAACAAAAAGGGAGATGGGTCAAAAGAGCCAGGGGGGGTTGCACTGCACATACTGTGTTGGTAATCTGAGCCTCATCACATGGTTTGTACTAAATATCTCTTTCTGTTCAAAAAGCAATTGGATATATCTTCAGCAGGAAAATTACTTTAGGGTTGTTTAGTAACAATGCAGTGTTTGGCATTTGTACTGTTCTTACAAACTTTTCTAAGGCACTTGCAATCATGTGCTGTCAGAACATGAGCCTGGCTGAACTTCCACCTGAAACACCATGGCTGTGTTTGGGTTCTGAACAAAATTAAAATAGTTTCATCTTAATCTTGAATATTTATTGTCATTATTATGTCACATTCATATTTTCCATTTGAATAACTTCATCTTACTTTCAGACAGTGCCCTGACCAAGTGCCTGCTGAGACATAACTTGGGAAACTAGAAAAGATGCTCATCCAAGCAAGAGTAATCCTGGAGCATGAGCCAAAATGCACTAAATGCTATTCACTTCCCTTTGAAAGTTTTGCCTCTGGCACATTTCAAAGCTTAATTCATTCATTTGCCAAATGCCTTCAGGTGAGAAAAATGCACTGTGAACAGGAAATTTGATTTTCTTCAGTACTAAAATGAAACTTCATGTTTAAAAAAGATAATATGCTAGTTGAATTGGTGTTACACACACTTCCTTTACCACATTGTTAAAGAGCCATTTGTCATTGTGAGTGAGATCTTCATTTAAGTCCATGCTGTTAGGGCAGCCTTGAACTGGGAACAGTGGGTAATCTAAGACAAGGAAATCCCTCCTCATAAAATCCTTGTGCTGAAATGTTGTTATCGTCTCACTTCTTTTTATCTTCATTTTATATTTATATTATTATTGCCATTACATTTGTAATTGTGAAATGTTACATTAATAACATTTACAGCTGAAATAAATTGAAACAGCAAACTTGAGGGTCACATAAGAACAGATTTATGGATATTTGTAGACAGTTGATTTCAACATGTGTAAAATACAGTTGATGTACCTGCAAAAGTCACTGTGAACTCGAATAGCCAGTGGAAGGGAGAGAGAAAGAGACGTGTAGGGCTGCATATGCCCTGCAGAATAAAACAGGGGCAATCTTTTGATAGTAAAACTGTATAAGGAATATGTTTACTTTGGGTGTTTGTTGCAGCCAGTGATATAAGGCAGGCAGATGAGAAAAGCCTCGTCACGCAGTAGTTGGAGCACAAAAGATGTCAAAACAAGGGGTCTGAACAACAGCTTTGCCATTTCACAAAAAACATTACTAAGGCAGTTTTGTATGTAAACCAAATGGTGGGAGATATAAGCACCATGATTTGAATCAGCAAGTCATGTGTTAGAGTTGTAAATAAAATTTGTACGTAGGAAAAGGTCAGCTCTTTAACCTTTTTCCAATATCCATGGGCATGTTTCATTTCATCCTTGTCCCCCAGTCCTTTGAGATGTCTCTCCAGACTGAAATTACATTGTTAGAAATGGTTCTCATTTGCTGAGGTGAATTACACCTTGCTTTTAACAGCAACTCATAACCAGAGGTCTGGTCTAATCAGTTCTACCAAGAAAGTGCTTTCTCTGAGAGCAAATCTTACAAAGCCAAGAGTTTTTGTTGTTGGTTTGGGCTTTTGTGGGTTTTTTTATCTTGTTTGTTGTTGTGGGATTTTTATTGAGTCCAAATCAGTTCCCAGTCATGATTTATGGAAGAACAGTAAGGGCTGAATTTATGATTCTGTGGGTGTTAAGAGGGTATAGCAAAGACCCCCCCCAATGCACAGGCACCTAGCCAGTCACAGGAAGCTTGTTCAGGGCAAGAAACACCAGTCAGAAGATGGAGTGGAGCTGCATTTAGGAGTCCAAGTACCCCAAAACATCACTCATATTACTGGCTGCATGGTACACAGAATTCCTGGCTGACTGCAGACTGATTACAAGACAGCATGCAGGATTTGGGTGTCCCACCACTGAGCATCATGAGAGGTAAGGTCCATGTAACTCACTTATCAGTGTAACCATTAACAAACTGCCAATTTTTGTGTCTTCATTTATCCTTCTGATAGGACAGCCTTCTGATCTCATTCATCTTCCACACCCAGCAGGAATATCGGAGAGCTCAAGTTTAAGTGTTTACATGTACATTTGTCAGGAGAAGGGAGATGGGGGGTAGCTGTTCTTACAAAGGTGTTGTACCACAGCCTGAGGGGGAAGTCTGCTTTCAGAGCACCTCCTGGCATCTAGATCCTCCTCCTTTACTGTGCTCAGTGCTATGGCCAGCTGTGTGTTGGCTATTTCATAACATTCTGAACACGTGTGGAAAATTGATTTCAATTGATCTCAGTAAAACTCACAGCCACGTCTGGGAACTCACTGAACGAGGTAAGGTATAGTTGCAGGGATGGTACAAAGGGATCTAACATTAGGCTTGACTTGATTTACCATCCTCACTGGTGATTAAGAAGAGTTGAAGAGTAGAACATGCTTTGCAATGTGACATTTTAAAATTATTCTAAACTCCTTGCAGAACTCTTAGAGAAAAAAAGGGGTTTATGGGTCTGACTGAACACAAAAATGAAGACACAGTGTAGAAAATAATTCATAGAATAAAGCACAGGCAAATGTGGGCACAATAAAACTCAAGAAAAATAGTCCTAAATTATCTGGGTCATTCTTCAGGATGCTCTGAGGAGCCACTATAAATCTGTATGAATGATATGTTAAGGTGATTTCACAGAGCTCATATTAGCTGGAGAAAATCAATGGCTTTATATGCACGTGGAAACATATCTTACAGAAATGAATAAAAAATTGTGGGTTTCACTATAGATTTCTCCTTGCTTCAGAGACATCCACAGGAAATAAAGCAATCAGATTAAAAAACACAGCAGCTATGAACCCTATCTTTTAGATTGAATCAAAAGGTTTTAAAATTTCTTCGTCTTCTTCCTTCATGTACTGAGGGGAATAATTTAGATGAAATTTCCATTCAAAATAGCTTTTACAATTTCCCCCTCCGGGAAAGAGGGAAGTCTCAGTTGGAGCTGAGAGACTACAGTGTGCTAGGTGAGAAAGTGTCATATATTAAACAAATTTAATCTCAGCAGCCCTGCTGAAGGTTCCAGAAAAGAAAAATTATACGGAGTGAAGCAAAATGGTAGGAAGTAGAAAAACCTCTTTCCTACTGTTGGTGTAAAAGAAGTTCAGCTTTTATCCTGATAAGCAGAGAGGACAGACAGGGAGCAGCAATGAGTCTAGGGGGCATTCAGCAGCTCCTGTGTTAATTTTCTCAGCAGCAGTGTCACGGTTGTGCTGAGAAAAGGATTTCAGGGCTCCCAGAGCCCCCTCTCCCCACCACTGAAAAGAGGCTGTGCTAGCTTCAGATAGCACCACAGCCAACATGACATCTGCAGGAAGTTATACAACTTGGGTATTTAAAGTAGCTAGCAGATAAACTATGAAATAATCTAAAGATGACATGTAAATAAGGGGTATTATATGCGGACTAATGCTGTATCTGTAGCTTACTCTTGTGAAAACAAACATCACTGTCAGAGTCCATGGAAAAAAGCACGGATTTAGGGGAAACTTCTAAGTCTCAGAGGGAATGGTGCTTTAGCCATGTATTTCTAAATGCTGCTAATTAGTGTCCTGAAACAGAACCATCATCATCGTGTCAAAACATATCTCTTGGAAAAGTTAAATAGTAAGTCTTACAGCCAAAATACACCTTGGATACTTCAATATGTTGAGACCTTCACAGGAAAGTTTTCAGTTGTCAGGAGCTTGTATGTTTTGCACATTCTTTGGTAAAGAAGGAATACACAATCGCTGCATTTTCTGGCATCACTGAGAGCTCTGGTGCTGTAAGATGGCACGGGACGACAGTGGTGGGGGAATGGGATTCTATGAACTTGTCCTAAAGCTTTCACTGATATAAAAAAATCCCATGAAGTGTTCTGAATTTAGCAGATCTCTACAAGAAATATCTCCCATTTAAAAACTTCCAGCTTGTTCATTTGCTATCCAAATATTTTTAACGCTCCGTATGAGACAGAGTGCTTTTTCAGACATGAGGAGACAGAAACTTATAAGATACTACTACTTTCTACTGCTCTTCATATTTACTTTGTTTGGAAAATCAGAGATTCTGCAAACTATTTTTTGCTGAAGTCACCTGGAGTTGATGACTGTATATGTTGTAATGTTGGCTGTACTCTAAAGTCACCCTTCTCTTGCCTGAAGATTAAAGGCAATGCCAGCTCTGCAATATGATGAAGACAAGCTGGTCTGGGTCCTCCCCATCCTCTTTTTGGCAGGAACAGAAACCACAGCGACCACTTTGCACTGGGCACTGCTCCATATTTTGACTTATTCCAGAAAAGATGGGAGACTAATGAGGTCATATGGAAAACTGTTTGGATTGTGCTTTCTCAGAGAACACACCAAGGTCAGCAGAAAGGTAAACACTTGTAAAACTGCATCCAGTTGGAAATGCATACTCTCTGAACTGACAAACACACCTGATTTATTGAGCATCATGGGCTCACCCAAGCCCTTAGCTTCATCTTGCTGCCTTGCACCTTGGCAAGAAGTACCCACTCTTTCTTCCTTTTCTTGGGAGTCGGGATGAATGCAGAGGGAACTGGGCATGCAACAAGCCTGTGTAAGATAACTGGAGAGTACAATGTCTCTGCAGCTGTGCTGTGAGCACAACCAGTTCCCCAGGCCTCTCCCAGGGTGGTCCTGATGAGACAACAGCGCTGACAAATTGCACATTCACTGAGAGAGGGGAAATTCCCATCCTTAACATACAGCTGTAATGTGGGATCAAAGGAGTACCTTCCTTACAGGCCACCACTGTCCTTCTCC
This sequence comes from Taeniopygia guttata, assembly GCF_048771995.1. Taxonomy (NCBI): domain Eukaryota; kingdom Metazoa; phylum Chordata; class Aves; order Passeriformes; family Estrildidae; genus Taeniopygia; species Taeniopygia guttata. The sequence goes on along the minus strand of NC_133034.1, from coordinate 17,318,322 downwards.
AGTACAGCCTGTTCCAGGCAGTGGCAGACCCCCTGAATGTCCTTCCGATTCCTGATGCTGAAGATTCTCAGAGAAAGGTTTTATCTGGAGGAGAAAACAGTACTGGCAACTCCTGGCCTTTTGAGAAGTATTTTGCAATGCTTCATTGTCTTTCATAATGTTCCTGAGGAATAACAAATTCAATAGATTTGTTTGCAGTCTTCCATAATGTTCTCCCATTATTATGTCTCTCCAGTCCTGAGCCATCCATAGACTTTATACCTGCAAAATCTTATTAGGGCATTAGCTGAGGATGTTTTAGTGCATTAGAAGGAAACAATCACCAGAGAGTGTAATATAATTTCTGTGCAGGGTAGTTCTCTGTTTACTGTCATTGGAGTGGTTAACTGGGAATGTATTTGTGACAGCAGCAGCCCAGGGCTCTGTGTTGAAGCTAGAATGATCAGTGAGTCTGCCAAAAGGGGTGTTTCTGACCACTTTTGTCCTTGGCCATGTTCTCACTGCTCAGTGAGGCAGCAGCCAGCAGGTGAGTGAGTTCAGACTGCTGAGCCAGCAGAAAACTATTACTGCAACTAAAACTGAAAGGCTTTCCACCAGATCAGCCAAATGAATCCAGGCACTTTATAGCTTTGTGTTGCTGGATCCAACCCTAGTGAGAGGGAAAATGAGGGGCTGGGACTCCTGCTCACTCTTCTGCTCACTCTGAGCACAGTGGAAGGGACACACTCCTGTGCCTGGGACTAGATGTGGTTAATTCCCTGGGCTGTCCAAGTGCTCCAATGTGGCTAATGCCTGTGGGAGTGTGGATCTGGGGGCTGCAGGCTCTGGGGCTAGCAGGTCACAACTGAGTGAGGAGGCACATGAGAACAGCAGTGTTTTCTGAAGGTCAACGTTTTGTGTGTGATTTTGTTTTTCTCTGTATCTGGATTTCTTTGATATTCCTTAACATCCAGAGGGCCTAAAGGAAACTGCCTCCAAGACTGACACCTATCTCCTTAACCAGCTGTGGACACTGGAGTTCCAAACTCACCATGAAACACTCTTGAAGGTACGGTAGACTCCTAACGTATCTTTGGCCAGAATGTAAAAGCAGCTTTTTGCTCCCTCCTGGCTTCAGTCTGAACTATGAGCTTTCCAGGCAGAAGTCAAGCCCTGTGTTTCCTTGATGGTCTTTAGTGAGGACTAGTATTGAGTTGAATGGGCCTGTAGCAACAGTTGGGAGTGGTGTAAAGCACTGAACAACTACCAGGCCAAAAATAAAGTCTGAGGAATCCTGTTATTATGGCACAAGTTACAAAGAGGAAGAAAAGGAAATGGGAAGAATCAGCAAAACTCAATGAGAAGCAGAAAGCAAAGTTTATTTGCTTAAGGAGTTAATTCTGTAGCCCTTACTTTGGGAATACTGCTGGTTGTATCTTGGCACAAGGCATGGAATGCTCCTTGGCATTGGCCTGACCTGGCCAGTGCAGAACCAGTTAAGGAGGCGAGTCTGCAGCTCACTAGAGGTGCTACTGCCCCAGGCCAGCCTTTGCTGTTGAGAAGAGGAATGAAGGGAAAGGATGAAGAAAAGTGATGTTACCTGTGGTGTAACAATATTGAAGGTCATGTTGAAACAAAATTTCCTCTTCCCCAGAGTTCTGCTGGTTTTGGGGGTGTGTTGCAAGTGTCGGTAATCACCAGAGCCACCGTGCACTGCAAAACAACCAAATGGATGGATTAACATTTTAATCCATTTAACTGCATAAATGAGCAGCTGCACAGACCTGTAGCCAGGTGACATTGTCTGTATTCTTTGGTAGGGTAGGGTATCCACACACTGCTTTTCTGGCTTTTTCTGTTTGTTTGACAGTGTAGAGGCACATTAATATTATTACTGACCATCCTTAATAGTGTAGATGCATACTGATATTATTACTGACAATCCTTAATAGTGTAGATGCATATTGATATTATTACTCACAATCCTTAATAGTGTAGATGCATATTGATATTATTACTCACAATCCTTAATATGGTCTACACACTGCATTGGCCAAGATGAGGCAGGAAGGATTCCTGCTCAGGATTCAGGCTATGCCCCATCTCTGTCTGTCCTGGGAAATATATGTATATTGATAAAGAGTCCCTAAGCCTAGGAGATGTATGAGACAAAGTGCATTCCTGTTTTCCTGTGTGTACAAAAGAAAAAACAGGCTCTGTTGTTTCTTTGGGTACCAAATGGAATCCAGTTCAGGGATTCAGGCATTTGTTTTTTCTTCCCTTTCCACCTTACTTGGACTATTAAGGACTGGACTCCAACTGCTACAAAAGCCATTGTTCATATTACTGTCCCTTATGGAAAACAGCCATGGCTCTTAGAAAGTGACATCCTATTCATATTTGCATGCACTTTCAGTATGGTCAGCATATTCCAGAATCCCTGACTACATCTTTGGTTCCAAAAATTGCAAAGGAGGAGGCCTGCAGATGCAGTCCCGTTTATAGATGTTCTGGGTTCAGCAACACATTACTAGTGGATTCTTAAGACAAGCTGGAGATCTTAACATGTGTTGAAACTGTGCTCGAACTCCTAACAGCTCAACAAATGCCATGTGTTCACCAGTTCCCTGAATATCCCTGGAGCAAAGAGGTGCCTTTTCATCTTTGAAGTGTCCAGCATATATCATCAAAGTGCTGCAACTGCTCAGAAAAAGGTCATGCTTTATATATAAAGTGACATAAATATGTATATAGTTGCATATGGTGCAGGGACAATCTTTATTCATTCATCTGTTTTATACTTTAAAATTCCTAAAACATCCTTGCCTCCTATCCCATACAGTCACAGGCTAGCTGACGTTGTTCCTATCTGAAATTGCAAATCTTTGTGCAAGGTAACACTCATCTTCCTTCTCCCTGTGCAATTAAGTCTTTCTCAACTACCCAGCTCAGAGTTTAAAATTGGTCTCTAATTTATAGTTGCCAGAGATTTGATTTGCAGAACTACTGAAAACCCAAACTCCAGTGGCAATCAGAAGGATCTGTAAGAGTTAAATACTTCCTAGGCTGTTCAGGGTACTCAACACATCTCCAAAGAGAAGCTCCAGATCAATGACTGATTGAAAAGTTTACCAGCTTTACCAGATCCTCCAGCACTGCAGTGAGTGAACATTACCATCTAATGGCTGCGCCTGCTAATTACAGCTATAATTCCTACTTTAATGGTGGAGGCTGGTCCTTGTGTAAGTACTGATACGCTGAAAAGGCTGTAGGATTGGAAAACAAATAAACACGGAAAGATAATAAAAGCAGAATTTATGATTCTGCAGTATTCATCAATCACCTCCGGTGGGCAAGGTGAATGGAGGAATCCTGCTAAAATGTTTCTGGCTAAAATGTCACAGTTGCTGCACTGATGGCTACACGTGCTGCAGACACTTGAATAATGACCACCATAAATAATAATCCAATGCATTAGTAACTGTGAAAGCCTTTTAAGATTCTAATAGTGAAACATGATTCTGGCCTCTTTTTTTTCCCTGACAGCAGGATGAAATTCCTCCCATCCCTTCCCCAGCCAATGCCAAGCATTGCACCAGTCCCAAGCTTCTCCCCATCCTTCTCCATTTTGCTGCAGATGTCATCTGTGCCAGTGGGCACATCTAGAAGCAGCAGAGATGATTCAGGCTGATGACTGAGAACGCTAGGACTAGGGATGAAAATCCTGGAAGCCTGGGTTTGGGATGAAGCTTGCTGAGCTCTTTGTCAGAGGAAAATGGGAAATATGGATCTGTATGTGCTCATTACATAGACTCATTCTCCTCATTTCCAGCCCTGCTTTTTCTGCTGGAAGCTGCAATTTCCATAGTATGAGAGTTTTACACAGCTGATGCTTTCACAGTGGAGCCCAGAACATCACACCTGACTCATTGCTCTCCTGCTAACCCTTTGTGTGAGAAAGTGACAGATAAGAGGTTCCCAAATTGTGCTGATTCTGCACTTTCCTGTAGGATGAAATCTTGCCCCCACTCATTCTAAAGTTTCTGGAAGAACAATCCCCCAGTTTGTTTCTTGATTCCTGAAGTCTTGGCTATTTGTGTAATCCCATGCAAATCAAGAGCTCAGTGTAACAAAGGGTCGGAGCCTACAAAAGAAGTTAATTTTCAGCTTGCTTTGTTTGTAGGCATGGATCTCTCTGTTCCACTCCCTTCTGCCATCAAATGGATGTGCTTTTTGGATATTGCTTCACTACAGAGGCTGTCATGTGCCAGAGGCTGCTCAAAGGATCCCAGGTCATGGCAGAATTCCACGGCATCTCCTGGCCTCAGGTGAGCAAGAGCTTCCCTGTGATTGTACCAACACCTGGCAGGATTCCTCAGTGAGCTATGGCATGGAGTGGTTGTTCTTTGCCAAGGCACAGAGAGGAAGAAGAGCTCTAAAATGAACACTGAGCTCTGCTGCAGCCAGCACTCACTGCTGTGCTCTTCCTTCTCAATAATGATCCCTCTGCAAATATTCCTAGCTTAGTCTGCCTACAGACCCTTGAATCTCCTGTAACAGCTCTCTTCACAGAGACTAGCCTGACTTTACATATATAATATGCAGCATCAAATTTGCCATGGGGCCAGAATCAGGTTTTTCCTCTTAGCTTATGCCTTGGAGAGCTTTTTAATAACCCTGATTTCCTGTGTTAGACTGGGCTGCAAGAACCATCCAGAATAAACAGGACAAGCTGACATGAATGTGGCTTTGAGAATTACAGACAAGTGTTGACTTAAAATTTAGGAAGGAACAGGTCATTTGGGAAAGACTTCACTTAGAAAACTTAAGAAAAATTGTATTTAAGGTAATTTAAATCTGCCAGCACTGAAACTGAGCTACCAGTGGAAAGCAGGCAATCCAGAAATGTATGGTAATGGTCATCCTTGACACACTTCCCTGCAAGATAATTTTTAAAATAATTAAGTTGTCATGCATTTCCTATAGTCAGACAAGTAACAATTATGGATCATTGCAATGGTTAGGCACAGTTCAGCTGTGAACATTCAGCCTGTAAGTGCTCTGTGAAGCCAAGATGTTCATGGCATTCCCCTGCTTGTATTTCCAGGTGCAGCTCCAGGACACTTTCCCATCACTGCTGAGGCCCTCGGGCACTTTGTTGATGAGAAGGCTGTTGGCAGAGACACACCTGCAGGATCTATGAGCTCTTCCTGAGATCAGGCACCACCAAAAGAGCTGGGTGCCTGCCTGCACAGCCACAGGACTTCAACGCTGCATGCCTGAATGAGATGTTAAAGGTAACAAGTAATTGTCTCTTATGCAGCTGCTACATATTTCAAATGCTTCTAGTTAAAGTATTTCCAGCAGCACTCCTCCTTCCTCTCCTCCTTTTCTTCCTGAGAGACAGTTGAGCTATTTCTTTCTTTGAATTCAACCTAAAACATAAAGAGAGTGATGTTGTTCCACTCTAGACTGAAAGAAAACTTACTGTGCGCTGTCTTCCTCTTCAGCAAGATCATATTTTCTAATAGAACAACAGGGCTGCTGCCTTACCAGCTCCACCAGCTCAGCATGTGATAAAAAACAGATTTGTTGCTGGGAATTTGCTATGCCTTAAATCTCAGTGCCTGTCTCCTATCTGCAGGCAGAGGATGGCATGCTCTCTACATTCAGAGTGCAGTGACCACAGATCCTTCAGAGCGGGCTCAGACCTCCTTCACTTTATGCTGAGCACTCCATGATGGTGTAGCTGGAAATCCAAGGTGGGAAATGTGTGTAGCTGCACATGTGTTGTGTCCTTGCTCATGGCTCATGATTCAGCTGCCCTGATCCTCCACTGTAAGATGGTTTAGGAATTTCAAGTTCTGCACAGAGTCTGCACATCAACAATTCTTGAATGCTCATCATTAGCCCTTTTTTTTTTTTTTTTTTTTTTTTTTTAAATTCAGAATGACTCCAAGAGGTGTCAGATGCTGTCATTTGCCCATCCCGTGGAATTGTATATAATGACTGAACAGCCCTGCCATTTTTACCAGGAGATTGTGTGTTACAGCAGCAGGAGTGAACCCAGGGTTTGTGGGGACCCAGGACACCACACTGCAAGGCTCCCCTGTCACTGAGGTCTCTCAATGCCACTAAGCTTTGGGTACAACCCTTAGACAAACCAAAGTCAGGGATCACATCTGTGCTTACATTTTGTCCCAGGCTGCAAAACTACCCAAAGGTGAGTTTGAACAGCTCATGAGGAACTCTTCACTGGGAATAGGATGCTGGATGTTATCTCTGTGCTATAATATGAACAAATCTGTACTGAGTTTGCCTCTCTTGTTGCAGAGATGTTACTTTTACCATTTTTCCATACAGGATTTCAAGTTAGGTCAGTGTATAAAAGTATTAATATAATAAACTTTGGTTTCCTTTAAACTGGTACAAACGAAATATAAAACCCACAGAAATTTCAGGAAAACACTGCCTGCATATGCAATTTGTTGTATTAGCAGAATACTTTCAATCCGTATCCAACCTGATGTAGGTCATTTCCCAATAAGACTTATGTGGTTTGGGGGGAAGATCAGGATCCAAGTTGGGGGTTTTGATCAGTGTGAAGCCTTCACTTCTGTGGGGTTTAGTGGTGTTCTTTCTGTTTTAAGTTTGATAACTGTAATTACTGCATCCTTTGGTGCTCTAAAATCAATCTTTAGGAATGCCTAATAATTTCTAAATAGGCTATTAGGTAGGAAATAACAGAGTGTGACCCTGTTTCTCACCCTGTAATAATTACTTGGCACTTGCATCGGGCAATTTCAAGAGAGTGATTGATATCTTGGCAATTTAAGTCATTAGTTTTTGACTCTATGAAAAGGATCTCTTTATGAGCAGGTCTCCATAGTGATTTGTGTAACACATTATTTCTGTAATATTTTGGTAAACTGCTGGTCTTCAGAGCACACAGATCCCATTTAGGGATCCCTTTTGTTACCAGCCAGGAAATTCTGTATGAGTGTTTGAACTGTTTCTGCTACTAAATACTCCTAAATAATCTTCCATGTCTTCTAAGGTTATAAACACAGGTGTGAGCCCTTAAGACAACAGGATGGGAGGGCCCATGGTAAGGATATTTAGCCTAGGATTTGGGGGGCCCTTTCCCTATCCTGCCATACTCTTGGGATTTCAGGGATATTGCTGAGACACTCATTGCCTTTGCTTTCAGATAGTAAGGCAGGAATAGCAGTGTTACATTGCTTTACAAGGATTAATACATATGGTTATACATACCGGGTTTTTTTAATGCTTCTGATAGACAGACTGATGAGAGATATTAGTTGTTTAGCATAAATAAATTTTAAGTAGACTGAGTTACACCAAGTTATAATACTGTGGATTTAATATGGGGTTGTTCCTTTGCTTGCTTAGCATGAGTACCTGGATTATATAGGCAATTCATTTTTACTCTTTCCACATCACAAATTGATAGAGAAACAGAAGCTACAGCACTCAGAACTCTATTTACTAACTCTGCCAGATAGCAGAAATTTGCAAATTTCAAAGATTTGCAAAGCACTGTGAAAACTCTGTAGTTGTGGAGTAACGTGGGAACAGATTCCTGGAGTGCAAGGAGATGCTGAAAGAGGGACTATTGTCCTTATCCTCTATGAACTGTCCATTATCACTTCAGGAGCTTGCAGACTCTTCACTGGGACTTTTCCCCATTTTCTGTGCCGTCCCTCACTGCACATGAAGGAAGTATCAATGGGGAGGGAGTCGAGCTGGGGTTCCCTGTCGCCACAGGAAGCAAGGTGGGAAAACTCTTGGAAGAGTAACTGTCTGAGTCCTCAAACTGTATTTACGGGAGCACAATTAATTACACGGATAATTGGGACTCGCTCCCCGGCGGGCCCCGCACGCCACACCCAAGATGGCGGCCGCGCCCTGAGGGGCGCTCCCGCCAGCGCCGCCCCCGCCCGCCGTGCGCCGCGTTACGGCTCCGGGGGGAAACGCGGGAGGTTGTGGCGGAGCCGCCGGAAGCGGCGGAAGAGTTTAGCGGGCGGACTCAGCAGGGCGGAAGTCGCTGAGGCGGACGGGGGTGGCGGCGGCAGCGAGCGACGATGAACAACAAATTCGACGCGTGAGTGTCACCCCTGAGCCCCCCGAGCGGCCCCCGGTGCAGGCTCTGCACCGCCCCGAGCCCCGCCGGCGCCTCCCGCCGCTGCCCCGGCGCCGGGCGGGCGAGACGCGATGAGTCACGGGGCTGCGCACAGCCCCGAACCTGCAGCCGGGGCCCGGCCTGGCCCCGAGGGGACGCGGGACCGGGAGGTGTGGGCGGTGGGCTGCTGGCAGGCCTGCACCGGGGAGTTGCGGGCCGCTTTGTGGCCCTGCTTGTCTCTCGCTTTTTTCCGGCCCTTGCCAGGGAATGGGGCGGGCGAAGAGATCTGTGGGGTGCTGGGTGCTGGCGCGGTGTCTGCTCGCCCGAGGCGCTGCCTGTGCAGTGCTGGGGGCCGTGGGGAGCAGGGTGGGTAAGAGTTAGCAGAGGTACTGTGAGAGGTCTTCGTGTGGGCCCCCTGCATAACAGGGAACCCGAACAAGTAACCGGGGTTTCCTGTGGCACGTCAGTATCCAGCACAAACTTCTTGAGTTTGTTCCAAAAAGCTGTTTCGTTGTTCACTTCGGCTTAAAAGTGCTTGCCCAAAATGCCTGTGATGGGCGTGAAAGTAGAAGTAGTTTTTACTGTGTGTGTTGTCAAGTGTGGATATCCAAACTGTGGTGGCCTTTGTACCACGGAGGAGCTTTGGAGCAGAGAACTACCTGGGCTTGGTATGAACCTTCTCAGCTGTGTGATGGCTCTCTTTGTTATTTTTCTTTACCAGATTGAAAGATGATGATAGTGGAGACCATGACCAGAATGAGGAAAATAACACACAGAAAGACAGTGAGAAGGAAAAGAACGATCGTGAGAAACCACAGAGTACTACCAAGAGGAAGGTATGGTGCTGGCATCTGCAATCCACTGCCAGGGCATGGTATGGGAGTGCTGGGGAGTCAATCCTCAGCTCAGGGATAAGGGAAAATATGTCTTGGAGGGCTGTGATCTCAGTACGTTGCTACTGTTGCAGTGAAGACAGCAGCACTATGTTTGATTTTGGTAATTTGATGTCACTTTTGGAGGTCTCTCATCTGAGGGGTGAGTGCTCCCGTCACTAACATAGTACCCTGCCAGGCTTTTTAATGGAAATGAGTAATAAGGCTTTATTTTAATCCAAATCGAACAGGACGTGGGGAAAGGACTCCTGTCTGGCAGGACAGTAGTACCTTGAAGGTGTTTTAGCAGGCAGTGTTTGTGACACTGTTGAAATACCTTTTAAGATGTGTCCCTGTGTGTAAGGTAGCCTGGTGAAGAAAGCATTGTGTATATATCTCCCTTGGTTTGGTTTATTTTTTCATCTTGTTTAGGAAAACTTCTCTGTCTGAAGTAATGCAACCCTTGTAAACTTGCCAAAGTCAAGAGGAAAGTAGAGATTTAAGCCCTGGGAACTCCTGTAACAATATCAAGTAGTACAAATAAGAGGTTTGATTGGGGTATTCTCTGTAAGTTTTTGCTCCTGGCTAATGAGCTCTCATTAGCCTCTTTTGTGCTCATTAGAAGTATTTTTAATCAGAAATGAGTGTTTTGGAAATTGAAAAGTGATTGCTGTGTGCTGCTGGTGATGGGTTCTGCCAAAGCTGACATAACAAGTTCTTAGGTTAATCTTTCCAGAGCACTGGGGTGTTGGTTCCTTCAGGCAATTGGTGTCACCAAAGAGTTTAATTGCATTTGAATCATGATTCATTGTAAGTGGGGTTTATCCTTCCCAGAGGAGGAAAGTGTCTTTTTTTTTTTCCCCTTAATTTGAAAAAGTTCAAGGTCTCACATTTCCCTTTTTAGTTTGTCCTTTTTTTTTTTTTTTCCCTTTGAGACAGGCACAGGACTAAAAAGAATTCAGCCATGATGCCTCTGATGGCTCGAATGGTTGCTTTTATATGCTGTAAATGCAATTTTTCCCTTTTTAGAGGAGCATGCGAGGGGTAAACAAGCTTTTGTGTCCTGCAGGCTGTGGTGCCGGGGCCAGCTGAGCACCCCTTGCAGTACAACTACACCTTCTGGTACTCACGGCGCACCCCCGGGCGGCCCACCAGCTCACAGAGCTACGAGCAGAACATCAAACAGATCGGCACCTTTGCCTCCGTGAGTACCCAAAAAAAGAGCAGCTGTGTAGTTTATTTATGGCTGGAGCATGAGAAGAAAGGAACAGCTTTTCTGTTCCATTTCTGTGCTGTCCCTCATGCACTTCGCCCCACCCACATTCCCATCACAAAAACTGTGTTTGGAATAAGCATCTGGCATGCTGTATTTGCCAACAGCTGGTGACCTGTTGTCTCTCTGGAAGTGATGGACAAGGTGCCGTTTGATGTTGTAGTCAAGTTCATTAAAAGGCAAATTGCTCTTCCTTTCTCCTTCCACTCTGTGGTTGCTTGTTCCTGGAATAAACTTGAGCGTGTCCTGGACAGGCGGTCTTGGGTTTTTGCATGGTGCTGGCAGAGTAAATGTGCCATCAAGAACCCAAGATATGTAAGAAAAATGAGTCCCCATTACTGTTTTAGAGCCCAGGAAGTCTGCTGCTGTTTTATTCTTTTTTCTTTTAAGTCTGGTGTTTGCCCAGTTTTTTCAGGGTCTCTTATAAATGTTAATTCTGCCTACCAGTACATATTCTCTGTGCTATGATAATTTATAAAAACAGTCCTTTATTCCTTCTGGAGGCTATGTAAAAATATGCCTGTCTGAGCAGCTGGGTTGTGTTACTGTATCCACACAGGATACAGTGAGCCTGTTGTGGTGGGTAGTTACTGCTTCTATTAGCCCGTGTGAGCAAGTACTTTCAGTTCAGGGGATGAAAAATGTGGCTGCTGCTTGATGCTCTGGCAATAACTTTTCAGTCTTATAAATCAGTGTAGATTTAACATTGATTTTTAGCTCCTTAGAGGAAGAACATCTTGTTGAATATTCTGTTGTCTGCTCTCTGCTACAGAGAATTTGTTGCCATGGTCAGCTGCAGTTCTGTTAGGATGGAGAGAGACTGGCCAGCATATGTGATAATGTGTTTGGGTCAAAATTCTGTTTAAGGAGATGGAAGAGCAAACTTCAGAAAGAATTGTCTAGCTGAGTCCGTGTTCAGATTTATTCTTGGCTTTTCAGTGGAAAGCTCTAAAAGCTCTGAAATGTGAACCACTAGAGGGCACGTTCCTTCACTGTGGGAGTATGATTTCCCCATGGGTGTTTGGACATGCCTGACAAAAATAGATTGCTTCTGACCCTTCCTCAGTCTTGGTTCATAATTTTATTGGCTATAAAAGCAAATTCCAGCTTGGATGGCAGAAGTCACAGATTGGATGGAATTCCAAGCACTGACTGAGTCATTAAGGTCTCTGATAAAGTGCTTGGGGTGACGTCTGCCCCTTCCAGCTGCACTGCTGGTCTGCTTAATAGCTATTGTCTTACTGAATAGAGTCTTCTTAAAATATGGAACTTGGTATAATCTCATCCACTGCTTTGTTTAATTTTAAAGATCCATCCTCTCTTACCCAGAGATTCTCAAAAGATAAATATGTTGCTTTTAAGAACTATGAAACATAAATCCCTTTCCCTACAGTCAGATTGTCTCAAGCAGACACAGGGGTGCCAGAAAGTGGTTGAAGTGAAGTGGTCCAAGTGTACCATGGCCTCCCAATTTTAAACTAGCACCAGAATGTATATTTTGTCTTGAAATATGCATACAGTAAAATTAAATACAAAAAAAAAAAAAAGTCTTATTTGAAGGCTTCTGCAGTTTCCATGGTCACAGAGAGTAGTGATTGTGCAGGGTAAAGAGGCTTGGCTGTAGCTGATGCCTTTGACACATACCCAGTGATTGAAAGTTTGGGCAGTAGGAGTTAAAAGATATGTTTGGAAATGTTCTCCAGAGCAGTTTAGCACAGATTTCTTCAGACAAACACTGAGTGACTTTAGAGGCATCTATTGAATGTTTCAGGTGGTCACCTGGTAATGGAGCCAGTCAGGAACAGGCACCCAGGCTCTGATACTACTGTTCCTTTTTGTGTTGCCTAATCAACACCCTGGTGATGAGGGAGTAGAACAGAAGAGGGGAAGGTGGCTCTGGAGAGCTGGTGTAAAAATGGCAGCCTGTTTCTGTAGAAATCTTGAACAGCTTGAGCAGCCTCACTGTGTGGTTGGTGTCGTTGCAGGTGGAACAGTTCTGGCGGTTTTACAGTCACATGGTACGTCCTGGGGACCTGACAGGCCACAGTGACTTCCATCTTTTCAAAGAGGGCATCAAACCCATGTGGGAGGTGAGTTGGAGCTCTCATTTCTGCCTTGATATTTTCCCACAATATTTTGGAGGGAATCTTCTACAGTGGAGGGACTCTTGTCATTAAATGGCACTCCATTAGGTTTTCTTGGGTGAAATCCTTTTGTCTGGGTTTCCTGTAAACTTGTCCTCAGAACTCTGTCCATGTAATCTAAGAATCCTGCTGCCAGAGAGGGAAGATGGGGAGGTTGCTGGCTGCACCCCTGAAAGGTTGCTGAGCTGCCATTGCCAATGGAGGGGGTACCCCATAGCTACCTCCTCTGGAAGGACTGGACCTCCCCAGCAAAGCTTACAGAAACCAGCCCTCCTTTTTCAGTCAAGGAGGTGCATATGGTTAAAAGCCTCCACACAGAGCTGGAGATGGAGAAACAACTTTGCCTTTTATTTATTATTTGCTTTTTTTCTTTGTTTTGGTTTGGTTTTGTTTCAGGGCAGTTTAGTTTGCTTCTATTTCTATCCAAATCTGTTAAAAGAAATTTTAAAAGAATCTTTGCCCAGCAAATCATTCTCCTGGTTCCTGGCCTGCTTCCAGCAATGACCAATAGCATTCACAATATGAGGATTTTATGTGTTTCTCTGAAGTACCTAATTATACTGCTTGGTCTTGAGAAATTTATATGTGACCCTCATTAGCAATTATTTTAAGCAAGGTATTTTATAGCCAGTTACTGCAAATACTATTTATATAAAATGTTTAACCCTCTTTGGACTCCTGGAGAGCAAGTTCCTCAGACAATGTGTCAACCAGAGAGTTCCCAAGTTAATGATACCAGAATTTCTATAAAGCAATTCTCAGCAGACATTTTAACATGGAGGTGGAGAGATTCTTTAGTATTTTTACTTCTGGCCCTACTTCCTTCTTATATTTCTAGAAGAGGACCTGAGATCTCACTTCTGGCCTTCCATTGCTGCATGCTTTGTAGGGCTTTGTTTATGCTTCTTTCTCTTCCAAACCAATCCTTAGTTACTGTCATTCTTATAGGTACAGATGTGCCTGTGTGTAGCTATGATCTTTTTCTGCATCCATCTTTGCCTCTTCTGGTAAAGTCAGAAGCACTAAGCATAATAATCCCCGGTAATTTACTGGGCTGTGGATCATTATTATTCTGGCGAAGGAAAATCAAATGCTTGACTGAACCAAAGCTTGTTTAACCTGAAAGAAAACTAACAACTGTAAAGCACATGATACAGCATCTGCCTCCCAATCACTGCTCTCTCTCTAGCTTTGAACCTGCTTAAGCCACCTCTGAGATATTTTTAGCAATAGCACTCTCTTCTGATGCCCATTAGTCATTGTGGAAACTTTGAAGAGTTAAACCTAGTCTAAAGGCTGTGATTTTCGCAACTTGGAAAACAAGGGTACTTAACAGAAAGCAGTTTGCTTCTCACAGGATTCTGCCACATTCCTAGAACTTATGTTGATTTGGATGGCTCCTGTCATGCTTTGAGGTTTGTCTGGAGCTGACACCTTCCCCTTTCAGCCAGCACATACCCGAAAAGTAGGAGTCAGGTGAATGCTGCTGTTATGCTGACACTTCCATGTTTCTTCAGGATTGCTTCATTAGCACTTGCTGTCTCTGGGAGAGCAGACAAATGTTTCATTTTATCTAAGCCTTAGAGAAGCTTTAAGGCTAAAATGAAATTAGCTTTATTTCTTTAAGAAGGTTGGGCTGCCTTGCCTGGCATCATCAAGGTGTGTCCCAGCTTGGCAGAGGGGATTGCTGGGGATTTGGAGAGGGATGTCCTGTTTTGTGCAGTCCCCTCTGAGTCATCCTTTATTCTCTGTTTCTGTCCTAGACCTGTCTTCCCTTACCCTTCCTAACTGCCACCTCTTTGACTTGTTCCTACCTCTCTGTCCTCAGCTTTGGATGGAACTTGTTCCCTTCTCACCTTGTAAGATTTCCCAGCTACAGTGTTGTACCACTGAGAATGCCACAGTGTTCTGCACAGAGGACGAGCTGCTCTTTGACAAAGCTGTGCGTTCTGGGGAGCAGGGGAGGCTGTAGCAGTTTCCAGCTCTTTGTCAGCTTCAAGATACAGAATCACAATATTGAGGTGACACACTGGGTGCTTAGCATTAAAATTTTTTTTTACTTTCTCCCCTCATTTTGGCTATTTCCCTGGGTTGCCACGGTCTGGAGCAAACATTCAGTTGTATGATGTGTGATAATGTCAGAGAACAGGGTGGTCCTTTTCTGTGTTAGCAAACTTGTGAGCCCATTCCTGGAAATGTGGAAGGGAAATGTTTATCAATTTTTCGCTTGCTTTTGAAATACCATTCTGTAAACTCTTTACTGGCCTTCCATGCTCTATGATGAGGGATTCTCCTGTTTTAGAGGCATCTTGTTTTCCAAGCAGAACTACATAGACAGGGGATTAGAGAAATGGTGAATCAGTGTCGGGTTTAGGAGTAGTTTTAAAGTCCTTGCCTTTGGGTCTGTAATTGGTAGCCTGGTGTTAGTCTTTGCTAGTGGGATCAAAACACCAGAACTCAAGGCATCAGAGCATAGAACTTTGTCTGGAAGGCTGAGGGCCATTGTTTCAAGTACTTTGTATTCAAAGTAAGTGGTTTTCTTCTGTCTCTGCTTATATGGGGGAGAAGTGAAATAAAATGCTTTTGCTTGAAAATTCCTTGCCCTACCTAATCAATATCTCCTCCTGTTTGTGGCTCTGCTGTCTTGTGGGTAGTAGAAAAATAGCTAGGAGAAAACAAATCAATTTATTTCCCCTCTTCCTAGGATGATGCCAACAAAAATGGTGGTAAATGGATTATCCGTCTGCGGAAGGGCTTAGCATCACGGTGCTGGGAGAATCTTATTCTGGCCATGTTGGGAGAGCAGTTCATGGTGGGGGAAGAAATCTGTGGGGCCGTCGTCTCTGTCCGATTCCAGGTGAGTGCTTTTGAGAACTGGCACATGCTTCCGTGTGGCAGGGCTGCAAAAAGCACCCTGAGCTTACCCCTCCCTCCCGTGCCTTCCGCAGGAGGACATCATCTCCATATGGAACAAGACAGCCAGCGACCAGGCCACGACAGCCCGGATACGCGACACGTTACGAAGAGTGCTCAACCTACCTCCCAACACCATCATGGAATATAAAACCCACACCGACAGCATCAAGTACGTGTGCTGGCCAGGGGGGTGCTGCAGGGTGCATGTGTGCTCGAGCAGCTCGGTGCACGGCACGGGCGTTGGCAGAAGTGCTCGTGTGCGTTAGTGCTGTTCCTGCAAACTCAAGTGCAAACAGCAGCAGTTGTTGCCAGCGTGCTTTGAAAGCCAAATTCCTGTGTTGTTGTTGTGGGTGTTTGGTTCTATGAGCAAAACCTTTTTTCTCTTTTAAATGTGTGATCCGGGGTTATTTTAACAATCCACCCAGCCTGTCACTTGGGTGATGGGCAGCCCGGGGTGGGACTGTGGCTTGATGTATTCAAAGACAAGATTGCAGTGGGGGGAGTTGAATAATTTGAATAAATAGAGATTCTGGGGAATAAAGTGCGGAAGCTAACAGGGATTTATAGTGCCATTAGACTTATAAATGGTCTTGGGAAAGTGCTGTGTGAATTTACAGTGCTGTACAAATGATTTCTAATCATAATAAAGGTCATATATTAAGTCTTCTGGGCCCTGGTGACAGAGGCTCTTTAACAAGACTAGAAGATCACGGTACACAGAGAGCACAGCTGTATTTTTAAATAAATGTGTTATAGCTTACCATATCAGGCCATTCAGGTGACTTTTATTTCCCACAAAGTGACAAAAAACTGCATATATAGGTATTAGTTAGAGGTGAGTAATATGTTGTTTTTCTTTTTTTCTTAAGTGTATTATAAACTAATAGGTCATAATTGATTAAACTACAGACTGATTAGGTCATATTGGTTAAGTTAATACTTGAAAAGGTGCACACAAAAAGAAGTGAAATGAGTAAGACACTGATTTGGCAGAGAGTTTTCTAATCTTGCTTTTAATGAAGGTGCAAGTATCTTTCATTACTTTCTTTCATCATGCTGGCTTGTTCCACATACTCATGCTGTCCTCAGTCTGCTGTCAGACAGTGTGATGGGATCCATATCCTGGTTCTAGCAGACAGCTGACTTCCAGTTTTGAGTGTGGGTCACTAGAATTATACAGAAATCTCGCTGAAACTGCCTGTAGACATTTAGTGTTCAATTTGGCCCACCCTCCTGTGTGTGTGGGTAAGAGAAGGGAAAGAGATGATTTTTTCCATGATTTGCCAATAACGTTTCTCATGCACTTTTTGCCAGGAGAGGGCACTGTGAACTCTCTTGTCCATGTAGGGAAATAGCAACGTGTTCATGTGGACACACAACAGAGTATTTTACTCCTGTTCAGCAGCAGACTGCAGACTGTGGTGATGCGGCTTTGTGGTGAGAGCAGGGAGGTGTTTGACTTCTCTCAGTGTCTGTAGTAAAAGCTGTCCTAAGCTGCGATGGTGGTTCATGTAGCAAGTGTAGAATGGGAATGATGTGGCCTTTCCCTTGTGAGCTGTCACCACCAGCACTTCCTAGCACAGAGAATGCCGCTATAGCAGTGTTTGTTTTAGCTCTGACAGGTGTAAGGCCTTGAGTGATGGTGCATCCAGAAGTGTGGCCTCATTTCCCTACACCAGTGTAACGTGCTGTGCTTGCTGCCCTCTCTTCCTGCATAGCATCCAAGTTTCATTTTGTGATGCTGACGTGTGGTGCAAAATGAGCTTGTCTGAGAATAACAGGTGTTGGAGGTATCAAGTTTAGTATCTCAGATTACAGCTGGGAGCAGTTCTTAAATAGAGGACAACTGGCTTGTCTCCCTCTCATTCTTCTGTGGGTAGGAGGGGTAGTCAGGAATTGCTTTGATGATGCCCCAGTCAGGTGGGTTTAAGCAATTAGCCTTCTGCCATGTAGAGCATCATGAAAGCCCCTTCTTTCCCACTGCCTTGCTTAAGCTGCAGCAGTCTGATTGCAATGCTCTCCAACATCTTCCAAAGGCACTGGTGTAAATTCAGAGCAGAACTGCAGTCAGTGGAGTTTCTGTGTAGTGCTGCACAGACCAACTTCTTGTGCCTCTCTTGCCTGGTACTAGCAGGCAGCAAGGGGCAGCAGCTGCAGAGAGGTGATGGTGACTGCTTTGTGACAGAGAAGAGCAGGACAGCCCCAGCTTTCAGTCTGACTCTGCTTGGATAAGCTTCATATCATTAAGGTTCTTTCACTAATAAAGAATCTCTTGTGTAACTAGTTCTATCCTCCATGAAGTCTGGCTCCTTTTCCTCACCCATCTATCAAGTCCTGTTGAAATACTGTCCGTCATGAATAAACTCCACTTATGCTGCACATGTACCATGTGATTTATGACTGGGAGGGCTTTCTAGCCAGCACTCTATATTCACACTCTGGCTGTGTTTCATGAAAAGCTCTAATGGAAGAGCTGTACTCCAGGCTTTGTCAGGGCTGCCTTTTGAGGGGGGGCTCATGGCATTTTTCATTTGTATGGGCTGCATCTCTCCACTGGAGCTCTGCTCATGTGCGGGGTTTGATTGGCATTGATTGTGCTTCAGGGAAGGGAGCATGCTTAGCAAGAAAAGAACAGGCATTTCTCAAAACCTTGATTTTTAGGTAGTGAATTGACCTGGATTAGCTTTTGACACACTGTAAATGAATGCTTCTGTAGAAATTGCTAGCATGCCTCTCACTGTGGAACCTGGGCCCTGTGTTTCAGGTTTTGTATATTCCTTTTGTGATGATGCATTTCATATTAAATCATTTCTAGACACCATTTTTCATGAGTTGTCAGTGAGGCTGCAACCCCCTTTGTTTCAGAAAGTGGTGGTGCTGCCAAGCTGCATCTGAAAAGTACCTGTTGCGTCACAGCTATTCCAAGGAGCTGTTCTGTATTCTGTCCTTCCTGCTGTCAGTGGTGGGGCTTGTGCATTTAGCTAGATAAGCAGATCTTTCATTGCAATTTTCCTGTGTTTGTCCTTTCTCTTGCTTGTGATATTGACAAGCTGCCTAAATCCCAGCGAGTAGAAGGGTCAGCCTAGTCTGTATGAATTTCCAATCTTGCTAGGAAAGCTAGAGCAATCTCTTGGACTCTGCTAAATTCTAGGGGATTTATAGTACCTTCGATGTTACAGTGCTCAGCACCTGAAGAGAACATATGTGACATTTTGTGGGCTGCCTTGTTTCAGTAGCTGGAAAGAAATTGCTTCTCTTTGTTCCCTCAGAGGTGCACTGAGAGAGGAGCACTCAGATGCAGTGAACCACTTAATAGGTTCAGTTCATCAGTGTTGTTAACCTTGGAGGTGACAAGGTCCAGAAGTGACAGTGACTTATGGACAGTGGTACTTCCTGTGGCTTGGAATTAAAGGCAAAATACCCAACCTCTTTTGCTGCCATAGCAGCAAATGTTTGAAAGCTGATTGTTGCCAACCACAGCCTAGCCATGTCTCAGCAAAGCCACTGAAAATATTCAGGTATCTGCAGTTGGGGAGGGGTGGAGGGGAAGTGATCACTTTCACATTTGACTTTGAGCATTGCAGCATGAAGTTTGTGGCTGCCTTGCATACACCTTTGCTCTGCCTGGGCTTATCAGCCTTTCTTTTCTGCACTGATAACTGTGTGGTCAGTGACCATCTCCTTTCTTGAGAGCTCTCACCCACAATACTGTCCAGGAATCGCAGGCAAATTCAGCAACACTGCTTCCAATGCCAGGAGAGACCAGAGCAGTGACCATCAGCAGGTTGCCACTGAGCAGGCTGGTGTGGAAATGTTTTGGTTGCTGTGTGATGTTACAGATTGTCCTGTCAGCTCTAAAGCAAGGCTGCTTTTTCTGAAAACAAAGCTTCGCTTATTCCTAAGTGCCTGCTGCAGTGAGAGCTGATCAGGGTATAAAACTATCTTTTCCTTTCAAAGTCACCAGTGATTACTAATGGGATGGCTTGAGTAAATGAGAAGAATAGTTGATCTTAATAGAGCTGGCACTGGGTTCATTTCAATGCAGGCAGTTGGAGGAAATGGGCTCAGGCTGTATTGTAGGTAGGAAACAAGAGGATATCCTATGGAGGGAATAATGTACTATAAGAAGACTGCAGGAGTGAGGTTCTCAGGACAAAAAGAGAGGAATGGCAAAAAATGTGAGGAATTAAGAAACTTCCCTGTGGAAGTGACAGGTGTTGTGCAAGAAGATCAGTGTTTATGAAACAAGTAAGCTGCTGGTCGGGTGCTTGTGAGGTCTCCCTTGTCACAGCAGAGTTCAGCTAATCCTGTAACTGTTGTAGTTTTAAAGCATTGGTTTCCATTTGTTTGCTAATTTCCAAAACCTTAGGAGAACTCCTCAATGCTGCTGTTCTGCTCGTGTCACCTGTGCCTTTGACTGTGTTAAATGGAGTGGGCAGGGTTAACCTTGCCTAAAGAGAAATGGTTTACAGATGGGACCTTCACACATTCTGATGCCTGTCAGGGGAAGGCAGGGTGTCTTGGTTCTTGCCAGCTCTAGAGCTGCTTTGTTTCACCCTTGTCCATTCAAGTCTGAGAACAGGAATAAAATCTAGAGGAGAGCAGTGAGGTTCCAGATCTGATAGCTGTCCTCTGCTCCTGAGTCTCTGCAATACTTGCTTCATTCATTTATCACTTCATTCTCCAGTTCCAGTAATGTTTCCGGGTGCTGCAAGTCTAAGAGCACTTGCATAGACCTGGCCTTTGAATTGATGGATTCAGTGATTCATTCTCCATCAACATAATATGCTTTATTCAGAAGTTGTACATGACTTTGTGAAAGGCTTCCTTATCTTGGTGGCCTGTCTCTTACCAAAAAAGTGCCTATAACCTATTTATTTTGTGGTGTTTTTTTTTTTCTCAAGGAGGTCAGTTTAGTTGTGTTTATTTAATTGTGTTATATTGCCTTTGCTCCAGGTACTACCAGATAGGTAAAAGAATTATTTCAGGCTAGAAGACTACTCTAGATGTTTTTTTCAGGTTGTCAGTCACAAAGTTCTTGTCTGGCTGTGAACAAATCCCAGGGGAATCACCCAGAAAGAGGTGGTGCTGCTCTGGACACCTGCAGTGTGTAGTGAGTGGTCAGTGAGCTGGGAGGTTCCACGTGGGCTGGCAAAAGATACAGACCTTGGTGCCCTTTGTAAGGTACCGTAAGTGCACTCTGAGCCCTCTGAATCCTTTTTAGCTGGAGAAGGAGAAGGTAAGGAGCAGGGTTGCACAGAGAAATACTGGAGGCAAACTACTGGGACTTCATTGAGGATGTTTGCAGAAAACAGCTAGTGCTGCTTGCACAATAGTGATTTGGAAACTCCCTTGAAGCAACTAAGACTGCCCTTCCTCTTTTTGCTGGAGTCTTCCTTTTTTTTTTTTTTTTTGTTACCTTCCTTTTTTTTTTCCTTTTTTTTTTTTTCTTTTTTTTTTTTTTTTTCTGGGGAGATAGTGGCTTCTTTTCTCTTTTTTTTTTTTTTTCCCTCCAACATACTTGGTGGGGCTAAGGGAGCTCTGTCTGAGTACTGATCCTGGGCAGTGGGGAAGAAGGTGGGAAGTTTCAGCAGTTGTGGGTCAGGAATGAGTGTGGAAGAACAGCTCTGGCTGGCTTTGTTTAGCCTGCTAACGATTCCATTTCCCATCTGTTCAATGGAATAATCCAAGTGTTGGGGATCAATTCACTGAGTATCTGATCGCTGTGCAGACAGTACAGCAATAAGGTACTAAAAATGTCTATACATAAAAATAACCTCTTAGACTCTCTGGCACTGTGCCTTTGGCATGTCACAGGTCATAAAGATTCTGCCAGATGAAATTAACTGGCAGCCTTGTTCAGTATGGAATGAGAGCAGTTTGCTCTCCTAGCATAGTTTAGGTACATTAGGGCAGACACATCCTGGTGGATTTTTTCAGTCAAGTCAGCAGATAGTTGGAGTCATTAGTACTATAATACATTTGAAGGTCTTGAATTAAAAATTCTTGGCTGGAAGAGCTTTTTCTTTCTGTCTGTGAGGACAGAGATGAAGGACTGTGCATGATGTTATTGGGATGTTGGAAGAAGGAACTCCTTAGTGTGAAAGGGGTAATAAATTATCGATCATGTTGACAAGTAATCTGCCCTTGTGTACCTTCTACTGAGAGTTCTCCCAGGTTTGGGAGAACTATGGGAGAGGAAAGAGAGATGTGATTGTGGGTGATGGAAATATGGTAGAGATACAAGGGAGGTTGTAGGGAAGACATGAAGGTGGAGACTCTCTGACAAGTCTGGAAATGTGCAAAGATTACCAGCAACTAAGAGGGCTTCAGATTCAGGGTTTCTCTTCTCCCTAACTTTCTTCTGGAGAGAGGCTGTTGAACACCAAGGTCTCTGTGTTCATTTGGGCTATGACTTGCTGGGAAAGAGCATGTGACACCTGGGCTGCTTTTGCAAATGCCATTTGGGAGCTTGACTCTGAGGCTCAGATAAGAGCTGGGTTGGTGGTCTGGTTTTGGCACAGGTGCTGACTACACAGGGTTTCCATTTCTGGACTCTGCTGTTGTGTTGCACTGGCCTGATGAAGCAGTGCACAAAGCAAAATGTGAAGTAGCTGAGCAGTACCAGCAAAACAATCTAGAGGGTGATCTGAGTTTTTGACTGACCTGGGTTCTCTTTAAGGTCCCTCCAGCTCCATGGGACTCTGCGGCTTCAGAAAATGGCTTGGCATGTGCTGTAGGCACCAGTACTGTTTTGCTGGGCACAGAGAATTATGAAGTTCTTTGATGTCTCTGATCCTAGAAGATAATAGCCATGTTCACATTAACCTCAGCGTGTTTTCCCTGAGAAGGTTTTCAGTATGCTGCCTTCATAAAACTGACAGCAATTTTTCAGTCTGCTGCCTTCATCCGTGTGTAACATTCTCCACCAGGGAATGCAGTGTTGGGCCTGTCCCTCTAACTTATCTAAAAACATTTTCATTTCAGATAGTTGTGATGTTTTTACTGGGTCGTCATTAACAATGCAGGTTTACAATAGGAAATAAGAGTTCCTAATAACAATTGGATTCTGCTGCCTGATCAAAGAATTTTCGTAAGAACTAAGCTGTGTGGCATTAAAGGAAGCCCCTTTTGGGGGGATTACCTACGTATGTAATGTGTTGCAAAGCATGAGGCCAGTAACTGGCTGAGTTTAACCAGCCAAGGAATGTGATAATCCTCCAGAAAGACGTAACATAGGCTATTTTGTGAGCAATAGGAAATGGATGTTCCATTTGTGACTAGGAAGGTCATACCTGTCTCTGGGTATTAATGTGGCTTTATCACCAGCAGCCAGTGGGAACGCTTCATGTCTGTGCAGAACGCTAAAGCTGCCTTGTGCTGTCAGATGTTTGGCTGGATTTTAAGGATGCTTCTGTCCACTAGGGCTATCAGAGAATATTGCCTTGCTCTCTGAAGACAAGTGCCTTTTAAACGTTATTGAATGTTTCTGCTCTCGTTAAAAGTTAAGAAGCCTTTGATCTGAAGTGCTATTTTTTGGTTTTATTTCATTTTTTTTTTCCCTCTGGCTTGCCAGGGCCTGGGAGGAGTTTCATGGCCTGGTGAACAGCAGTGGCCGCTGATCGATCGCTCCCCCTCCCTCTGTCACACCCAGGGTAGGGCCTCATCTTTCTTCCTATGTGACTTCATGGCATACCTCTCAGCTTCCAACCTTCTTCCCATGGGCTGGCATGTTCTCTTGTCTTAGGGGCCTGATGGTGGGTCCATTCTGCTATTTGTTATTTTCCAAAGGCCAAAATTACTTTTAAAATTTTGTTTTGACCAGACACCAGCATTTTCTGTTGAGGTGCTGTGTGCTATTTTGCTAATGTGTCCTTCCTGTGTGTGAGGCACTTGTATCCCAGACCTGGTCCCA
Organism: Taeniopygia guttata; assembly: GCF_048771995.1. Classification (NCBI taxonomy): domain Eukaryota; kingdom Metazoa; phylum Chordata; class Aves; order Passeriformes; family Estrildidae; genus Taeniopygia; species Taeniopygia guttata. Next base: position 17,295,080 of record NC_133034.1, on the reverse strand, counting down.
GGAGGCTGAGAGGTATGTCTTCAGCTTGGGTGTGTTGTCTAGAGTTGGCTGTAAGCAGGTATGGAGTGGTAAATTAATCCTAAGCACATCCAGAGGGTGGACACAGAGAGGCACCTGGGGCCTGACACACAGCTCTTTAACAGTGGGCTGAAACAGAATAAATTAATTAGTCAATAAAAGCTTGTTCAGGAAGGACACCCAGTAGCTACTGTAGGTAGAAATAATAATGTTGTGGCTAATGAGACAACCACACTCTACTGCTGGTAGTCAGCCAAGATGTGCAGAGAAGATAGCCAAGGTGAGCCCCGGGCTGCTGGGAGCCTCACAGCTCAGGCTGGTTTTCCCTGCAGTGCCCACTTCCCTGATAGCAGGCCCTTAAGAAGGGCCAGCAAGAGGCCTGGCCATGAGAGCTGGGTTATTGTAGTCAAGTGGGATCACCGGATTGCTGAGTGCCAGAGCAGAGGAATCTACTGGAAGGAAGCATTTACATTGGGAACTGGGCACTGGAATGTAGTTGCTCCAACATTCAGCTCTGAGGAGCTGCTGGAGATCCCAAAACCTCCCTCAACAGCATTGGGCAAGCAGTGTTCTCATACCTTGCTCTGGAGTCATGGGTGAAAATAATACCTCTCTCCTCACAGGTTTGGCTTTTTGTGAGGATCAGTGTTTACAAAATACTACACAGGCGGTTGGTAGTGTTGTTACTGTTAGATGACATTCACATGTCCTTCTGGAAGAGGAAACCAGCTCACTTAATGATATACCAGGCTCTGAAGGCAGCAACTGTGCCAAGGGTACGGGAAAACACTGGCAGAGTTCATTTATCTCTTGGCTGTGTTGGGTGGCCTGTGCTGAGCAGAGATGAGCAGAGGGCCTGGTTCAACCCAATAAAGGCAAAAGGAGGGAAAATATAGGGAGAATCTGTCCACTAAAGAGCTACCTAAGGTGTGCTGTCCCCCAGAGGTAGATGGCAGAGGTGAAAGTCCAGTATGGGATAAAAAGCCAAACCATTGTTGCAAATTAACCAGAATCCAGTTAATGAATCCTGAATCACATTCCCAAATAGCAGCCTAGCCTGCTCTTCTGGCAAGTGCAAAGGTGAACCCCAGTCTTCTGCAGCTTGGTTTTTGCTGTGAGATCTTAACAGAGTAACTTTTTTAACTCTAAAAGTGCTTTTTGCTTCCTTCTGTTCTTCCAGTTCTCCAGCCCACCTCCTGGAGGTGTTCCAGCCTGTGCTGGTAGTACTGCCCTGCAGCTGCTGGCAGCACACAGTGATAGTTCACGTGTTTGAGTGGAATTTCACAGTCCTGCACAGCACCTTGCTGCTGAAGTTGCTGCCTTTGCTCTTCAGCTATTTGGTGTGGTGCGTCCTGGGGCATTCCTAAATGTTTTGGCTTGGGCAACTTACAGCCCTGTCCCTGTTTATGGGAAGAGCTGCCAAACTTATCTTCTGAAAGTAATTGTAATCTCCTTTTTTTCCAACACACTACATATTAATGTGGGAGTATGCTTTGCCTGTTGCTGCTGCTCACAGGCTGGCAGTAAGCAATAACAGACTTCTGCAACCTGCCCCATCTTCAATTGCTGCAGTGCCATGAGACTGTACTGAGGGAGGTTGTAGACCAGCGCTCCTTCCTTGGTCAATAGCCCCTGAGGCTCGTGGCTGTACTCTGAGTGAGTAGAAGCTGCTGAAGAAACTTGTCTATTTAAACTTGAGGGAAACACCCTTTCCAGATTAGATACTCTTTTAAAGTAGGAGAGATCAGAGAGCTAAACTTGTTGACAGTATGACTAAATACGAGGGACAGAGGCAGGAGGAGGAGGTTGGTCTGATAGTGTATTTGTGCTCCAAGCAGAGTCCCTGAGATAGATGCTAAGGAAGAGATCTTGCAAGTTATTTAAACAGCAGAATCCTTCAGGGAAGTTTCCACATTCTATCATGTGCTTTGGTCACAGGAGATGACAATTTTTCCTTCTTATTGAATGGGGATGAATCAGGATCTCCCTCTGTTCCAAGGGTTCTGGAGTGACAGCTGACTTGTGTGAGAAGTCTGTAGTTAGGAAGATCTGCATGGGAGATTTAACAAGTGTTGATTTTGAGTGATGTAGCGGGATAGCAACACTGGTAGCTGTAGTGGGGAGGTGCTGTGATCTGAAGGAATGCACATCTTTAACCACTTTTTTTCTTCCCTCTGTTTTCCAGGGATAATTCAAGCTTTCGAAACACAAAAATCACATTGTGAGAACAAGAGTTGGCACTAAGCTCCTCTCTCCGTGTTGAAAGCACTGGGAGTGGCCTCCGACCTCTGAAGGGACTCATGGGCCACTCTCGCACTCCTCCCTGGGGGAAGGATCCATCTGAAGCCCTCCAGCAGCGGTGACAATAGAGGCCGATTTTGTCTTACACAAACTTTTTTTTAGCAGTGGGGCGGGAGGCAGCCTTTCAATTAGCGGCGGGCCCTTGGGGCCGCATCTTGCAGCACTTTCCTGTCTTTCTCTACATGGCACGCAGGATCTCTGGAATTCTGCCTCAACATCAGAGCCTTTTGCTGAGGGATACCAGTATTATAAATCTCTCTGCAGCTGGGAGGAGCATCCCAGTTGAGAGTCAGCCCTGTGGTTTTCAAATGCCCCTTTTCAGTTCTGCCAATAAATTATTGGGTCTCTTTGTTTCTTTCAGTCTCTCATTTTTTGGCTGTGTCTGAAATTCAGTGTGGTGGTATTTCTCTAGGCTGCTTGCTTTGTCTTTGCCTCTTACTTACACTCCCAGGTTAGCAGTGCCTTGTACCCACCCCTATTTGTTATGGAGAGGGATTTGAGCTTCCCTTAAATCAGGACAAAGAGATGTTTGGTGTCAGTTGCCTTCACTCTGATGGAGAGCCAGCAGCACTGGCTGAATTCAGGGCCAAGCCTGTTTCTGGTGTGCACTGGTGTTTGTAAGTCTCTGGCCACCTGGGAAACTGGGCCCCCAGTGGGTTTAGGAGAAGAGGGTGAGGCCCAGCCTGTTACTCATAGCTGCGTGACAGCTGTGACCAGAAGAGGGGCTGGGAGTGACCCCCTGTCCTCGGAGGTGAGCCTCAAATGATGGGTTGCTGCCTGGAAAGCCAGCATGGTTGCAATTTGGATGCCACGGAAACAATAGGAGCTAATTATTTCCTCTGATTCTGCTTGACTACAACACTAATTGTACTCATTAACAGCTTCAGCCTTTCTCCTTTTCCTTGGGGAATCGCACAATTGCCTTTCATTTTTAATGGAGCCTTTGCCTTGGGCCCAGGAGGGGAGGCTGTGGCCACTGATGGGGCACATCTCCTGCCCCATGTGCTCTGTGCAGTCCCCCGGAGAAGGGGCTGCTTGGGCCAATGTGCTCGTGATTGCAGAGCCAGCAGCCCGTGTCTGGGACAATTACCAGCCTTGGGGCCTGGGAGACATTCAGCCTCATGACTCCAATTGCAAATTCCTTGTCTTACTATTGAAGTCTAGATTGAAAGCAGCCAGAACTGGCAGAGAAAACAGTTTAAAATATTCAGTCTTCTGAAGGGCTTGTTTTCTTTGTTGAGAGTGTCAGTTCTAGGCTGTCTAGGGACCCTCCTTGCACTGACAGCAATGACTAAGTGCTCCCCATGGTCAGGCAGCTAGCACCTGGCTGGGCAGGGAGCAGGGCTGTTCCCCAAGCTGTAGTGGCATCCCTCTGTAAGTTTCTTGAGACCCATGGTCCTGTTCCTGCTTTTGGCACTTGTCACCAGCTCTCAACCAAATGCTCTTTTCCAGACATGGTTTGTTTTCCCTGCTGGGAACAGGTACTACTATGGCTGCTACTTAAGATTCCTGTTAAATACAACTCTCCCCTGCTGCTCTCCAGTATTTGTTAGGGGGGATTTAGTTGTAATTGCATTTGGCAATCTAAGCAAAAATAGCCTTACAAGGCAGGGCTGAAATATTAGCTGCAGGTTCCTTTTATTCTCAGCACATTTAGCTTTTTGCAGATGACATCACTTAGGGCTTTAGTCCTGTTGTTGTGCCCAGCTGTGCGTCATGTCCACCTCTGTTATTTTGTGTACTCGCCCACTTCTCGCCTCTGATGCCCCTTGTCTAAGCTGGTGCTGATGAGTGCAGGCTTGCTATTAAATCTGAAAATGCTGCAGTCCTGCTGTGTTCACCCTCAAATACCCTTTGTGAGTGAGCTGTGGAAGAGCCCGTCCCAGGGAGGCTGTTCCTCTCCTCCCACTGCCCCCGTGGTTGAGATTTAGAGGAAGTCAGCAGAGGTTCCACTTGCTCAGCCTTGAAGAGAGTGAGTGGCTGGGTGTGGAGTTTGTCTTTTAAGGCTATTTTTCCTGAGGTCAGGAAAAAAGCAGTGGTTGATCAGTGCCAAGTACGAGGAGCCTCCTAGAGCTTGGAGGGGGATGGAGTCAGACTGGGTTTTGAGCTGGACTTTTGTAGTCCACTGTGTCCTGCTAATGAGAATGGTGAAAACACTGGTGTGAGATTGTTTGGGAAGGGAAGGAGCTTCTGTCATGCTCTAGAAAAAGGTTTCAGATCCTCTTCATTCAGGAAGGAAGCCTCTAGCCATGGAAGCCCCAAATCTGCAGTGAGTCAAGACCTTTCCTGCTTTCGTTATCCTAAAGGCTTTGAACACCCTTGAGCTTTAAATCCCGGTTTCTTTGGAGAAACTGGAAGAGCTTTGAGCCCTGGAGCCCAAAGAAAAGCATTCCCTTGAGTTCTTTCCCAATGAGATGCTGAACTGTGGTGGGCTCATGGGCCCTGGGTGGCTTTGGCTGTAGCTGGTCTGATGGGGGCTGATGGCTCTTCCCAGTCCTCGGAGAGAAAGGAGTTCTCTCTGTGGAGGGGAGCAGTTGGAGGAAGATGTTGCCTTGTCTTAGTGCTTCTTGATGGGGTGTGAGCACAGGAGGGTGATACTGGGCTGGGGAAGCTTTTCCTGTCACTGCATTCGCCCCATAACCTCAGAGGGACCTACAAGGTGTTCCCCTGCCAGATCCTGCAAGGCACATCTAACTGCCTGAGATCTGTGACATACAGCTCTTGCTTTTGTTCTTGTCTCTGGAATGATAAACCACAGAGATCTCCTGAGAGCTCTTAAAACCACTGCTTGGAGCTGGTGGAGAGCGTGATCTCAGTTACGTGCTCCTAGCAGGCTGGAAGAGCTCATCTGGTTCCACTTTTGCTGTATGTGCATGCTGGAGCCTGAGCTCACTGGAAGAAGCAGATGACAGTACCCAGCCCTGGAGACTGGCAGCAGGGCAATAGGGACCCAGTAATCAATGGGAAATGGCCAGGCAAAGACCAGAGCTCATTAATTATGCATCTTCTTGGGGACAGAGAGCCTGGGGGCTGTGGACATGCCTCATGCTCTGGTTTGGGTGCTTATGGCAGCTCCTGGCCCTCACAGGGCTGGGGACACTGGGCCAGGAGGGTCTGTCCCTTCAGACACTGAGAGGACATTGCTGTGGCAGGACAGGAGTACTGCACAGTGCCATCACTTACCAGCAAGACTGTGGCCAGGAGTACAGTGCCGCAGGACCTGGTCACCTCACCAGGGTCATGGCCGTCGGAGGTGACCCAGGCAGGGGGCAGGACACAGCTAAGGTCCTCTGAGCACCTCTGCCTGACAGGAGTGAGCACCATTCCCACCTCCTTCAAGGTGCCAGCTGGGAGCTCCATATTCACCTGGTGTTGGTGCTGTGGGCAGTATGCACCTTGTGGGGATAGGGCAGGAAAAGCTGCCTTGCAGAAAGCAGCAGCAGGCTGGCAGAGCCCCGAGTAGTTCTGGGCCATGACCAGGCTGCAGATGCCCAAGAAGTGATGTCTCAGCTGCTGTGTGTTTTCCTCCCTCCCCCATCCTGCCCACAGTGCCCTCACCCCTGTCAGGCAGTGCCAGGACCAGTTGTGGGCAGTAACCAACTGGTTTCTCCCAGCAGCAGTAGAGGCAGCTGGTGCTGGGACTGTGAGGCTGATGCACATCCTGGAACCAGGCACAAGTGACATGAGCTGGATCACAGAGGAGCAGATGCTGCTTGCCACCATTCCCAGGCTGACTTCTCTGATCTCCCCTGCCAGCAGGGACAAAGCCAGCGGGCCCCAGAGGTCACTGAGGGGCACAGGGGGATGTGGCATTGCTAGGATGGGGGAAGGGGCTGTGCTTGACAGAGATGATCCCACAGGCCAAGGAAGGCTGGTGGGGGAGGGAGTTGTGCTGATGCTCCCAGCAGGATGGATGCCACAGGGCACACACCTCTGAGGGTGTTTGAGTGCTTGGTGGCCCAGTCTTTCCATCTCAAGCTGCTTACTAGGGATCAAGGGACAGCACTTCAGCTGTCACCAAGACCCACACTCAGGGCGTAAATTGAGGGAAGAATGAGCTGCCACAAATCCCATCTATGGCTCCATTGTTGCACCAGAATGGGCAGCTGTAGCTGTGATTCCTGCCCCACTGCCATGACAGGGATGACAGTATTCCCATTTGTCCTGGGCTGGAATTTGTAAATTTGCAGTAGGGTGATGTGGCTCTTGCTGCCAGCACTGCTGCATGGCCCGTTAGATGTCTGACTCTGCTCTCTGTGTCTCATCCCACAGGACTGTGCAGCTTTGAGTTGTGTGGCCAGCCTGCCTCTGAGGTGGGTGGGCACAGAGCAGAGATGCCATGGAGGCTTGCAAGGCTCGAGGGTTTTATTTCCACATTCAGCACAGCATGAACACCCCATGTTCCTCCTTCCCCCATCTCCACCACTTGGCTGGTGGGCACCCGTGAGCATCACTGTGGCAGGTACTGCTTGGGGTCCCCAGAGAAGGGCAGGGCAGGTGCCTGGTTGAAGTGAGCCACGAGGAAGATCCCAACAGTGCCGCACACAAAGAGAGAGGCCATGATGAAGAAGCAGACACGGTCGATCACCTGTCCCACCATCATCCACTCTTCACTCTCCTGCCAGCGGCACAAGAAGGGTGAGGGCTGTGCCCACTGCCCCCATGTAGATCCCTCTCCCCCAGCCCTGACTCACGCTGCTGAAGTCGTTCTGCTCCCGTGTGGCATTGGCGATGTAGTTGCAGGCGTCCACGCAGGCGCGGATCTCGGGACCGGCCTCCTCCAGGCTCTGGCAGAAGTCCTGAGTACTGCCACTCTCCAGACCACGTTCTACGAGTGGCAGAGCCAGCTCAGCGGGCAGCAGCAAGCGCTCAGCCACCTGGCACAAAGCCCAACTTCACAGGGAGGTACCAACGCCCTGGGGTCACTCACCAATCTTCTCCAGCACAGTTTTCATCAGCCCATCTCTTTCCTTCTGCTTCTCAAAGAGCAGCTCTGTCCTGGCTTTCCAGAGCATGTACTCATCAGCTTTCACCATGAGCCCCAGGGAGCTGCGTCTGCGGATGGCTTGCGGAGGCCCTGGGGTCTCCTCTGGCACGGCCATGCCCAGGTAGCGGGGCAGGAGGTTCAGGAACACCTGGGCACAGTGTCACCTGTGGGGATGTGTCCCCTCAGACTGCCCAGAGCACCCAATGGATGTGATTGGTTTCCCTGGCATTGCTTGGAGCGTGGTGCTATTGGGCTGTTGGCACCTGCTGCTCCCCGGTGTTGCGTCTTGGTGGCACAATCTGGTCCACTGGGGACATCTGGGGCCTTCTCCTGTGCCAGGACTTGCACTCAGAGGAAGACATGCCTGCCACCTTACTCTGCAAGGGACATGGCCTTGATCCCCAAACACCCATCCCATTCCCCCTGTATAAAGGGTAGGGGGATGATGGCAGGTACCTGGCGCACTCTCTGGGACATGGAGTGAGTGTTGGGCGTTCTCAGGGAGACGTTGAGGACAATGACAGCATTCACCACAATCACCACTGTCACCACCATGAGGAAGGTCAGGTATCTGGGGAGGGGCACAGAGCCTCAGTAGGGCTGCCGGGTCACAAGCTATGGTCGTGCAAGGTCCTTCTCTGTGCCCTCCTGCTGGTGGAAGCTGGTGACAGGCAGTGAAACATGGGCAAGCAGTAGCCATGTGTCAGCCCCATCTGGGCAGAAGGTTATTTCTGTACCAAGGTCCTGTCCCTGGGCACTGTCTGCTCCACAGCACCTGAGCTGCTGCTGGCACAGTGTGACAAGAGGGCTGGCACCCCAATCCCAATGAGGCACTTACTTTCCGATGAGAGGCACAGCCTGGGAGGTCTCAGGCACCTTCTGGGCAATGAGGAAGAGGAAGACAGTCTGGGCCAGGAGAACATTGATGGAGACTGTGCATTTCTGCCCACCCGCTGCCAGGGAGGGGGAAAGGCAGAATTTGGCACTAGGCAGTGCAGTGGGCATTGCCCTCCTTAGGCAAAAAGCCCCCACCCAAAAGTTGAATTAGACAAGTCCTGCCTTGAGGCATTAACTATGGGATGCCTAGAAATTTACACACTCCCATCAATCCAAATACTACAGGAGAGGGTGAGAGATGATTCTGATGGTCCCCATGCACAGAGGGGACAAGGAGCCCTTCCTAGAGGGCTGCTGTCCCCTTGCACATGCCCATGCCCGCAGTGGCACGGTCCCACTGTACCTTTGGCGGGCAGGAAGTAGACGAGCACAGCCATGGCAGAGATGAGGACACAGGGCACAATGATGTTGATGACGTAGAAGAGTGGCTTGCGCTGGATGATGAGGTAGAAGATGACCTGCTGGTACTGGATGTCATCTGGGGTGAAGTGCTCTGAGTTGATGATCTTCCGAGCGGGGCGGTGCTTGATGGCCCATTCACCATTCTCTGCATCGTGATGGTGCCAGGTGAGTCCCACTGTCCCAGGGGGTGTGCTGGGCCTCCAGTCCCCCAGTTCAGGGAGGAAGGGGAGGACTGGTGATTGGCAAGAGCGCCACAGGATGCCCAGGCTGTGCACAGTGCTAGAGCCACTTGTGAGGGAGGGGAGGACTGTGAAACATGCCCCCGTGCCTGGGCAAAATACCCCAAAATGCAGTTGCATGGGGCAGCTGGGCACATATGGGGCACCTTTAACCCCTTGGGAGCTCCCAGGGCTACAGCTGTGAGGCTGGGATCCCCTCATCTCCCCATTTCACAGTGCCACAGAGGGAAGCCAAGCATGACACTGGGTGACAGCGCACCGCTCTCTCGTGCTCTCCGCAGCAGCGATAGATTTTTCCCCAGTCAAGATCACAACTCAGGCCGGTAATGAAAAAATAAATCTCGCTGCCCAAAAAGCATTTTGTTCCTTCAATATGCAATTAAAATGTGATGGAAAACGTCATTGTTTGGCCATGACAGCTACATTCCCAGCATCAATCAAGCTTGCAGGAGCGGTGCTCTCCGGCAGCAGCTGCCAGGCTGCAAGAGCCTCGAGCTGGGGGGTTAGAAAAACAAATCTCTCCCACACTCCTGCTTCCACTAATAACTTAAGTGCCCATGTAATGGTGGGAGCTGCTAATAGTCCCTGCAGCCTTGCTTTTGGCAGCCAGCAGTGTAGCAGCAGGCCTGCTGGATGTCCCTTGTGGTGGGACGCCCTTGTGCCATGGCTGTGGCTGCAGGGTTACCTGTGAAAGCCTCGGGGTCGATGGAGATCCACTCCACAGTCTGGCCATCCTCCACTGTCAGCAGCAGGTTGATTTCATTAGCACTGTATGTCTGGGACCTGGGGGGAGACGAGGTGGGGGTACAGGCTGGCATGGAAGAAGCTAGATGGGCAAAGGGTGCCAGTGTGGCACCAGGCCATGCTGGCCACCTCCAGCTCTTCACTGGGGTGCCCGGCTTGTCTGTGGTGCCTCCTGCTAAGTGGCAGGGGATAGGCAGATGGCACTTATCTCCCCAGGGGCAAAGGTGGGCATCCCATGCTAATCCCTGTGTCCCAGGAGGAGCTGCCATGGTGCCCATACTCACTGGAAGACCATGGTGCAGTTCTGCCAGTCGAAGGGGAAGTAGGTGACGTGGATGACACAGACGCTGCGGTAGATGGCAGGGGGCAGCCAGTAGATGCTGCCATCAGGGGACACCAGCACGTTGGTGTAGAGGGTGATTTCGAATGTCCCATCAATGCTGGGGGGAAAAAGGATGGGCTCAGCCCCAAACTATGCCTGGGGGGCAGCTGCCAGCCCTATGTGGGGATGTGACCCCATTGCCCTGTCACCTACTTGTTCTCCAGGACGATGTCCGGCAGCCAGACCATGGTGGAGGGCACCCGCAGCAGCTGGATGTTGTCATATTTCTCAGGATCCCAGCTTAGGCGATAATCAGACCATTGCTGGGAGAAGGAGAGATGAGGAGGAGGGGTCATGCAGCCCCCAAGATGAAAGAGATTGTGAGCTGCCTGTGCTATGCTGCCCACAAAATGGGCTCATTTGGAGGTGCCCACAAAGGAGGGTGCAGGTTGCAGTGCCAGCCCCTCATGGGGTGCCACCCTGATATGCAAACATAGCTGGGCATGATCCTGCCTAGAGGGGAGGGGTCTCACCATCTCGATCCAGACGTTGGTGGTGAGGGTCTCCTCCCGTTCATTCTGGCAGGGAAGGAATGAGGAGATGGCTTTTAGTGCCCTGCCTTCTGCCCCACAAGTGGGGGCAAATTCTGTCCCCCCTGGGGGTACCTGGGAGGGTCTCTCACCAGGGAGATGAGGTTGGTGAGGGTGAGTTTGAGGGAGACATCGATGATCTCATCCCCCCGGGCCGGGCGCAGTTGTCGATTGTAGTTGGACATGAGGTCCTGGAACAGCTTTTCCTCCTGGTTCCTGCAGCTCACACCTGGGAGGGCACACGCCATGTGACAGCCCGGGGGGAAGGCAGTGGGGTCACTGATGCCCCCCGATATATTGAGGGGGGAGGCACAGGGTGCCCAGGGAAATGGGAAAGGGATGCCCAGGCTGCGGGTTGCTGCGGGTGTGTGCGCTCTGCTCCACAATCCGACAGCCCCGCGGTGCCCGGCGTGCGGGCAGGGCTGTGCCCCCGGCTCGCCCCCACCCGGCTCACCCGGCCCCGCTCCAGGGCAGGGCACGGGGCAGTGGGCTGGTGCCTGGCACTCCCAGGGGTGACAACCCCCGGGTGCCGAGTTGGGGGGTGGTCAGGTGCCCCCCCAGGCCTCTCCCTGGCCGGGCAGACCTTACCTGCCAGCGTGCAGAGGACGAGGAGGAAGCCGTGGCCACGCATGGCGGTGCCGTGGGCGCAGGGGCTGGGGCTGCGCTCCGCCGCGCCGATGTGTCCCGAGCCTGGCGCCCGCTGGGACAGGACAGCTGTCCCCTGCCACCGGCAGCTGCTCCCGGCAGCCACGGGGCCCGGGGGGGACGCGTGACACCCGCTGCCCCCGCCGGCGGGGCGATGCAGTTTGCTGGGAAGCTCTTCTGGCATTTTGTGCCGGAGAGGTTGGGATTGGGGCAAGGGGCAAAGTGAGCTCTGTGCCTTGAGTTCCCCCGTGTCTCACATAAAGGGGTGCATCTCTTTGCAGCTTATGGGAAGGGTGCCCCTCTGCCAGCACGTCCTGTCCCTGCCGTGGCGGTAGCTGCCCCCAGAATACAGGGTGGGGAAGGGGCAGGCAAGTCCCATCACATCAGCCTGGGGAGTCATGCCCCCGCCCGGGGCTCAAATCCTTCCAGCCCCTGGGTAGGAGGGAAGGCGGGATGGGGGTGTGGGGGTGTGCTGAGATTCCTGGCTCAGTGGAGAGGATGTGACAGCTGTCCTCGGCCACTGCCGGTGGGGGGATGTCAGAGGTGTCCCCTGAAACCAGAGCCCTGGCATGCCACTGCTGAACTGGGGAAGGAGACACCTCTCTGGGCCCCCTGCCTTGCACTGTGGGATGGAATGTGCTGGGGGGACACTGCAGGTCCAGATGGGGGATCATGGGGGCAGGGGAGAAATGTGGGCACTGATGGCATCTCTGCCATCTGCGGTGGGTTTGCAGGGGATATTGTCACACTGGGGGGGCCAGCTCCTTCCCCAGCCCATCCTGCCCCAAGTACCCAGCCCACAGAGGTAGCAGGGCCAGTACCACCACACCCCTTCTGCCCACAGCTGGGGTCCACCACACTCAGGACCTCCAACAACACCCATTCCCTGGGTGGGCATCACCCTTCCCAGGACACACAGAGTCTTCGGGATGGGCATTGTTCCCTATTGGGGCACACTGAGGGCAGCCACCAGTTCAGTGCCCCATAGCAAGAAGCTTTATTTTCCCAAGCCAAGACAGGTGGGGGAGAGGCTGACACATCTAGGGGATCCCCACAGCCCCCTAGATGAAGCGCTTGTTCTCCTCCCGGTAGTCATAGGGGTCTCCAGCAAAGGGCAGTGGTGGTGGGTGGTTGTAGATGCCCATGAGGAAGATCCAGAGGGTGCCCACCACCAGCATGGGGGTGATGAGGAAGAAGCACAGGCGGTCCAGGGTCCGGGCCACACGGTTCCAGTTGTCAATCTCCTGTGGAGAGAGCCAGGAGCCAGGCAGTGTGGGGGCACAGTGGGCACAGGGAGCTCCCCCTGCCCTCCCAGGGCCCATGGCCCTACCTCATTGTAGCTGTTTTCATCCCTCATGTGCTTGACAATGTAGTTGGCATTGTCAATGGCGGGTTTGATGTGCTCGTAGGGCTGCTCCTCGCCTGAGTCCATGCCCAGCGGTACGAAGCCTGGGGATCAGAGGGGGGGTGAGATGGGCTCTGAAGGGCTGCCAACCCTGGAGACCCCAGCCCCACCACCCTTCCCTCTGCCCCGCTGAGGGGCCGTGGCTCACGGGCAGGGGTGATGCGGCTGGTCAGCCCGTGCCGCTCCGACTGCTTCTCGAACATGAGCTCGCTGCGGGACTTGACACTGAAGTATTCCTCTGCCTTGGCGATGTAGCCGGCCGAGCTGCAGCGCCGGATGCACGGGGCGCCCGCCGGGCTCTCGGCCGGCTGTGTCATGCCCAGCAGGCGGGGTAGGCTCTCCAGGAAGACCTGAGACACAAGAGGGAGTGACATGTCCCTTGGCCACCTCCCCAGTGCGTTGCTACCTTGTCCCCACTTTCTGCCCACGATCTCCATCTTCCCAGATGCAATGAATGCCAGGGCTCTGCTGTCCCGTGCCCTCTGTGGAGTACAGTGTGACCCTTGTACCCACCAGTGCAGCCACTCCAGCCGACACCTCGCTCACCTCTCTGACCCAGTCAGACATGACGTGTGTGCTGGGGGTGCGGAAGTGGAAGTTGAGGACCACGACGGAGATGATCACAACGGCTGTCACCAGAAGCATGATAAAAAGCAGATACCTGGCAGGGAGCATGGTCTTGGAGCCGGCATTGCCACAGGGACTGGGCACAGGCAGAGCTGCCCTCTGGCACCAAGGGACTCCACAATGTCCCCACTGCACTCAGTGGTGCCCAGGACTCACTTGCCGATGAGGGGGATGGCCTGGGAAGTGGCAGGCAGGCGCTGGGAGATCAGCAGGAGGAAGACAGACTGGGCCAGGAGCACTGAGATTACCAGGGTCATCTTCTCACCACCTGGAGAACAGGTGAGCTCAGGGCAAACCTTGCCTCAGATACTTCTAGCAGAGTCCCCAGTGCCAGGGTTGCCCTTCCAGTGTCCCATGATACAGTGCTCCATAAGGAGTTTTCTCTTATGGGAGTACCCTGGGGTCCCGCATGGGATATCCTGTACCCAAGTGCACCTCTGCCAGGATGCCTGGCTGGGGTGATGGTGTTCTACATGGGGATATTCCAATTCTAGGATATCCTCATGTTGGGCATTGGGGTGTTGCCTGGTGCAGGTGTGGGACACAGAGGTGCCCGTGGATGTGACTCCCATTGCTGGCACACATGCCACAGGGCTCACTCACTGTCAGCGGGCAGGTAGAAGACGAGGATGACCATGAAGGCGATGAGGATGCAGGGTATGACGATGTTGATGACATAGAAGAGTGGCTTGCGCTTGATGATGAGGTAGAATGTGATGTCCTGGTGCTCACTGGTGTCCAGGGGAATGTCAGGGTAGACATTCTTGCGGGCTGGGCGGTGGATGATTTCCCATTCCCCATTCTCTGCCAGGGCACAGGGGACAGCACACAGCATGGGGGACACCTGCCATGACCGTCCTCACCAGGTCCACTAGCATCAGTCTCCCCGCTCAGAGTGTGGATAGCATTCCAAGGTGGAATGAGTGCCAGGATGCCAAAGCTCCAGGTAATGAAGTTTCTCCATGGCAGCTTGCCCCCACTCCAGAATGCCCCCTCCTGCCCCTGACCTTTATAGGGTGTCCCACTGCCACAGAACATGACAGAGAGCACCAGCACTACCTGTGAAGCCTTCGGGGTCAATGATGATCCACTCCACTGGATAAGATCTCCCTGTGTCTGGGTCACTGTCCGTCTTCAAGTGTATGTTGATCTCCAGGGCATTGTATGCCAGCGACCTGGACCACAGCCAGGGGGTCAGACAGTGAGGGGCTGCTGGGTACCCACCACCCAGCCCACCCTGACCTCCAGCATGATGGACTTAGGCCACCAAGTCACCTACAGACCCCCATCTTGCTGCACCTCGACAGCAAGGGGAGGTGCTGGCAGCAGCAGGCACCCAGGCATGACATGGCCACGCTGCTGTCCTGACCCAGCCACCCAGCACCTGAATCTGAGGGAGCAGTTCTGCCAGTCGAAGGGGAAGAAGTCCACGTTGATGAGGCAGGTGCTGCGGAAGATGGCGGGCGGCAGCCAGTAGACGTAGCCCGTGTCGTAGATGAGGACGTTGCAGTAGTAGGCGACCTCAAAGAGCCCATCATTGCTGGGCCAGGAGGGAGACAAGGTTACAGCACGGCTGGGAAGGGGCCAGGGGAGTCCTGGACATGCACTGGGAACAGCTCAGAAGGATTGGGAGGGGAAATTAAGGCACAGCTCACTTGTTCTCCAGGACAATCTCTGGCAGCCACAGCATGTCTGGCGGCAGGCGGAGCACCTCAACACCCCCAAACTCAGACTTGTTCCACTGCAGGCGGTAATCGGTCCAGCCCTGGAGGGGAGGATCCTCAGGTCACTCCCTCACCATGCTGGGCCAGCCCATGGCGGCACAGCTGATGCTGTGACACTTGTCCCTACTCACATGCTCGAGCCATACGTTGGTGGTGAGCGTCTCGTCCACCTCTTTCTGCAAACAGCAACATGGGACAGTGAGAGGCCAGGGTGTCCCCCCAGCCCAGGACCCCCAACCCATGCCAGCCAGGGTTGGGACTGCAGCCTCAGGGTTCCCCCACACACAACCAGCCCTAGGGGGGAGGCATGGCTGGGGGACACCCCACAGTGGGCCCTCCCACTGGGACTCACCAGTGAGATTAGGTTGGAGAGGGTGAGGGCCAGGTAGACGTCCACAACCTCATCGTTGGAGACCACAGGGCGCAGCTCTTTGTCATAGCCCTTCTCCTCGAAAAGGTGGTGGATGAGCCTCTCCTCGTGGTTCACGCAGAGCCCACCTGGGGGTGTGGGGTCAGGCAAACCAGGGGGCTCAGGGGTCACTGGGCCCAGTGCCACCCCCTAGGATGCTCGGCAAGGGCAAGGTGGTATAAGAATAGAGAGGAGAGGAACAGGCCAGGACACTGCATGTCTGTGCTGCACAGGAGAACAGACGTGGATGTGCAGGAATGACAGACACGTGGGAGAACATGGTCACGCATGGTCACGGGACAAGGACATGGGCACAGACACAGAGGGACACACAGACACAAACCCACCACAGAGAGGGACACAGGCATGAGACATTTGGATACAGACATGGCGGAACTGTGCGCGTAGGTGGCTGTACACACAGAACACACATGGACTCATGGACATGGACCCAGTGCGTGCAGGGACACGTGGTCAGAGATTTGGCACAGGCAGACACTCACAGGGACACATGGATACAATGACGCTGTGCACTGACAGCACATAGCCCGGGTAGGGACATGGCTCTGGGTGGCACAGCCAGGAAGGAAGCCCAAAGGACACGCAGTGAGCCAAACTCTGCCAGGTAATACCCAAAATGCAGCCCTGGAGACCCTGGTGCCCAGTTTGGACCCTGCTACCATCATCCCCCACCAACCCCATAACCCCATGGGCACCCCATGCAGCAGAGCAGCAGGGCACCCCATGACCCAGACCCTGCTCACCCGACAGCATCAGTGCCCCGAGCAGGGCCAGCTGCTGCAGCAGGTTCCCCATGCCGTGCCCGCGGTGCCCTCACGCCGTGCCAGGCCCTGGCTGCTTCCCTGCCTGGCCTGGCTGAGCGGATGTCCGGCTGCCGGAGGGAGTGGGAGATGGATGGTGCCAGGTGCTGAGGGGGAAGGGTACCGGCACCAGAGAGCTGCTCCAGCCCCTCTCTTCCAGCACCCCCACGTGCAGGGAAGGGGAGATGGGCAGGCACAGCTGGCCTTGCTGGCCCCACGGGTGTCAGCCCATCACCCTGAGCCTGGGCACCACAGCACAGGCACTGCTGGGCATGTGGAGCAGCTGTCCCTTCCCTGCTGCTCAGCCCCTGTGGTGCCCAAGCACCAGTGGGTGCACCCAGAGCTGGCACCCACCACTGACCAGTGACCCTGGGCACACTCGGCCCCTGCATCGGGAGGTTTCATGTGGGTCCCTGAGGGGCGTCACCAGGGTGAGCACCAGTGCTGTGCTGTGGGTGCTGCATGGGCAGGAGGGTGTCTGTCCCCTGGGGAAGGGGCTGGGGAGTCTGTGCCAGGGTGGGCACAGCAGGAACCAAGGCTGGAGGCATCATTTCAGAGTACAAGGGGAATGGGAAGGGAGACACAATGGGATATCATAGCTCCCCTGGAAAGTCCCTCCGCTGTCACCCACTTCTCCTGCACTGTGTGGCACAGCACTCGCTTCACATTCACCAGCTACTGGAAAATAGAGCCCTTCTTTATTGAAAAATAAACCTTCTCTGTACAAATAAATAACAGCTCAGGTGCCTCTGGGAAAGATGGGGTGAGGGTGGGCTTGCAAAGGTGGGGGTTCCAGGGGAGAGGAGGACTGTCATTCCTGGCTGAGATGCTTCAGGTACCCACCAGGGTCCCATTGCCCTGGGGAAGTAAGGAAGTGCTGGTGGGAAGAGAGACTGAGGTACAATTGGGGACAAAGGGGTGGAAGAGCCTAAGACTGGAAGTGGAGTGTTTTTGAAGGACATAAGGGACACCTGCCCCAGTGCCCTCTCCCCATGCTGGTACACTGCCCCATTAGGTTTTCAGCACTTCGAGTGCCAGAGCGACGAGGCCAGGCATGCTACGGGCCAGTGTGTCACTCTCCAGCCCCACAAGGCCAGTGAAGGCTGTGGGGCGGCCCCCTACAGTGGCCCGAACCTGTGCCCGGTACAGTCCCTTGGTGTTTTTGGAGCCCAAGTCCACCAGGATCTGTGGGGAGACAACAGCACCATGAGTCCCAGGGGGCAGAGTGTGACGGTGGCGGGCTGGGGGATGGCACTGCCTGGCTGCCAGGGTGCGTGGCTGGGAGTGGCTGGATGGGGCACTCACCTCTTGGAAGGTCATGGCCAGGTCTGCCTCGGGCACCCGCAGCACCCAGGCGTACAGGTCCCGCACCGCGCCCACCCGCACTGCCGACTCGTTGAGGCCAGGGCAGGCTGCAGCCCCCAGGACAGGCAGGAGAGACATGGAGGGGACATCAGGGATCAATCCTGAGGGCACCATGCTGCTGCCCACCTCAGGGAGGAGCACCCTTGCTCTGGGGACACCTGGGGAGCATGGGCAGAGGGGGGAATACAGCAAAAGACTGTCCCACTGAAATGGGACAGCCCTGCGACAGGGGTGCAAGGCTGGGCTTGTCACCGTTCCCATGGTGATACCTAGCACCTCTTGGTATCTGTGGGAGCTTACCTCTGCCCACGCCTGCCTCCTCCTCCTCCTCTTCCTCCTCCACCCTGGGCAGCTCCGTGGGCACCAGTTCACGTTTCTCCCTCCCTGCCACCGAGAGAGGTGTAAAACGCCGGCAGGCACTGGCCGGACACAGAACTGGCCGGTGGATGGACACCTGCTGTCCCATTGTCCCAGTCCCTCCAGGCTCACGGGGTTCATGGCTTGGCACGAGGGTCCCTGCCAGCTCTCCAGATGCCCGTTGTGGCTCCATGGCTTCCAGGGTGGTGCCAAGGTTCAGCTCTGCTCGCAGCTGGGTGAGGAAGGCTCGTCCCTGTGCCACCATCTCCTCCACCACATCCTCACCCTGATGAAGGGAAGAGTGGGACAGGATGGGTGATGGGGCACCCACAGGGCACCCATGAGCACAGCCATGTGCATGGTGGCAGAGTGCAGGACATGGGTGTGCTGGTGTCAGACAGGGCATCGGTGACATGCAAGTGCTTTGTGGCTGTGTTGGGTCAGATCCTAAGCTGCAGGGTCAGACCCATGGCTGGCTCTGCACTGACTGGACTTGGAGCACTGGTTTCATCTGGGGAGGTGAGATGCCCCTTCTGTGGTGGCAAAGTGAGAATTGCCACTTCTGCAGCTGCACAGAGGACAAGGGACCCAAGGGATGTCAGGAGGGGACACGGGAACTGAAGGGGTTTGGTCCCTGGTGGCCCAGTCACAAGAGGACAGGGGTTCTCCCAGCCTGTCCCTCCCCACATACCTGCAGGAAAAGCTGTATCTCCCCGGAGAGCTGCTCCCTGTCCTGTGTTGTCACCAGGTGGCTGCCCTCTGCCACAGTCATCAGAGCCTCCACCCAGTCCTGCAGCTGGGGTCCCACTACCCCAAAAAGCTCTGCAAAGGAGGGCAGGCGCCTGTCCCCCAGCCTGGAAGTACAATGGGGTGAGCTCAGACTGGTTGGGCAGTGCCACCCTCTGCCCCTCACCTGAGCACCCTGGGGGAGTGCCCTGGTAGCAGCTGGAAGAGGGTCCCAATGCTTCAGGCTGTCCCCAAAATGGCATGTCAGTGGCCACCAGTATGTCAACCACCTCCCCAGCCTCTTTAGCCCCTCATCCCATGGCCCACCTTGCCTCACCTGCTGAGGGGTCTCTGGGGTCCCACTGTGGGGCTGGATTGGCCCCCTGCCACAGACAGGCCTGTGGGGACAAGAAAAGAACAGGACAAGGGATAGAGGAGCCCTGTTGGGAAGCCAGGGCAGGCTGCTGGTGCTCCAGTCACCAGCACAGGGGAGGACCCCAGGTGGGTGTGGGGTTGTCCAGCCTGGGAGAGTACCTGGGGCATCCCTGCGGACACGGGGAGGGAAGAAGTGCCCGTAGATCTTGCCCAGGAGCTGGGGCAGAGTGCGGGTGAGGAAGGAGAAATCAAACTGGTTTCGGATGAAGTCCCCAGCCCGCTGCAAGAGATCCACCAAGGTCTGGGCATAGGAGTGCAGCTCTGTGGGCATAGAGGGAGAGACGTGACCCTGGCCCCACGCCAGAAATGGGGTCCCTCCCTACACTCTAGCCCTGACATGACCCCCGGCTCACCACATCTTCTTGTCCTGGCATGGCAGGTCTCCTCGGCCAGACGGGCACAGGTGGCCCGGCCCTGAGGTGCCCGACAGGACCCGGCGTAGAAGGCGCAGAGACGGGCGCGCTCCGGGGGCTGCTGCTCGGGGGGCAGCTGTGCCACGGCCAGCAGGTCGAAGCAGCTCGGTTCTCGGCTGCCAGGGGCAGCTGTGAGAGAACCGGCACCGCCGTGAGTGCTGAAAACCCCCTGGGCATCTCCGTGCCCCTGCGGTGCGGCCAGCAGCACTCACAGTCCATCTGCAGACTCAGCCAGTCCCTGAAGGCAGTGACACGGGTGTAGACTCCTGGTTTGCCCCGCTCGCCGCAGCCGTCACCCCACGAGGTGATACCATAGAGGACAAAGTGGTGCGAAGTGGGGTCCTCGCACGCCAGCGGGCCCCCTGAGTCGCCCTGCAGGGGAAATGCCGGTGCACTGGGCTGGGCTGGGACCCCAGGCATTACTGACGTGCTGTGTGCGTGCCCGTCACTGTGCGAAGGGATTTTGAAGTGCGGTGCTGACAATCCCTCAGGCATGGTGTTACCTGGCAGGAGTCGATGCCTCCAGACAAATACCCAGCACAGAACATGGCACTGGTGAGAAGGTCCTTGCCCAGGGCACCCCGGCACGTCTCCTGGCTGAGCAGGGGCACCTGTGCCTCCATCACCACGTCGGCTGGTGGTCCCTCTGCCAGGCAAGGTACCTGTTACAGGGTCCCCTGTGCCCGGACATCTCCCTCTCTTTCACATCCTCCTGCCTTGCCTCGGTGCGCTGGGGCTGGGCACCAGAGAGGGCACAGAGGGGAACACCCGACGGAGTCTCTTACCTTCGTAGAGGGAGCCCCAGCCCGCGATGTAGCAGGGGGTGCCGGGGCTGGGCTCCGCGGAGCCGCTGGGAAGGCACACGGGGCTGACGGTGGGTGATGGAGCCAGCGGCACTGCCAGCTCCAGCAGCGCCAGGTCCCCGTGAAACGTCTTGGGGTTAAACTGGAAGGAGATGTGGGGATGTCAGTGGGGGCTCCTGGGGCACGCACAGGGAGGTGGGGGTGGTGCCCACCTCCACCGACCTTAGGGTGAGGCAGGATGCGCCGGACGGGCACTGCCCGCTTGCCCGCTCCCGGCTTGCCCAGCTCGTGGTCGCCCACCACCACTGTCCACGCCAGCTCGTTCCGGTTCCTGGCGGGGTGGGGGACAGCCAGTTACAGGGGTGATGGTTGTTCCCCGTGCCCGCCTCTGCAGGGCATCATACCGTACTGCCGTGCCCCCACCATACCCGCCGAAGCAGTGTGCCGCCGTGAGGACCCAGGAGCGCCCCACCAGCACCCCTCCGCACATCAGCTCCCCGTGCAGCCGCACCGACACCAGCCAGGGCCAAGCGCCCCGCGGGGCCACGCTGCCGCCCATGATCCTTCCTCGGGGGGCTGTGCCGTTGGCTTGTGGGACCCCGCGGCGCCCACAGCTCCCTGGGGGACAAAGTCGGGGTGAGGGGGGCGTCCTGCAGGCCGGCTGCTGGACATCCCATCTCCCAGGTGGGCTCGGCTGGCGGGGGATGGCAGGTGGAGGGGGCGGTGGGACATGAGGCGCGTCGGGCGCGCTGTCAAGCCTCATCGTGCTCACGGAGGCGAGCGGGCGGAGGGCCGGGGGCACCCCGCAGCCCGGCAGCTGCCGACGCTAACCTCTGCCCCCCGGCCCGGCAGGCGGCCGGGGCCCGGGGGCGCTCGCCGGCGTGCTGCGGGGGTGGCGTGGGCACGGCGGGGCCGTCCCGGCTCACCTGGCATTGCCTCCTCCGCTGCTGCGTCAGGACTCGGGGCTGCGGCCCCCGTCTCTGCAGGGACAGGATGTCATGGCATGTGGGGACACTCCCCCGCGATGTCACCACCACAGCCCTGCTGTCAACAAGTCGCTCCAGATTCTTTCAGTGCTACCAGACTCCCATCAGTCCGAACAAACATCCCTGTACCACCCCAGGGGTTGCTCATCACCCCCAGTGACTCAGTACCCCTAGTCTCTCCTTGCCCACTTCTCCCACCACAGTTTGTTCATTGCCCTTCATTGTCCCAGCCCAGCCCAGCCCAATTTGTTCATCGCTCCAAATACCTCCATACCCCAAATCTCCAATTCCCTTCCCAGATCCATCTCTCAGACTTCCATCCATCACCTTATCGTTCTAGCATACCCCCACCTCCACCATCTCCCCACTCCATGCCAACACCTCACCCCATATCCCTTTGAAGCATCCCCATGGGATACCCCGTTTGTTATTGTAGGGTCTCCCATCTCTGGGAGGAGCTGGGGAGGGGTGTGGGTGCCCACTCACGGCACTCCTGGAGGCGGTGGCGGCAGAGCTGGGCGCTGAGCGGGGTGCAGGTGTGCAGGGCCCCCTCAGGTGGGCACAGGCGCTGGTAGGGGGCACAGGCCTGGCTCAGTGCCCAGTTGCGCTGGGGCAGTTCGGGCAGTGCCTGGGCATCCAGTAGGGCCTGGCAGCTGGGGGGCATGGCAGGGGGCACAGCTGGTGCTGCAAGGACAGCAGGGCTGTGGGCATCATAGTGTCCTCCCTGTGCTCCTCTGCCCAGGCCACCCGTCTCTGCTTTGGATGGGTGGGAAGGGAGCATGATAGGCTGTGGAGTCAGCATGTTTTGGTAGGGTCATCTGGGTACTGGGGTACATTTTTTGGGTAATATCTGCAAAGTTCACAAGGGACCAGGCAATGATTTGGATAGGGCTCCAGGTGATTTGGTAAGATCTAGATACAATGGGAACTGCTTGAGCAGGGTCGTTAGCAGTTAGGGATATATTTCAGGAGTCTGGGCACTGTTTCGGTAAAAGCCTGTAGGTTAAGCCTGTAGGGGATGAGTATGGTTTGGGTAAGATCTTGGGGTATCGTTTTGATAGGATTTCTAGGGGATGATGTAGGCATCCAAATATTTGGGTAGAGTCTCCAGGCATGGGTGCAGGTTTTGGTAGGATCTTCTGGGCATAGGATGGTGTTTGGATAAGACCCCTGGGCTGCGCTTGGCTGGGGATCCTGGGTTCTATTTGGGTAGGTTCTCCTGGGGACAGGGCAGGGCAGTGGGATAACGGGGTCATGACTCACGTGGGCAGCGGCCGGTGATGTTGGCGCAGGGTGGGAAGAGGCAGGGGGCACAGAGCCCGCAGGCACCCCGCTGCCGCTGCTGCTCGGACAGGGCCCGCTCCAGTGCCAGCAGAGCGCTCCTCAGTGCTGCCTCCAGCACCAGCGTCCCCCGGCTTGACAGTGCTGATGGGCACACACAGGGTGCTCAGACCCCCAGAGCCCCACCGTTGCCTCCCACCACAGCCATGGGGTGCCCCCAGTCTGCCTGGTGCCTGCGCCCTGGTATTGCCACAGTGAGTGTCGGGCTGGGCATGGCCTGTCATCCTTTGACACTGCCTAGAGTGACAGTGTCACCTCCCTGCTGGAGCTGGCACACGCACACCTGGGTGTTTGCCCAGGTCTCTGTGTTCCTGTTTTACATGGAGACAGAGTGTGAACCCAGGCAGGTGTGCCCACATGTGTGCCTCTGTGTACACTTTTGAGTGCACACTTGTGTGTACCAAGGTCTGTGTGCCCGTGTTGGCATGTTCCTGCATGTGCCCATGTGTGTGCCCTGTGCCTGCCCTACGTGTATGTCCCCCCGTGTGCCCCTGTGACCACCTGTACCCACGCAGAGCCACCTTCCTGCTGGCCATGCCCTGGCAGATTGTCCCCTGGGAGCGGCACAGGTACTAGGGCCAGAGGAAGTGCTGGTGCCGCAGGGCATAAACCACAGCACTCCCTGAATCCTGTGTCCCTTAGTGCCACTTGCAGCACTTGACACTCAGTCCAGGCAGCACAGGCATGCCCCAGGTTTTAGGGGGTTTTGACAAGGACCTGGCCATCCTGCTTGTGCTGCCACCCTACCTGAGAGTGAACCCAAGGGTCTCGTCTCCTACAGCCACCCCATCTGCAGCCAAATTTTCCCGCAAAGACGCCCCCATCCCTGTGCCCCACTGACCTTGCAGGATGCTGGCCGGCATGGGGTACAGCCTCTGGCCCGAGGGAGCCCCCCCCACCAGCTGCAGCAGCGGCAGCAAAAGCACGGGGGGGACCAGCCGGACCCCGAGAAGACCGTCCGGTGTCCTCTTCCCTCTTTGCTCCATCCCCGGGCGGGCAAAGGGGGGCAAAGGGGGGAACCCCCGAAATGCCCGAGGCAGGCAAGGAGGGATGGATATATATACGGTGCCCCCCGGGCGGTGGGAGGAGAGAGGGGCCGGGGGAGCACAAACAGGCGAGTTCATTAATGTCGCGCCAAGATGCCAGCTCGGGGCGGGGGGCGCGGGGGGGGCGCAGCCGGGGCCTCAATGCCGCCTTTGTTCGACGAGGCCTCCGGGCGGGCAGCATCAGACGGGCGCTGCGCTCCGGCGCTGCCCGCGGCCCTTGATCATTTTCACGCCAAGCCCTGGCCGCGCCACCGTCCCTCCTGCGGGCCCCGGGCGGGTGGGAACGCACCGGCGGCTGCGGGCGCGGGGGGCCCGGGCTGGGCGTGGGAGCCCCGCCGGCGCTTTCAAAGGCGGGCAGCGGGCCGGGAGCGGCCGAGCGGACAAGGCGGGGGAAGGGAAGGGAAGGGGGGTGTCCGGGGTGGGGGGTCCCCACTCTCTGTGCCAGCCCAGCCCTGGCTGAACAGATCGCCCGGCGTAAGGGCACTGCACCCCCGTGCTGAGCAGCGGCTGCCCCCGGGGATACCCCTCCGTGCCCCCCGCTGCAGTATCCCCCTGTCCTGCCTGGGGTGCAGGAAGGAGGACGTGCCCCGCGAGGGGCAGGTGGGACAGTGTCACCGGCTGTCCTTCTTGCTTGCTCTCTTCAGCAATGGGCCCAGGTTGGGGGCAGTTTTGGACCCAGGGATGGGAGGGCTACACTCGCCAGCCCAGCTGGACAGTCTTTTACGTGCCTGCCGCTCGGCTGGTCACTGGCACCACGTTTTGGGATGCCACTGCCTTGCCCCATTTGCCACCCTCCTGCGCCCACGAGCCCAGCCGCAGCTCCTTCGGTGAAAGAGTGCAGCTGCATCTCCATCACCTCGTTAGGGTGCAGCAGATGCCCGTGTCCCCACCTCTGTCCCTGTAAAAGGAACTGGGGTTTCTGAGTCCCATGTCCATTTGTGGGGTGCTCATCTTTGCTAGGGGGGAGAGATGGGTGCCCGGGGGGTGTCTGTGTCCTCATATCCGCTGGGGAACAGGGGGTGTCCGAGTTTAAATCTCCACTCCATACGGGGTACCCAGGCCCTGATCTCAGCCTCCCGCAAGTGCAGCAGGTGCCCGTGTCCCCATCCCCATTTCGAGTCCGGGGCGTGCTCGTCCCCATTAGGGGCACGAGCGGCTCCGTGCCCGCGCTCCCCCTGGTCCTCCCGGCCGCGATGGTGCCAGCGGGGCCCGGACAATGCCGCTTCAGTGGCACATCAAAGGCACGGGCTGCCCGCGGCTGGCACGGCGACAGGCCCGCCGCAGATGAAAGCCCCGACCCCGCGGGCTCCCACCTCGGCCGCGGGGGCACGCTGTGCCTCCGCCCCACGGGGGACGGCGGGGCCGAGTGGAGGGGACACAGCACCACGGCACACAGGGGAGCGCTCTCCCGCCCCATCCCGGTGTCCCCGCACGGATCCCCCTCCACCAGCGACACGCGGGGGGGTCCAATCGCTCTGCTGACCGCAATCGGCGCCCACGCGGGTACTTGAGGCCGGAGTGGTGTTCGCCCCCGGCCGCACCGTGCTCCCCGCTCCCGGTGCCGGTGCCAACCCCATTAACCTAATTGGCGAAGCGCTCGGCCGCCCCGGGCAGCGGCGGCAGTGGGACCCCGGGGCTCGGGCAGATCCCAGCCCTGGCAGCGGGCAGGGGGGGACGGTGCCCCCGGGCCCCCATTGTCCGGTAATTGGCGCGAGCAGCCGAGCCCGGCCGGCAGCGCCGCGGGGCGGGGAGCGGCCATCGGCGGGGGCTGTACCGGAGCTCCCGGGGGTGCCCAGGTCGGTATCAGGTGCTGCCCGCTGGGGGGTCGGGGACAGGGGGCGCGTGGCGACGCTCAGGGGGCGCGTTTTGGGGTGCGAGGAGGAGTGGGGCGAGTACGGAGGACGCGAGTGGGGGAACAGTCCCAGTGTCCAGAGTGGGGAGACCCCGGAAAGGCCGAGGGCTGGGGGGGGAAGTCACTGTGGGGGTGTTGGGGTGGGGCTTGGGGGCGCGGCGGAGGGGATCACTATGGGAGACCATTTTGGGGCCGGGGCCGTGACAAGAGGGGGACTGTGGGCGGGGCCAGTATGGGGGCGGGGCCAGAGTGCACGGTGGGGCGGGGCCCCGATGGGGGCGAACAGGGGGCGGGGCCACGATGGGGGCTACCAGGGGGCGGGGCCATCAATGGGGCGGGGCTGGCCGAAAGGGGCGTGGAGAGCCGGGGGCGGGGCCGTGGGCGGGGCGGGGCCCGGCGGGTCGGGACCGGGTCGGCGGGCGGGGCCGCCGGGGCCGGGGCTGGGACCGGGACCGGACGCTTTTCGGGATCGGCGGGGCCCGAGCCGGGCCGGGCCGGGCCGGGCCATGGCGACCTCGGAGCGGAGCGCGCTGCTCACGTACCGCCTATGTGGCGGCTCAGCCGAGGAGGAGCGGGGCCGGGAGCGCGGCCGGGCCGCCGCCGCCCCCCGCAAGCTGCCCACATTCCTGGGCGTTGTGGTGCCCACGCTGCTCTCCATGTTCAGCGTCGTCCTCTTCCTGCGCCTCGGTGAGTGCCGCCGCCCTCGGGGCACCCCCGCTCCCGGCCGCGGCCGGGGCCCCTCGAGAGTCACCAGCTCTGCCTGGTACCCCCAGCCCGGCCCCCGTCTGATCCCGGGGATCCGGCCTCTGGAGCCCCGAGCCACCCAGGCTGGGTCGGCAGTGCCCTCCCAGTGCCCTCTCCTGGGCTCCGTCTCTGCTGCAGTCCCAGTGCTCCCCTCCAGTGCGTACCCCAGTGCCCACAGTCTGGGCCTCCCTGCCTTTCCCCTGCCTGCTCAGTTCTGGCCCGGCCTGGGCTCCCAGTGCTGTGTGTCCCCACCTGACCCCACTGGTCTGGGGGTTTGGGTCTCAGGAGCCAGGGAAAGGGACCTGCAGTACAGGAACCCAATTAGGACCTTAGGGACCCATGTAAGGGACCCTAGTTCAAAACCCTGGTGTTCCGGGAGTAGAAGTCCTGTGTCTTCCCAGTCCCTTCCCTAAACGGGAGTCCAGTGTCCTCATGTCCACCTGTCCCCTAGTGCTGGGACCCGCTGCTTCCCAGGCATCCTCCAGTGCCAGGCTCCAGCACCCCAGTTCTCTCTTGCATCCCATCCATCCCAAGGGCAAAACCCTGGTGTCCCCCAGCAGATACTCAGCTGCCCCTCTGCGTGTGTGCAAAGGACACACATTGTTTCCCAGTCTGCCCCCAGTTTGGTTATGAGTCTGTTACTGTGACCCCTGGGAGACGCAGGGGGCAGGATGGGCATGGCCCGGGGCAGCTGGCAGCCTTTTGGGGGGCCTGGAGGGGATAGGTGCCCCAGCATGGCCCGGGGCAGGCAGTGTTTGCTCTGGTCCGGGAACGGGAAAAGCTTTTCCTCTTTCGCTTTCCGCCCACGGAAAGCCCAGGGCGGGAGTTGGCTGCGTGCCGGGGGCCCCGCCGGGCCGTAGAGGGGGCCTTGAGAGCATTCCCTGTCTGGGAGACCCCCAAGCTGGGGGCACGGCGCTCCCTGTCATCATTCACCCCTTTCCCACTCCCCTGCTTGGGGTCTTCATACAGGCTCTGACTCCCCCTGCCCGGGGCTGCGTTACCCGGGGACCGCGGGGCTGCAGGGGAGGTGTTGGGTGCGGGGGAAGGAAAGCTGCCCCGAAGAGGAACTTTCCCACTCTGGGGGTCCAAGGCTCTCCCTGTCAACTCCACACCTCACATGCTCCCCAGATCTCCTGGGTTAGCAGCCTCTTCTACTTAGGCCCGCAGTGCTTTTGGGGCATCCCTTTATTTCCACCAACACTCCCACCCACCCTCAGATTTGGCACTCGGATGCCCCCCGGCTCTCTGGAGACCACAAACCTCTCTGGTGCCCTCAAACCCAGCCTGTCGCCCAAGGGCTCCTTGTGGTGCCGGTGCCCCGGTCACCCCCCTCGTCTCTCCCGCGGGCACATCCGCGGCCTGGCTTGTGGCTGAGATAGGGCATGGCCCACAGCCGCGGGCATCCCCTTCCTGCCCGCAGTGTCGCCAGCCGGATTGGGATCGCTGCCGTCACCCCTGGCAGGGCCGGGGGGGCTCTGGGCCCCCTCTCTGTGGGAACACCCACCCACACCCCTGGGAGTGGTGCTGTGGCTGGCAGGGACACCCGCACTGCTTCTACTTCCTGCTGTGCTGTAGGCAAGCGGGGCAGCTACGGGATCCCTGTGTGGAGCTCCTGACTCCCCGCTCTGGGGAACAAGGGGGGCAGCAGGACATGGGGGTCCCAGCAGCACAGCCCCTTCCCTGTTTGTTTGGTTTTTGGGCACACCTGGGTCAGACACGGGTGGAAAATGGAGATACCCTGAGGGAGTGAGACACTGGTGTGTGCTGCTGTGGGTGGGAGGTGGAAGCATCCTCATCCTGGAATGGAGAGGGCTGGCAGGTCCTGGGGGAAGCTGTGGGCACAGGGATGGGAGTGGCCATGTGCCTCAGTGGGGTGAAGTCTGCGTGGTGGCAGTGCCCAGAGACTCCATCCTGCAGGTTGTCCATGCTCAGCTAATGGGCACGCTGGCCTCTCCCATCCTTGGCAGGGTTCGTGGTGGGTCATGCTGGGTTGTACCAGGCCCTGGCCATGTTCGCAGTGGCATATTTCATCATTGGCATGACGGTGCTGTCAGTGTGTGCCATTGCCACCAACGGGGCACTGGATGCTGGAGGAGCCTACTGTATCCTTTGCTGTGGGTGCTGCTGGGACAGGGCATGTGGGACAAAGCTGAGTGACTCCCCAGTGGCCTTGGGGTACCATGCTGAGGCTGGGATGCTGTTGGCCTGGGAGAGAGGGGTGGGAGTATCTGGTGGTGGTTTGTGCTGCTGACATCTTCCCTTGACTCGAGCAAGATATGATCAGCCGTGCCTTGGGCCCAGAGTTTGGGGGCAGCATCGGGATCATGTTTTTTCTGGCCAATGTTTGTGGCAGTGCCCTCTATGTGCTGGGGCTGGTGGAGGCAGTGGTGGACAGCTTTGGGATCCCACCTGGTGAGTACTGCCCTGCGTGGTGGCAAGGGGACAGCAGGTGTCCTTTACCTGAGCAGCCCTAGCGCTGTGCTGGGCATGCCAGGCACCATGCCCAGGGGAACCAGCCATGGCTCATCCAGCCCTCTGGCCAGCGAGTTGGTGCCCATCATGCCTGAC
This sequence comes from Taeniopygia guttata, assembly GCF_048771995.1. Lineage (NCBI taxonomy): Eukaryota > Metazoa > Chordata > Aves > Passeriformes > Estrildidae > Taeniopygia > Taeniopygia guttata. The sequence goes on along the minus strand of NC_133034.1, from coordinate 17,266,313 downwards.
ACAATGCTAGTGGCTCTCAGCTCCCAGTGCTGCTTCCTCCGAGCCTTGCTGATCCTGACTTGTCTCTACCCAGGGCAAGAAGCGGGCACAGGCGTCCATGTCCTGCCCCAGAGCTACTGGTATGAGCTGCTCTACGGCACCGTGCTGCTGGCACTCTGCCTCCTTGTGTGCCTCGTGGGTGCCTCCATCTACGCCAAGGCCACCTTCCTCATCTTCCTCATCGTTGCAGCTGTCCTGGGCACCGTCCTTGTCAGCTTTTTTGCCACACGGCCCCTGAAGGTGCCCATCCACCTGCCCAGCTCCAATGGCACTGAGACTGATAACGGCTTCTTCACCGGCTTCTCCCTCAACACCCTGCGAGACAACCTGGGTGGTGAGGAGAAGCTTCTCCCACCCTGCCTGCCATGCCCAGGGGCACTGCCACATCACATGGGGCTTGCTCGAGGGTGGGGGCAGCTTGTGGGCACAAAGCAGGTGTTGTGTGGTGGTTTCTCCTGTAGTTTGTGTGTGGGGACATGGAGGTGAGGGCCTGTGGTGGGGCTGTGCCACCCTGGACAGCCTGTCACAGCCCCTGCCCCTGTGTCCTGCAGGCGAGTATAGGGTGGACTACACCACTGGGCAGATGATGAGCTTCAGCTCTGTGTTTGCAGTGATGTTCAATGGCTGCACTGGCATCATGGCAGGCTCCAACATGTCAGGTATGGACAGGAGGTGCCTGGCAGGGTGGCACCAGGAACAGCAGCTGGGAGAGATCAGGGGTGTGCTGTGCCTGTGGGCACTAATGCTGCCTGCTCCTGCCCACAGGGGACCTGAAGCGCCCGAGCTACTCCATCCCACGGGGCACCATCTCTGCTGTGCTCTTCACCTACCTCGTCTACAACCTGCTGGCTTTCCTCATGTGTGCCACCTGCAACAGGTATGGCCACCTGTCTGCATGCCAGGCATGCCTGGTGCCAGGGCATGCTGGCCTGAGCCAAGACAGATGCCAGTGTGTCTGTGTCCCTCTCCAGGGTCCTCCTGCAGAAAGACTATGGCTTCCTGCGTGACATCAGTATCTTCCCTCCGCTGGTCACTGTGGGCATCTATGCTGCCACTCTCTCTGCAGCCATGAGCAACCTCATTGGGGCATCCCGCATCCTGTACGCTCTGGCCCGGGATGATCTCTTTGGTGAGTGCTCAGAATGCACTGGCACTCGTTGGAGCCCACTCAGCAGGTTGTGCCTGCTGGGGACCAGCCCTGACACCAGGGAACTCCCTTCTTGGTGTGGAGATGATGGTTTGTGGGTTGATGTGTGCCCATTTGGGTCACCTGCATGTCCTGGAATTTGCCCCCGCCCCAGCACTCAGGGTGGGGATGGGACTCCTGGCTGGTGGTTGAACCTGTGGCTGCCTGCTGGGGTGTCCCAGCCCAGCCTCCCTGCTCTGCCTTGCAGGCCGGTCACTGGCTCTGGCCAAGAAGACATCTGCCAGTGGGAACCCAGTGATGGCAGTGATCCTCTCCTGGCTGGTGGTGCAGGTGAGTTTGTCAGCGGTGCTTCTTTCCTGGTCTCGCTGGCTGAAGATTGGTTGTCACCTGGGCTGGGTGTTGTGGAGCCTGGCATGTCCCCCTGCCCTGTGGAATTCCTCCCCCAGCCCCCCTGCCCTGGGTGTCCTGCTGCAGTTGTGCCCTTCCCTTCCTTAGGTGGGAGATAGCCCATAAATTAAGCATAAATCACAAAAAGGGAAAGGGATTCCTGTCTGTACCCTTACCCATCATACCCCTGGGATACACCCCAAGGGGACAGAGTGGGGCACATGCCTGACGTGCCATCCCAGGGTATGCATTCACCCTGTGCTCTCTGCAGGTTGTGCTATTTTCTGGGAAACTCAACACCATCGCAAGTGTCGTGACAATCTTCTTCCTCCTGGTTTATGCCACTGTCAACCTGGCCTGCCTGGCACTGGAATGGGCCTCGGCCCCCAACTTCAGGTACCCACTGCCACAGGGGCAAGAGGCTGTGCTGAGATGCTTGGCAGGCACCCATCCCTCCATTCTTCTATCTGTGCTTCCCCTGCCATCCCTGTGCCTGAGATTTATGATGAGATGGTGGGCAGAGATGCTGAACCCCCCTCTCCTGGGTGTTAGAGGGACAGAGGCACCCCTGTCCCCAGGGAGAGAGAAGGGGACAGGTCCTGGAATGGCACTGGCTTGGCACAGTTCTCCTGCACTGGCACTGCTTGCTGAGTGGGTAAGGATAAATCCAGCACCACTGGGTACCACCCGCCCCCTCCCCTTAGGCTTTCCAGAGGTAATTTATAGCCTGTGCCCAGCCGGCATCCCCTGGGCAGTTTGCCAAGCAGTGATGGAGCCCACTTTCCATTAGTGCTAATTAAACTAATGGAGAAGGGGGAGGGAGGAAGGAGGATTCTGGGTGGGAGGAGGAGAAAATACCTTCCAGGAAGGAGTATGTGTGGCAGGCAGGCCCAACCTGTGGTACAAGGTGTGGGGTACTGTGGTGTAAGTCTGGGCTCATAGGGCTGCCCAAATCTGGGGTGCAGGGAATGGCCTGGGGGAGCCTAATCTCCCTCCTGGGTGATTCCCACTGCCCTCAGTGCAGGATACTGACTTCACAGAAGGGAGAGTCCTCCCGGTGGGCAGAGGTTTTACACAAATAGGGCTGGGTGGCACTGCCTGGGAGTCCCCCAGAGGCCTCATTCCCAGGGGAGAGCTGATGCCTGTGCCAGGCTGTGGCTTGGCCCTCATCTGCCCTTCCCAGCTGCTTCCCTGACTTGGCATGGAATGGGCAGGATCAGTGCCTGGGGGGAGCGTGCTGGGATGGGTAGCAACAGGCCCCTCACCCACCGCACATCTGGTGTCTACCCCCTCCCCTCACTGAGGTCTGCATCAAGCACCGCAGAAAAGGATTTTAATTACCTTTCAGGAAAAACAGCAATTAGAGAAAATAACAGCTTCTCGCCTCCCCGCCTCTGCCTCCCCAGACCAGAATGAGCAGGCACCATGGCTGGCAGTGCTGCCATGCATTGCCCATTACTACCTGGGTGGTCCAGGACAGTGCCAGGCCCATGGCCATCATTGCCCTGTTTGCCCAGGGCTGGCAGCAACAGGCTGCCCACTGCCCTGGGAGATACCATCTCCCCTCCATAAATTCTCCTCCAGGCGCATGGGGTGCCTGACATGGCCCGGGCTGGCACAGCGGAATCACTGGGGGTGGCTGGTGTGGGTGTTGGGCACAGCTCCCCTTGCTGTGCCCTCCCCACAGGCAGCATGGGCACCACATGATAGCAGGTGTCCCCTGCTCCCTGCTGCAGGCCCACTTTCCGGTACTTCACCTGGCACACGTGCCTGCTGGGCATCGCAGGCTGCTGCGTCATGATGTTCCTCATCAGCCCTGTGTCGGCCTCGGCGAGCCTGGGCTTCCTCCTCCTCCTCCTCCTCGCCCTTCACTACCTCTCACCCAGCAGCACCTGGGGCTACATCAGCCAGGCCCTCATCTTTCATCAGGTAAGTGCCGTCCTCCTGTTGTCCCCTTATGGGGTGGAAAGCTGCTGTCCCTGTGGCAGCTCAGCTGTGTCCTAGGCAGCAATTTCCTCAGGACTGGCATGCCCAGGGGGTGGTTTGGTGAAACAAAAAGGGTTCCTCACCTGTTTCCCTCCCTCCGTCCTCCAGGTGCGGAAGTACCTGCTGATGCTGGATGTGCGGAAGGACCATGTCAAGTTCTGGCGCCCGCAGATGCTGCTGATGGTGCAGAACCCGCGAGGCAGCGCCCGCCTCATCGACTTTGTCAATGACCTCAAGAAGAGCGGCCTCTACGTCCTGGGCCATGTGGAGCTGCAGGACTTGGGTGAGGATCTGCACTGTCTCCTGTGCTAATGGCTGTGGTGCCAGAGGACTCCTGGGCATCTTGGGTTGACACTGCTGTCCAGCTCATGGCTGGTGGCACACATGAGGATGCTTTGGGCACTTGTGTGGCACATTGGGCTTGGCTGCTATGGGGGACATCAGTGAGTTGTGTCTGTCCCGTGCCTCCTGTGCACACACACTTATACACGCATGTGCACAAGTGTCCATCCCTACACGTGCACGTGGGGCTCCTGCATGTGTTGGTGTTGGTGTGCACATGAGGCATGTGCCAGCCAGGTTAGCACCTGTACACACCCAGCACACACGTGGGCACACACTTGGCACAGCCTTGCACACGTGTGTGCCTGTGTCCATCCTCACCTCATGCCTGCTGCTGTGTGCCCAGCTATCTTGGGCATGTTTGCACTCTCACGTGTGTTGGTTTGCACATGTGCGCTCTCCCTGGCACACGTCATGGCTGAGGCACAGGCTCTGTTCCCCCTTCCCTGCTGTTGCTGTGGTGACTAATGGCCTGAAATTGGGGAGTGGGGATGGGGCTGCCTGGGGTTTTTCTATACATTTATGTACAATTTTATATCTCTCTCTGTAAGCACCTCCATCCACCCATCTCACGGGTGCTGGGGTGGACACAGGGTTTTGCAGCAGGGGTGGACACCAGGGTTAGCCCCAGTATGGGATATCTGTCCCACTGATGCTGGTTTTATCCCCCACCCAGACATGCTGCCCTCAGACCCACTGCAGCCCCAGCAGGACTCGTGGCTCAGCTTGGTGGACAAACTGAATGTCAAGGCCTTTGTCAGCCTCACCCTTGCACCCTCAGTACGGCACGGTGTCCGGCAGCTCCTCTTCACCTCTGGCCTTGGTAAGTGGTGCCTGGTCTGGACATGGGTGAGGGTCCATCCTGCCATCCCTGTGGGTTGAGAAGTGCCAAGGTGTTTGGAGGCACCTGGATGGTTGGTGCCAGAGACAAGTTTGCTCTTGGAAGCATCTGAGGTGAGGTGTAGGCAGTCTGGGGTTTGGAAGCATCACTATTGACAGTGCTGAGGGGCTTGAAGACACCTGGATGAGATATGCCAAGGGGTTAGGAAGCACCCAGTGTGGGCAGTCCCAAAGCCAAGTGGGGGAGGTATTGAGTGGGCAATGCAAAAATCGAGTCAGGTCTTGGAGCTATCTAGGTGTGATCCTGAGGGGTCTGAAATTGGCAGGGTGAGCAATGCCAAAGTCGAGCTGTGGCTTGTTGATACCTGCAGTGCCAGGAGGGCTGGTGGAACCCTCTGCCTCTGCTCAGCTGGGCTGGCGCTGTCTCTCTGGCAGGTGGGATGCGCCCCAACACCCTGGTGCTGGGTTTCTACGACGACGAGGCACCGCAGGATGGTCTAGCCCGGCACCCGGCCTTCACCAGCGCCCGTGAGGAGGTCCCGCTGGGCTTCCCCCCGCTGCGGGCACCCACCACTCCCAAACTGCTGTCAGCCCGGGAGTACGTGGGCATTGTGGCTGACGCCCTGAAGATGCTTCGCAATGTCCTGCTGGCCCGGCAGCTGGAGAGCCTGGACAAGGCCTGGGAGCTGCGGCGGGCCGCCAGTCCCCCGCCCACCATCCACGTCTGGCCCGTCAACCTGCTGCGGCCCGACAGCGCCCGCTACGCCGACACCTGCAGCCTGTTCCTGCTGCAGATGGCCTGTGTCCTCAACATGGCGCGGGCCTGGCGCCGGGCCCGCCTGCGCCTCTTCCTCTGCGTGGAGGCGGGCACCATGCCCCATGCCCAGGAGGAGAAGCTGCGCCAGCTCCTCAAGGACCTGCGCATCCAGGCCCAGATCCAGCTGGTGCCCTGGGATGCCATCACCCGCCTGCACTGGCAAACCTGCCAGCAAACCCCAGGAGGGCCAGCAGAGGAGGAGGAAGAGGAGGAAGGGGTTGTGAACTTCCCGACCAACACCACCCAAGTGTCAGATGAGTACGTGTGTGCCGCCAACAAACTGGTCCTGGAGCAGAGCCCCGCGCCAGCCGTGCGCTTCCTGTATTTGCCGCGGCCGCCGGCCGACACCAGCCTCTACCCGCTCTACCTGCACCAGCTGGAGCTGCTCACCCGCGGGCTGGGCCCCACCGTGCTGGTGCACGGGGTGAGTGCTGTCACCAGCACCCAGCTCTAGGTGACCCCCAGCTCCCCCTCGGCTCCCTGCACACTCCTTTGCCCAGTGCCTTTAGCAGCTTGAGCCTGAGGATGGCCCCAGTGTCTCCATCCTGGTGGGCAAAGAGGGTACCCCACAGTGAGAGGTGGGTGCAAGGAGGGGGTTTGATTTTCGGGGATGTCTCCTGCAGAGGACTAAGCTGCCCTGGCAGGATCCTGGCACAGCTGTGGGACTGGATGGGCAGCATGGTGCATTCACGGTGCCTTTTCTTTGGAGTAGGGCATAGCAGGGTGCTGGGGGGGGCAAGCACTGGGTGCTTCAGTTGTCTGCTGGGAGCCCCTTAGTTGCACCCTACAATCCCCTCTGTACTTCCTCCCCTGCCGCAGCCCCCATCCTCTCCTCCGCCAGCTTCTCCGGGCACCCAGCCAGCAGCGGGGATTGATTAAAGGCAGCCTCGACCTTGGTGCCCCAGCTCCCCGCCATCCTCTGCCTTTCATTAGGAAAAATTAAATGGGAAAGGGTGGGGGAGGGGAGCCCAGAGGCCTGGGCTCCTTGTGTGAGGCTGGGTTGGTGGGGAAAGCAGTCGGGTGCTGGCCCTAATGGCCACAGCATATGGCACCCTGTATCTTGCTCCATACCCCCAGTGCTGTTGCATGGGGCCATCCAGATGTTTTAATCTTTAGTCCCCCCACCGCTACGGGTGCTGATCCCCTCGTGCTGGCAGGAAATGGGGACATTATTTGTGGTGGGGTCCTTACCCACACACCTGGGTCTCTTGACCTGTTTCTTGGGGCATTTTTATTTCCATACACACATCATGACCTGCAGGGGGAAGTTGGCCTTGCCCCCTGCCCTCCCTTATTGATCAGGGGAGGGCAGGAAATTGCCTGGGTGCTGGACGATAAATCCATCGGGTGCCTGGCAGGTGGGCAGTGTGCCCAGTGCTGCCTGATGGATTGCTTCCTATTAGCCCCAGCACAGGGGGCTGCTCCCAGCCAGGCTGGGCTCCAGCAGTGGTGACAAGTGTGGTACTGCTGCCTGTGCCTGCTCTCACCAAACTTGGCACTGCTGGCTGGCAGCTCTGGTCAGGCAGAGGGCTGGCAAAACCCAGGTGGTTGCGTACAGCTGGGAGGAAAAATGGTGGAGACCCACATTTTGCAGTGGATTGTGCCCTGGCTGGGGAGGAGGGGGCTGGAGCTGGCTTTGCTCCCTGCTGCTGGAGCTGGGTGCCCTGGGGCAAGCACCACGCATCCCATGGGATTTATTTACAAACAGTTGGAAGCTGGCACAGGGCAGCCTGGCACCAGCGGGACCCGGAGGCCTATAATGTTAATTATCACTACGTAATTAAAAGCCCATAAAAAGCCTCACACTTCATTAAATTAAAGCTTCCCCTCACTGTGCCCATGGGCTCCAGCAGAGTTAACCTTGGCCATGCCAGGCACCAGCACGTCTGCTGGTGGGGTCCTGGGGCTAGGGGTGCATGGGGCCCCAGGCTCAGGACCATGCAGCCCCCCACAGCATTGTAGGGGGGTGCAGCATTGCTCATGCATGAGCACTCTGCAATACACTCATGTCACACCTGGGCTACATGTGCCTGGGCACATCCAGGGCTGCTGTGCCAGAGATGCCCACACGCAGACATGGACACGTGTGTCCATGGCACCGCTGCAGACACACTGTCACACACAGCGTGGCCTGGGCAGGGGCTGACACGGGCACACACAGGCACACACATGCACAGCCAGGTGTGTGCATGCAGCATCATGGCCTCTGCAAAGGCAGCACCACATGCCTGCACCGCGGCTCCGGCAAACCAGCTCTGGCACGCAACGCCCACGCAGCGCGCACCTACACAAACAGCGTTTTTCCTCTTTCCCAACAGCCAGAGGTGCAGACAAACAGCCACACTCACACTCCTGCATCTCCTCCAGACTCTCACCCGTTGCTGTCTGTGCCCAGAGGGAATGGACTGTGCAGAGAGTGCCCATCTGTGCCTGCCCCCTCTGTGCCTTGATTTCCCTGAGCGCTGGACTGTGCTGGGGTAGAGCACAGTGAATCGCAGACCCCCAAACCCTCCTGGTGCTCTGGATCAGGGGTGCTATACCAAGGTCTGAGGGGGGATACAAAGTGGGGAGGGGGCCCACCAGCACACAAGGAGGGATGTGTGTGTGTGTGTGTATGTGTGTGTGTGTGTGTGTTCAGGCAGGGATATGCATAAACTAGGAGAGAGTGTGTGTGCATGTGCACGTGGGAAGGAGTGCTGTGCTGGGGGCTGTGCATGTACACAAGGGGTGTCTGTATGTGCACACACGTTGGTGTGGGTGTATATACCCACCCCTAGGTGTGACACCCTGATGTGCACACAGGGCTCCAGGAAGGAGGAGCCAGGGGAGTGCATACCCCTGTGCACTCAGGGTGTGCAAACTGGCACACGCCTGTGCCCAGAACCCCAGGACTCTGCTGCCAAGTGGGGCCGTGGGCAGGGGACTGTGGGGGTGGGTGCCCATGCCCCGGCCCTGCGGGGGTGGGCAGCCAACAGGGCCTCGGCTATTTCTTGGAAATTTTGCAGCATTCATTTCAGTGCAAATAAAAGCTGTCATTGCCGGAGAAATGATACTGATCGGGGTCTGAAAAGACAGCAAATTACCCGCCTGAAAATGCACCGCTGGAAAAAAATGCATATTAAACACACAAAAAGGCACTTTGCCATCAGCCGCGCTTCCCCCGCCGCTCCAGAATAACCACACTTTACATAATTCTCCCTCTCCACCTCCGAATTAATTTCGCAGACAGAGGCAGAGGCAACCCTCTGACAATAGCGGAGGGGAGACTCAGCGGCGGCGGGGGGAGTGGGGCTGGGGGCTGCTGGGGGACGGCCTTGCTCTGAGCCGGGGGCACGGCAGTAATGGGATTTGGAGCTGGGGGAAACAGAGAGGTTTGGGGGAGGGGGGGGACGGATGCCTGAGGGGTTTGGGAAAAGTGAGTCCAGTCCACAGGTGAGGGCTGTGGGTAAAGGGTGGATGTACCCAGCTGTGGGGTGGAGCGCTCTCGTACTCCTGCCTTGGGTGCTGGGGATGGGCCTCCTTGGGGTGGGACTTGTGGGGTGATGCCCACCCTAAACAGGCAAGTCTTGGGCCAGGTGTTTCCTATAAGGGACAACCCCTCATTGGTGCTGACCTCCGCCAGGCATGTGGGTGCACCAAAAGGACACCATGAGGCCGTGTTACCCACCCAGGCTGACACTCCCAAAGTAGCATCCCTCTAGGAAACCCCCGGGAAGCTGCCCTATTTTATTGGCTCTGAAGGCACCATGCCCTGCACCCCAGCACTGCCGAGGGAGCACAGCGGGCGGAGCGGGGGTCTGGCGGTGATGGTGTGGGGGGTTCATGTGGCTGAGTGCTCCGCACTGAGGGGCTGACAGAGGTGAGGGCGGATGGCGGAGGTTGGCACCGCGCTGCTTTGCATTTTCAATGACAGACCCATGCCGGGTGCTCGGGAGAGTGGAAAAATCTTATTTGTCACCTGCTGGCGATGCGCGGAGGCTCCCGCGCCGCGGCTAATCTTGGGGAAAATGAGGATGCCGGCGGGGTGGCCCGCGGGATGGGCAGGGCGGAGTGGGGCTGGCAGCTGGGTGATGATGAGCGCCGGGCCACGGGATGCTCACACCCACCTGGTGATCTCTTGGGTGTGTTGGCCCCATGGCACGGATCCTGCTGTTGCGTGGGCTGGGCAGTGCTTGGGCATCCAGAAGCAGGTGCCCTGTCCCCCAGCCCAGTCTGCAAAGGGGTAAGCTCTTTTCTTCCATTCCAGCTCCAGCAGCAGCTGCTTGTCTTGCAGTACCAGTTCCACAGGTTGGGACTGCCTGCATATCCTCTCAGGGCACTCAATGGGCTTTTTTGGGAAAGTCAGCAATTGGAAGAGGGTGCAGGCACTGCCTGATGCCCCATAGTTACCCACAGGTGCCCATCCCACACCTGCTGTACCCAGGCTTTTTGAGATGCCAACACCTGCGGGACACCGCAGCACTCTGCGGCCAGCTCAGATTTATCCATTATTTTATATCCACACGCCTTTAATTTTTACAGCCCTGTTGGAGCACTACCCAGGGCTGTTAATAACACCAGGCCCTCCCTGCCCCCCCATGTGCATCCATCATGCTCCAACCAAGGTACCAAGTGTGTCTCAGGCCTGGGTAAGTGCAGGCATGGGGAGTCCCATGCTCCTGTCTTCCAGCCAGCACCCTCATGAGCAGCAGGATTGGATTCCCTGTGCCCACCCATGAAGCAGCCTGACTGGATGCCCTTGCATCCCTCTGGGGTTGGTGATACCTGGTTGCTTAGGATGCCTGAGCCTGAGGTGTCTCTCGTGGGATTCATAATTCTCTCTGCCTTGACGTGTGCCCCACGGAAGCTGAGCCGCAACACCTGAGTTTGTGTTTAGTGTGCCAGGTACACATGGATGGCAGTGAGTGCTTAATTGTGAGAATGTGTGTGAAGACGCAGTGTGTGTCTGTGCTGGTGCATGTCAGTGTGTGTGGGTGTACATGTGATGCACACGTGTGCCACTGCCTGTGCAGGTGATGCTGGGTCTGGCTGCTGCAGAAGGCACCGTGCCTGGGCCATGGCCAGCAGCCCAGCACAGGAAAGAGCAGCCTCAGCAGCCCCAGGCACCATGAGCTGTGCCTGGGGCCAGCCCACAGTACCCACAGGACAAGACAGCAGGTCCCTCATCAGTGAGCCACCTGTGCCATGACAAGCAGGACCCCATGCCACAGCACAGCACCCAGTATGTGCTGTCCCTCCCCAGCACCCAGGAGACCCAGAGCCCACTCTGAGCACCCAGGGATGTGCTGGCACAGGAGAGTGAGGGTAGCAGGGCACCCTGAACACAACAGGTCATGGGGGTCCACAGTACCCAGGCACTGCAGGGGGCCACCGTGGGAATTGCTGGGCTATAAATCTCCTTGCTGGGCCCCCCCGTGGCAGAGCAGCTCACGATATTTATGTTGGGGATTTATCTGCAATGCAGTTTAATATTCCCGGACCTTTAGCATGTGTGTTTGAATGCATGGCTCCCTCCTCGTGCCACCCCTGCCACCCCCCCAGTGCCCACCCTCTCACCCGGAGCCTTTCAGGCTCTGTCTCCTGCCCACCCACAGTCCTGTCCCCTTGCACCCACTCTGGCAGAACGGGACAGGGCCGTGCCGAGCCCCCCAGGGTGCCCGGGCAGAGAGGGGGTGCCGTGCCGCCGGGATGCTCCTGGCACAGGCCGTCGGCCGTGCCCACCCGTGTCCCTCCCGGGTGTCCGGCTGCCGGGGGATGGCGGCAGGGTCCCTGCACGGGAAGTGCCAGGCGGACTGGCACTGCCAGCCCTGTGCCAGCTCCCCCGGGGTGAAGGGGCGCAGGGACACCTCTGCCCTACCTCCCCGCCAGCGAGGATGAGGTAAGGCTGGCGGGTGGCACAGGGCTGCTTCTTTTGCATAATAATCTCGTTAATGGAGCCTGGCCTGCGGGAGAGCCGGGCTGGAGACACCACCCCCTCCCCGCCCCGCCGCCTCCCTCCGGCCCCGCCGCTCCGCCAGCCGCGGCGCGGGGCGCGGAGCGGAGCGCGGGGCGCGCAGCCGGACGGGTGGCGCGGGGTCGGCCGGCCCCCAGCAGCCTCCTGGCACCCCCTGAGAGAGCCGCTGAGCACCCCCAGGGCCCCCCGAACATCCCGGACAGCGTCCCCGAGCATCCCGGCAGCGGCGCCCCAGCATCCCGGGAGCATCTTCCAAGTATCTCGGTGAGCAAACGACGAGCGACCCTCAAGCATCCGCGTAATCCCCGGGCAGCAAAACGAAGATCATCCCCCCAGCATCCCTCCAGTACCTCGGTGAGCACCCCGCGAGCAGTTCGGGAAGCAGTCCCCGTATCTACCGGCGAGCACTCCCCGAGTATCCCCCGAATATCCCGGGCATCATCCCGGGGAGCACTTCCCGAGCGTTCCTCGAGCAATCCTCGAGCATGCCCCCGAGCACCAAAGGCATCATCCCGGCCGGCATCTCCCTAGCACCTCGCGAGCATTTCCCTACCATCCCGGCAAGCGCCTTCCCGAACATCCTGGGCGGGCAGCATCCTCCGAGCATCGCGGGCAGCATCCCCCGGGAACCCTCGAGCGTCCCCTGAGCATCTCGGGCAGCGTACTGAGCAGCATCCCTCGAGCTCCCCGGGCAGCCCCTGGCTCCCCCACGCTTTGCCGTGCCGGCTGCTGTCCCCGCTAACTTTCCGACGGCAGCAGCTCCCTGGCACGGGCACTGCCGGGCTGCTGCGCCGGGGCACAACTTTGCCCAAGTTGTGGAAGGAATGGGGGTGCGGGGGAGCCCCGATGTGGGGATACTGGCCACCTCCCGAGCAGCTTTTTGTCCCCAACCCGTCTTCCCCCACCTGCAAATCCAGATACCATTCTGCACCAAGCAAGAAGCGGGATCTCTTTTTGAATCCCCCCCAACCCATTTATGTGCCCACCCTCCTTTCCCCGTGGGCAGACCCCCTCCTCCCCAGCATGTCACCCTGGCAGACACCCCTGCCTGCCGTGCACCAGCCAGAGGAGAGGGGTTGGGTGGATCGTGGTGGTGATTGTGGGGGAATGTTGTGATGTGTCCACGGGGTGCAGGGTTCCCCCCAGACTGGAATTAACTTTGTTCGCACATCACGCACTGTGCCACGATTTGACACAATGCAATGCAACACGGCGCACCACCACCCCACACAGCACAATGCAACACCGCCCGCCACGGCGCAGCACCATCCGTGCAACCCAACGTGGGGCCACACAACCTGACCCAGCCCACGGCACCCCAACCCAACAGCTCCCCTCACAATTCTCCCCAAAGCCCCTCTTCCCATGGATGAGGCTGCTCACCCCATCCATACCCCACCCAGAGAGACCGGCTGCCCTGTGCTCCCCTGGTTGGGAAGGGGTCTCATGGTGCTGAGTTTGGGTTTACTGGAACGCCTCGGACATCCACCCAGCGTGGGTGCTCTGGCTGGAGCGCTGTGTGGGTGTGGGGGGTGTGAGATTAGCTGTGCCAGAGACTGAAACCTGCCATCATGCAGGTGTCCTGCATGCAGATGACCTGCCCTGTCACCAAAGGAACTAGCAGAGGGGACAGCCATGGGGTAGAGGTGCCACGAAGCTCCTGGCACTATGGACAATCTCAGTGCCAGCAGTGGGGCACATAAGGGGATGGATATACAGGCAGCCATGATGAAAAGAAGCAACCCCCCCACCCTTGCTCCTCCCAACCCCCCCTTATCCATCTCCTCTGCCTTTTCCAGGAGCTTCCTTACTCACCCGGACATCACCACTTCCCCGTGGCAGGCACGGCTCCGGCATGAACTGTGGGCTGCCTGAGCCTGCCCTCCGCCTGCCCTGAGCCCCCTGCACCAGCGCTGCTGGCAGGGAGCCCCATTCCCGGCCATGGAGAAGACCTACTCGTTGACAGCACACTATGATGAGTTTCAGGAGGTGAAGTACGTGAGCAAGTACCAGAGCGGGACCCTGCCCAACGGCTTCGCCCTCCAGCTGGGCGCGGGGGCCAAGAAGCGCCGTGGGGGGCTGCCACGCTGGAGCCGCCGGGAGGTCTGTCTGCTCTCAGGGCTGGTCTTCGCTGTGGGGCTCTGCGTCATCTTGACGTGCATGTTGGTCCTCAAGTACCTGGCGACCGAAGGGGACAGCTACTGCCTGGAGGGGTGCCAGGAGAAGAAGGCCTTCCTGCGGGCATCCCGCTTCCTAAATGCCAACATGGATGCTACCATTGACCCTTGCCAGGACTTCTACTCCTTCGCCTGTGGCGGCTGGCTCCGGCGACACGGCATCCCTGAGGACAAGCTGGTGTACGGCACCATCGGGGCCATCGCCGAGCAGAACGAGGCCAAGCTGCGGGCGCTGCTGAGCCGCCCCGTGCGGCGCCGAGCCCGCGACTCGGCAGAGAGGAAGGTCAAGGAGTTTTTCCGCTCGTGCCTGGACCGGGCTGAGATCGATCGGCTCGGCCCCCGGCCCATGCTGGAGGTCATTGGGGACTGCGGTGGCTGGGATGCCCCTCCGGACCGCAGGGACATCAACGAGCTGCTCTACAAGACACAGGGCGTCTACAGTGCGGCCGTGCTCTTCTCCCTCACTGTCAGCCTGGACGAGAGGAACACTTCCCGCTACGTCATCCGGGTGAGGGCACCGTGCCCCTGCGGCTGTCCCCTGCCCCAGCCACCCAGCAGTGCCGCTGACACCTGCCTGATGTCACTGTCCTCGTTGCAGAGGCACTGAGTGCCTGCGCAGCGCCTGGGCTTGGCTATAGCAGATGGCTGGGGTGGGGACCCCTCCTGTCCCTGGGGACCCTCCTGTCTTTCCAGCATGGGACCCCTGTGTCAGACTACCCTGGGGTGAGGGTGGCACCTCCAGGACAGGGCTGGGGACACGGGCAGAGGGATGCACCGAGTGAGGCAGTGCCGTCTGCCTGGGTGCTGCAGAGAGCCCAGCAGGGCACCAGGGTCTCCAGAGTGCTGGCAGCCGAGCCCCTCACCTTGGCATTGTGGCTGCCAGCTGTACACAGGGGGCAAGACCCAGGCAGAGGCAGGGAGATGCCCACCAAATGTGCCAGGGCATTTTCCCATGGCTTTCTCAGTCTTTCCCACCCCTGCCAGACCACATCACTCACCCTGAGGTACCAGCAGAATACAGGTGGGCTTTATCTGGCTGGCCAAGTCTCTTGGTGGGCATGGGGTGCACTGGTGGGCATGGTGGGAGTACAGCAATGGCACAGCGGGGATGCGTGGTGGGGTCGGTGATGGGCAAGGAGGTGGGCAGGGGAAGGGTGGGCACGGGTGCGCATGGTAATGGCGTGGTGGGGGCGAGGTGGTGGTGATGGCGAGGGCAGCGGGGGGACACAGCGGTGGAGACGAGCCGCCCTGCTCCCTGTGAGACGGAGGGGCTGTGGGATGTGGGTGTGAGGGGCTGTGGGATGTGGGTGTGAGGGGCTGTGGGATGGCAGTGTGAGCGGCTGTGCGGGGCCGGGGCGGCTCGCTGCCCGCTCCGGCCGCGCGTGTGTGACACTAGAGGGAGCGTCTGTCCCAGGGAAAGGGCGGAGCGGGGCCCGAGAGCGCGGGGTGGCACCCCGTGGGCGTGCGGAGAGATGGGTGCGACAGCCAGGGCTGGGGGTCAGGGCTTGGGGGTCGGGGGGTGTGATTTGGGATGGGTGTGAGCGGACGGGGTGTATGAGGGGCTGCGGTGTGTGCGAGGGCTGCAGGTTTCAGCGCCCGTCCGGGAAAGCAAAGGGGGCAGGGGGGAGGAAGGACATGGGGGAGGAAGGACATGGGGGAGGAAGGGGTGCCTGGCTCAGCCCAGCGCCCTCCCTCTGCTCACCCACTGCCCGTCTCTTGCCCCAGATCGACCAGGACGGGCTGACCCTGCCCGAACGTACCCTCTACCTGGGGCAGGATGAGGAGAGCGAGAAGGTGAGGAGGGCACAACGATGCCTTGGGGACAGCAGGAGAGGGACCAGCAGCCAGCATGGTTGGCAGACAGAGGGCACCTCACTGCCAGCAGTGCTGGGCACTGGGGTGACATAGGACAGTGGGGGGTGGCCCTGAGCATCCCTTCCCCCTGAACAGATCCTGGCCGCATACCGAGTGTTCATGGAGCGACTGCTCACCCTCCTGGGGGCTGAGAATGTGGAGCAGAAAGCCCAGGAAATCCTGCAGCTGGAGCAGCACCTCGCCAATGTGAGGGGGATGCATACCATGAACTTTGGGGTGCCCTTGTCCAGCCCTTGGACATCTCAGTCACAGAGTTTTGGGGACATCCATATCTGCTCCTGAGCAATCTCTTTCCAATCCCTCCATGGGGACTTCCACTCCCAGCCCTTGGGGACCTTCAGACCTGGAACTTGGGGAATCTCATCCTCTTCAGGACCTCACAGCAGAGCTTCAGGGACCCAGTCCCACATCCTGAAAACTCCCATTCCCAGCCCTTGGGATAACCTCTCCAGCCCCACATCTGTTCCTTGTGAGAGCACTCTGGGCCCTTGTAAACTCTATATCCAGGTCTTGGGGACCTTAGTCTGGACGTTGGTGGGACATGTGTAGCCATTCTTCAGATAACCCAGTTTCTTGGGACCTTCTGACCAGCCCTCAGGGTCCCACTGGCAGCAGAGGGTTCCTGGGGAAGGATGTGGGTCAATACCCACATCAGAGATGCCCTGTTGCCCATACCTGTGCCCCATCCCAGTGTACTATCCCTGTGTCACCCTCAAGGCGGGCAGTGGGATGATGACAGCCATGCCCACCCTGTGCAGATCACGGTGTCCGAGTATGACGACGTGCGGAGGGACGTCGGCAGCATGTACCACAAAGTGACCCTGGCCGAGCTGCAGCGCATCACTCCCACTGTGAGTACCCCTGGTGCCAGCCTGTCAGCCTGTCCCCCATCTTCCTTTGCCCCACACTTGTCCCTGTCCCCCTGCTCCATGCCCTTAATGCCCACCACCTGTCCCAGTTAAATCCACTTGAGGATAATGCACTCCTCTGGTGGGAGGCTGGAAAGCCTGGAGGGGGTCCCCTCCAGGGTGGCATGGAGTGGGGGTCCCCATGCCCCCTGACAGAGTGCCTGCCCTGGCAGCTCAAGTGGAAGCGCTTGCTGGACCGCATCTTCCACGACAACTTCTCGGAGGAGGAGGAGGTGGTGCTGCTGGCCACCGACTACATGCACAAGGTGTCCAACCTCATCCGTGTGACACCCAGCAGGTGAGGGGGGCTGGCACCCCCTGTGCCCCTGGCACCTTTCCCAGCCTGGCAGGGGGCACAGGACAGCTGTGCCTTGAACCTCCCACCATCACCCTCCTCCTGGTGCTGGGCACAGGAAATCTGGGAAAGCTTGTGGGAAAAGGCGCTGTGGTGAGCCCCAGAGCATCCTGGTGGTGCCTGGACACCTGCTGAGCCACTCATGCTAGAGATCAGCAGACTCATCACACGTCAGGGAGGGACATGGTGCCAGATGTCCCTGTGCCCCCACCAGCCATGGCCCCCTGTGTCCCTGAGCAGAGGTGTCCCCGAGCAGGGCGTCCCCATCCTGGCACATGTTCCCACCCTCCCCTGTGCCTGGGGACATGCTGAGGGCTGCTGCCGTCCCTGTCACAGGATCCTTCACAACTACATGCTGTGGCGCATCGTGGTGGTGCTGAGCGAGCACCTCTCCACCCCCTTCCGCGATGCCATCCACGAGCTCTCCAAGGAGATGGAGGGCAGCGAGAAGCAGCTGGAGCCGGGTAAGGTCTGCCTGAGCCAGGCCAACAAGCACTTCGGCATGGCCCTGGGAGCTCTCTTCGTTGAGGAGCACTTCTCCTCTGCCAGCAAAGCCAAGGTAAGTGATGCTCCCATCACCTTGCCAAAGTGCCTGCTGCCCCCACCAAGGGCTGTCTGGCCAGTGATGGATGGTGGGGATGCCGTGCCAGCACCGTGGTGACCCACCATAGGTGCAGCAGCTGGTGGAGGACATCAAATACATCCTCGACCAGCGCCTGGATGAGCTGGACTGGATGGATGAGGAAACACGGAGAGCAGCCAGGGCCAAGGTAGTGGCCCCTAGCACACACTCCTGTCTTTGGCTCCATCACCAGTGTGGGGGCACATGGGGTAGGGGCCTGAACCCACCACTCATTTTGCCCACAGCTCCGCTATATGATGGTGATGATTGGGTACCCCGATTTCCTCCTGAAGCCAGAGGCCATCAACAAGGAGTATGAGGCAAGGGATAGCCCGGGAGCATGTGAGGACATGGGCACATGGTGGGGGAAGATAGTCCCCATTTCTGCATCAGGCTCTGTGGAGATGCCACCCCAATACAAGCTCCCTCCTGGTGCTCACTGTGCTCACTGCTGGCAGGGTGCCCCACACCAGCAGTGCCATACAGTCCCTGGGGTCTGGGATGATGTCTCCTTGCCCACATTGCAGCTCCCAGAGCTCAGCCCCATCCTTGGCAAGGGCTGGTGGTGCTGGGGTGGCTCAGGGGCGTCACGGAGCTGACAGAGAAGCAGCTGCCCCTGTGGTCACAGAGCATGGGACATGAGAACACACTTGTGACACAGCCATACAGTTGCCAAGGTTCACAGGGGTGGGAGGACACCACAGGCCTGCCCTCCACAGCCTTGGGGCTGGCATCTCCCCTGATGTGGCTGTGCCCCCCCAGTTTGAGGTGGATGAGAAGACCTACTTCAAGAACATCCTCAACAGCATTGCCTTCAGCATCAGGCTCTCAGTGAAGAAGATCCGGCAGGAGGTGGATAAGTCCGCGTGGGTATCCCCTTGCCCTGGGGTGACATGGAGGGGCCCAGCATGGTGCCACCAGTGTCCCCTGACCCCATGCCCGGATGCAGCCCACAGGCTGTAGGACGAAGGGCACAGGGATGCCAGGAGTGCCCCCCTGTTCCCCAGCTGTGCAGAGGGATGGCACTTCCATGTCCCTCGGTGTTGTGCAGCCCAGCACTGCTGTCTCTCCTCGCAGGTGGCTGCTGCCTCCCCAGGCCCTGAACGCCTACTACCTGCCCAACAAGAACCAGATGGGTAAGCACTGTCTGCCCCCGATCCGCCCTTGGGGAGGGAGCAGGGAGGATCTGGGATGGGGGCAAGGCCCAGGGCCCCGTGGTGCTGGATGATGCTGTGGGTGGGTACAGGGCAGGGTGACACCCAACTGCAATGTTCTCCTGTGTCCCCAGTGTTCCCTGCTGGCATCCTGCAGCCCACACTCTACGACCCCGAGTTCCCGCAGTGAGTGTGGGGCTGGGGGTTGGCCGGGGGTTGCCATCTCATGGGGTCACCCCCATCCCTGCCAGCACCATGCTCTCCACCCTCTCACCTCTGTTCCCCACACAACAGGTCACTGAACTATGGTGGGATTGGCACCATCATTGGGCACGAGCTGACCCATGGCTACGATGACTGGGGTGAGTGTCCCTCCTGTATCCTGCCCGGATGTGAGGATGGGCTGAGGCAGCCAGGCAGGACGCCTGGGTCCCTTGGGACTACTGGAGGTGGGGCTGCCTCAACAGGGGGACAGTATGACCGGCACGGGAACCTGGTGCACTGGTGGACAGAGCGCTCATACAGCAAGTTCCTGAAGAAGGCACAGTGCATCGTCAACCTCTACGACAACTTCACCGTCTACAACCAGAGGGTGAGACCCCCTCTGGGCACTGCCCAGCAGGGTACAGCTGTCTCACAGTGGGGTCCCTGCTGCCCCATCGCTTAGGGCTGGGTGTCTGCAGGAGAACTGACTCTGCCCTGCCCAGCCCTGGGACCCAACAATTCATCACACCTTAGCTGGAAAATTCCTCAGGGCTGCAGCAGCCTCAGTGCCAACGTAGGGATGGGGACACCTCTGTTCATGCTGGCATTTCTCCTCTCTCGGCAGGTGAATGGCAAACACACACTGGGGGAGAACATCGCTGACATGGGGGGGCTCAAACTCGCCTACTACGTAAGTGTCCCCCCCTCCCCGGGTGTCACAGCCATGGGCAGCTGCTTCTGCCATCCCTGTTGAGTGGGAGGAGACCCCCCAACCCCTCCTTACTCCCTGCAGCCAGGGATGGGCTCGATCCTGATTGCCAGTGGCTGGGGGCTTGGGGGGGTCCAGGGTGGGTTTGGGGAGTGGCCAGGCCATGCTGAGGGCATCCCTTGTTCTCCAGGCCTACCAGAAGTGGGTGCGGGAGCACGGCCCTGAGCACCCCCTGCACCACATGAAGTACACACACGACCAGCTCTTCTTCATCGCCTTTGCCCAGGTGAGCCCCTGTCCTCCTCACACGTAACAGCTATTGGGGCAGGAGGGTCACCTTGTGTGGGGCCAGCAGCCCAAAGGGGTGGGAGAGAACCCTGCGGGCACAGGGCCAATGGCCAGGAGCTGGACTCAGCTGCATCAGCAGATCCTGGGCTCAGGTACAGAGCTCAGCCCTGAACCCCACACTGCCCTGCTGCTCCTGTGGACTCTACAATAATAAATTAGTATGTTCCCCATGACTTCAGAAGCTCCACAGTAACAAATACATTTGATCCCAAAATTCTGGGAAACCCTGCCGCCAGGCAGCTAACAACCCCGGAGACCCTACAATAACAAACGTGACTCCATGCTCTCCCAACCCACTCAGACCATGAACACAGGCTCCTGGGAGACCCTACAAAAACAAATTCAATCAGGGCACAATTGCTCCCAATCCCCAGCAGCCAGAAGGGCCATGGTGTCCTGGTGGTTGCCAGGACCCAGGCTGCCCCATGGGGTTTGTCCATGGAACCTTTGTTCTCTGCAGAACTGGTGCATCAAGCGGAGATCCCAGTCCATCTACCTGCAGGTGCTGACAGACAAGCACGCCCCGGAGCACTACAGGTATGGGTGCTCCCAAAATGGGGTGGACTTGGGGCATGGTGGGTGCCAGCCTTCCCCACAGATGACAGTGTTGTGCAAAGTGGGATGAGCACTCCTTTGGAAGGCGGGTGCCAGCAGAGCTTGGGTGACATCCCTGGGGCAGGGCTGGGGTGCTGCTGGGGTGAGCACTTGCTGTGAGTGGGGTGCGAGGCAGCAGTGCCAGGGGGCAGGGGGTGCCCAGATCTGAGCTCCTCCCCTCTCCTGGCAGGGTCCTGGGCAGTGTCTCACAGTTTGAGGAGTTTGGACGGGTGTTCCACTGCCCCAAGAACTCGCCCATGAACCCAGTGCACAAGTGCTCAGTGTGGTGAGGCCGATCCCACTCCAGCAGGCTGGGACCCTCCATCCCCTCCCCTGCCTAAGTGACACCCTGTGCCCACTGCCCAACTTCCCATCTCCCCTTCCTATTGTCCAGGTAAAGGGGTGCCACGGGGGGTCACCCCAAAGGCAGGCACTGCCCTAGGGGTGTAGGCAGCAGAGACACTCGGGCCGGGCAGCTGCCTCCTGCCCATCCACCTCCCATCCGCTGCCCTGCGCGCTGAGGAACACCTTGTTCCATGGAGGAACAAGGGCACGCCCAGGCACCCCTGTGCCCCCTTTTCTGTCCACCTAGCCCAAACCCTTCACCCAGCCCTACCACATCCATCCCAGCATCAGTCAAGGCAGGGGGAGGACTCCAGAGTTCCCAAGGGCCTGCCCCATGCCAAAAGCCTCCCCTGCACGGTGCCCTCCTCCCCGTGCCAGCCCCCTCCTGTCCATGCAGCAGCCCCGCCGAGGTGGGGCACAGTGGTGCAGCCGGGCCGGGCGGTGCCAGCCTGCCCGGGAGCACATGCACACGGACACTGCTGTATTTTTTTCTGCTGTTTCTGGTCAATAAAGCACTGGATATGCTGGGTGGCTGCCAGGGGCCATGGCCAGGGAATGGGGGCAGTGGGCAGCACCCCCAGCCCTGCCCACATGGCACAGGCACTCCCACTGCACCAACACGCCTCTCCCACAGGGTCACACTGTGTGTTTATTGATCACCCCACTGCCCGCGATTTGGTGTCCCCATGGCTGCTGCATCCACACCAGGGGTGCTTCAGAAAGCTGCCAACACGTGCCACAGCATGGGGAGGGAGGCCGTGTGGGGTGCCCTGGGGACATGGGGTCAGCGGAAGAGGGGCAGAAGGAGGGCAGGCAGGAGCAGGGCCAGGGGGGTGGCGCGGATGCCAGGGGCAGAGTCCCGTTGGCGGCAGTCGGTGTAGGGCTCGATGCAGGCGGCGTAGGCCATGGCGTGAGCTACATAGGTCTGCTCCTGCACCCCGTGGAAGAGGTGGGCCATGGGGCCCTTGGCCAGGATGGCCACGTCCTCACCACCATGGGTCTCTGACTCCAGGGGCACAGCCGCCTGTGGCTGGTAATCGAACTGCACTGGGGAGGGAAAAGAAAGATGTGAGGGGGGACAGTGATGGCCCTCAGCAACACCCCACCTCCCAGCCATGGTCCCTGTGCCCTTACTTGCTGTGGCTGGGTCCACATTGGGCCGTACACCACCTCGGTATCCTGGCCCATTCCCATAGAGAATTGATGTGTAGTTCTTCCCGTCGGTGGTTTTCTTTTGGCCCAGGGCTGTGGAAGGGGAAATAGGGGAGGAGGAGGATCAGCCATGGAACACCCATGTCATCCCGATGGCCATAGTCAGGGTGCCACAGGGCTGGCAGTCCCCAGGAGAGGGCAGAGCCCCACCGAAGATGGAGGAGCCACGCAGGGTGTAGCCACCGAAGGCGAAGACGTGCGAGTGGTCAGCTGTGATGACGGTGAGGGTCTCAGCCTCATCTGTCATGGTTCCTGCCCGCTCAATGGCCTGGTCAAACTCCACAGCCTCCGTCAGTGCCTTATGGGGTGAACCTTCATGGTGGCCGTGGTCGATTCTACCACCTGCAGATCGGCACCCACGGTGGGCTGGGGGCCGACAGCAGCACACACACCTCCTGTCCCCAGCCTACAGCCCCCTCTCACTGGCCCCAGGGGCACGAGCCCCAACTTATCTTCCACAAAGAGGTAGAAGCCTTTGGGGTTCCTGCTCAGGATGGTGATGGCTGCCTCCGTCATCTCGGTGAGTGACGGGTCCAGGGTGGTGTTACGCACCTGGTTGTACTTGGTGTCCCCGGGTTCAAAGAGACCTGTGAGGGAATGTGTTGGGGACAACATCAGTGCCTGTGTGTCCCAACGCCTGTTGGGTCCAGGCACAGGGGTCATTTGTTACCCATCAAATACTTCACGTTGGGGTCGGCGGCAGCAGCCAGCATCTCTGTCCTGTTCCAGACATAGCGGGCACCCTGTGGGCAAATCCCTTACGGGGTCAGTGGGTGCCTGGCCCTGTGCCGGGCAGTGGGCAGAGGAGCGGCCCCGATGCAGCACCCACCGGCCGTGCCTCCAGCCACATGTTGATGAGGTTGTGCCCATCCTCACGGATCCCATTCTGCCTGCTGTCGGCAGGGTACTCGGGGTCCGGCATCCCCACAGGGGTCATGTATTTCCGACCGCCTCCCAGGATCACCTGGAGGGGATGAGGTGGACGAAGTGTTAGTGGGGGTGCCCTGGGAGGGGTCTGTCCCTGCTCTCCTCCTCCCGTGCGTGGGCACTCACGTTGATGTCGACATTGTGGATCAGCTGCCAGGCGATGTCCTTGCAGCCCTGCATCCGCGCCTCCTGGGGCATGCTGGCGTCCGCGTACCAGTCCCGGTTCACCACGTGAGCGTAGGTTCCCGAGGGCGACGCGTGCTGCACCCGTGTCGTGGTCACGACGCCCACTGCCTTCCCTGCCAAAGCCCGCTCATCAGGCCCCACCAAGGGCAACACGGGGTCCCCACCACCAAGCTATGGGATGCTCATGAGGCGAAAGCTCCCAGTGGGGCACCCCTTGTCCCCACAGGGTCCCCGCAGCCCTGCCTCCCCCGTTACCAGCTTTGCGGGCTCGCTCCAGCACGGAGATCACCTCGTTGCCGGCCGTGGTGCTGCACTCCGAGAAGCGGGCGGCTGCGCTCACCCCTATGGTCTTGTAGTTGCCCTTCACCCCACAGAGATAGGCTGTGGCTGTCCCTGCGCTGTCAGGGACCTGCCTGTCCACATTGTAGGTCTGCCGAGGACAGAAGGACTCAGGGCTAGGGTCCCCAGTGAGGTGTTCCCCCAGCACCCACTGCCATGCTGATTCACTCATCCATGGGCATGTGTGGGGTGGCGAGGGACCCCATGCACAATGTACGTGCAGCCCTGGGCTGCCAGCAGCCCCATGCCCAGGATCACCATGGCCCCATGCCCAGGATCACCATGGCCCCTTTCCAGCATGCTGGAATTTACCTTAGACAGAGCCACATAGGGGAAGGCATCCAGGGCAAGAGGGGTCTCAGGGCCCAGCTTCCCCCTCTGCTGTGCCTTAAAGATGCGGGTGGCTGTGATGGTGGGGATTCCAAATCCTGGGCAGAGAGAGAGTCCTGGTCACCCTCTGGACCAGGTGCCCTGCACACATCCTGCACAGCAGAGTTCTGGCCATGTCAGCCTGCTTGCTGGGGTGCCAGCTGGACTCACCGTCCCCAAGGAAAATGATGAGGTTTTTGGCTTCCCGTATCCTGGGCTTGAGTTTTAAGGAGGCATCGATGGCTGCAGCTGCCTGCTTGTACCAGAAGGATGGATTCTCCTCCTCCGCTGGGACAGCGCAAACACCCATCAGTCCCAGCACAACAGCCCAAGCATCCCTGGGGCACCCCTGAAGGGCACCCACAGCCAGGGATCCCTCGTTCCCTGGGCACTCCCATGCTGGGACCTCCTGTCCCACGGACCAGGTGGTTCAGGGGGCTTTTTGGGGAGGGGAGAGACCAGCAGGCTTGCACTGACTGCCTGGCCCCAGGCTCCTGGGGCAGGGAACAAGGGGGGCCAGCAAAACCAGACATCATGGGAAGTCATCTGGTGAGTGGGGTGGGGCCAAATCCATGGTAGGAAGTGGAGATAGAGGATACAGGCACTTCCCCCAGACCAGGCCCCAGCACAGAAGCAAGCAAACACCTGTGGGGAAAATGGTTCCAAACCCCGAGAAGGGCAGGCCCAAATAACCCCCACTAATTCTTCTTCAGCTGGGCAGCCCCAGGTCCCATCCCCAAGCCCTCCTTGTGGCCAGCCAGGCTGACACCCTGCTGCCCTGGACACCCATCGCAGCCAGCCAGGCGCCCATGCCCATCCTTGTCCCCACCTGGGATGACAGCGGTGCTGAGCCCCACGCAGAGGCAGAGGGTGAGGGATGCCAGGAGCTGCATGCTGAGATCTGACAGGCCAATGCTGCTGGCAGTGCCTGTAAATCCAGCAGATATGGGAGGGACTTTGGACGCGGACCAGCCCTAGCAGGGTGTGTGGAGGGGTTCTCCACATCTCGGCTGAGTGCAAAGGCCGTGGGCCTGGGCCGATGTCACCTCCTTGGCACAGCGCCCTGTCCGTGCTTGGCACAGACGAGCTTGGGGCACAGACAGATGCAGGGACAAGAGGAAGTGCAGTGCTGGAAGGAAATCCCGCCCTGGCCACAGTGCTGTGGTGCCAGGCAGGGCAATGCACTGTCCCGGGGTGCCATGGGCAGTGCTGAGCATTGGACCTGGGAAAATGGTGGGCATGGGGAGCACCTGGGCTCACTCGTGCACCGAGCACCCTGCTCTCTTCCCAGGCTTCCATGAGCAGTAAATCCATGGATGCAGACTAAAACTGTGCTACTTGCTCAGCCCTCTATAGGAATGTACCAACCCGTGTGTACCGTGCTCCAACCAGGCAAAGCTGGGGAGGACATTGCCTCCCCTCAGGGACATTTCATCATCTCCTGCACCCCAGTGCCTCCACTGCTGGTCCCAGGGGAGAACCAGGAGCCACAGCAACTGTGGAGGCAGGCACAGGGCAGCATGTCCGGAGGTGATGGCCGCTGTGACCCTCAGCACAGCGGATGGAGACAAAACAGCCTGTGTTTATTGCATGCCTTGGTCCTGTGCACAGTGGGACTCAGGCAGAGCCTCTCAGCCCCTCACCGTGAGGGCAGCCATGCAGAGGGCCAGGAGGGCGAGCAGGGGCTGTGGGGAGCAGCGTGTGCCATGGGAGGCCCTGCGGGCTGCCCTGCACCCAGGCTCTGTGGCATAGGGCTCGAGGCAGGCAGCGTAGGCCATGGCATGGGCGATGTAGTGCTGCTCCTGCACCCCGTGGAAGAGGTGGCCCATGGGGCCCTGGGCCAGCACCACCACGTCTTCCCCAATGTGAGTCTCTGTCTCCAGGGGCACAGCTGCCTGCTGTCTGTAGTCCTTGTCCTCTGCAGGGGGAAGAGGAGAAATGAGGCTGTGGGTCTGGATCCCTGACATGTCGCAGCTCCCATCACTCCTGCATCAGCATGATCTCTGCAGTGGGGTTTCAGGGGTGTGATTTGGGGTGGGTGTGAGTGCCCAGGTGTATGAGGGCCCTGCGTTGTGTGCAAGGGCTGCAGGTTTCAGCGCCAGTCCAGGAAAGCAGAGGGGGCAGGTGGGATGAAGGACATGGGGGAGGAAGGCTGGAGGTGCCCCTGGGTTTGTGGGCAGCGTTGCAGCTGTGTGAGCAGAGCGGGGCTGGTGAAGTGAGCTGTGGGGAGCTGAGACTGAGAGAGAAGAAGGAGAGGGTGCCTGACTCTGTGTGTGTGTGTGTGTGTGTGTGTGTGTGTGTGTGTGTGTGTGTGTGCGCACACAGGGGTAAAGTGGATGCCACGTGTGTAGGGATGTGAGCATCCATAGGTTTGTCCAGAGGGTCGAGTTACCTGTGTGCCTGTGTGTGTGCGAGTGTGCAGGTACGTGCAAGTGTGCTAAGGGATGTGTATGGCTTGCAGGCTGTGCCTGTGGTTACAGCACAGCAGGGCTGTGTGTGAAGAGTGAGGGTGGCCATGCAGCTCGCCATGTGGGCTGCAGCACAGCAGTGGGGCTGGCCATGGGGCAGGTGGGGGACACCAGGGAGCAGGGATGGGGCAGAGAGTGGTGGCAGCACAGGGCAGGCTATGAGGCAGCCTATGTGCCGGTCAGGCCATGGAGCAGGGGCCTGCTCTCTGCCCAGCACTGCCAGCCTGTTGCATGCTGCCTGCTGCAGCTCCAGCAGCCTCTAGCAGGAGGGAAACTGAGGCAGCCACATACCCATTCCTGGGGCTGCTCCAGCAGACTGCCATCCTTCAGCTCCAGGGCCACCAGGGACACTCTGCGATACAGGGAAGGCGAGGGGTGCCTGGCTCAGCCCAGTGCCCTCCCTCTGCTCACCCACTGCCCGTCTCTTGCCCCAGATCGACCAGGACGGGCTGACCCTGCCCAAACTGACCCTCTGCCTGGGGCAGGATGAGGAGAGTGAGAAGGTGAGGGGGGCACAACGATGCCTTGGGGACAGCAGGAGAGGGACCAGCAGCCAGCATGGTTGGCAGACAGAAGTCACCTCACTGCCAACAGTGCTGGGCACTGGGGTGACATAGGACAGTGGGGGCATCCTGCCCTGCTGCCTGGTTGGAGGCTGGAAAGCCTGGAGGGGGTTCCCTCCAGGGTGGCATGGAGTGGGGGTCCGCATGCCCATTCAGTGCCTGCCCTGGCAGCTCAAGTGGAAGTGCTTGCTGGACCACATCTTCCCTTTCCCGGCAGGGTCCTGGGCAGTGTCCCGCAGTTTGAGGAGTTTGGATGGGCCTTCCACTGCCCCAAGAACTTGCCCATGAACCCAGTGCACAAGTGCTCAGTGTGGTGAGGCCGATCCCCCTCCAGCAGGCTGGGACCCTCCATCCCCTCCCCTGCCTAAGTGACACCCTGTGCCCACTGCCCAACTTCCCATCTCCCCTTCCTATTGTCCAGCTAAAGGGGTGTCACGGGGGGTCACCCCAAAGGCAGGCACTGCCCTATGGGTGTAGGCAGCAGAGACACTCGGGCTGGGCAGCTGCCTCCTGCCCACCCACCTCCAATCCGCTGCCCTGCGCGCTGAGGAACACCTTGTTCCATGGAGGAACAAGGGCACACCCAGGCACCCCTGTGCCCCCTTTTCTGTCCACCTAGCCCAAACCCTTCACCCAGCCCTACCACATCCATCCCAGCATCAGTCAAAGCAGGGGGAGGACTCCAGAGTTCCCAAGGGCCTGCCCCATGCCAAAAGCCTCCCCTGCACGGTGCCCTCCTCCCCGTGCCAGCCCCCTCCTGTCCATGCAGCAGCCCCGCCGAGGTGGGGCACAGTGGTGCAGCTGGGCCGGGCGGTGCCAGCCTGCCTGGGAGCACATGCACACGGACACTGCTGTATTTTTTTCTGCTGTTTCTGGTCAATAAAGCACTGGATATGCTGGGTGGCTGCCAGGGGCCATGGCCAGGGAATGGGGGCAGTGGGCAGCACCCCCAGCCCTGCCCACATGGCACAGGCACTCCCACTGCACCAACACGCCTCTCCCACAGGGTCACACTGTGTGTTTATTGATCACCCCACTGCCCGCGATTCGGTGTCCCCGTGGCTGCTGCATCCACACCAGGGGTGCTTCAGAAAGCTGCCAACACGTGCCACAGCATGGGGAGGGAGGCCGTGTGGGGTGCCCTGGGGACATGGGGTCAGCGGAAGAGGGGCAGAAGGAGGGCAGGCAGGAGCAGGGCCAGGGGGGTGGCGCGGATGCCAGGGGCAGAGTCCCGTTGGCGGCAGTCGGTGTAGGGCTCGATGCAGGCGGCGTAGGCCATGGCGTGAGCTACATAGGTCTGCTCCTGCACCCCGTGGAAGAGGTGGGCCATGGGGCCCTTGGCCAGGATGGCCACGTCCTCACCACCATGGGTCTCTGACTCCAGGGGCACAGCCGCCTGTGGCTGGTAATCGAACTGCACTGGGGAGGGAAAAGAAAGATGTGAGGGGGGACAGCGATGGCCCTCAGCAACACCCCACCTCCCACCCATGGTCCCTGTGCCCTTACTTGCTGTGGCTGGGTCCACGCTGGGCCGGTCAGGCCCTGGGTATCCGGGCCCATTCCCATAGAGGATTGATGTGTAGCTCTTCCTGTCACTGGCTGTTGCCGGCGCTAGACCTAGGTAGGGAAAATGGAGGAAAAGGAGGAAGAGGAGGAGTAGGATCAGCCACGGAACACCCGTATCATCCTGCCCGACACAGTCAGGGTGCCACAGGGTGGCAGTCCCCAGGAGAGGGCAGAGCCCCACCGAAGATGGAGGAGCCACGCAGGGTGTAGCCACCAAAGGTGAAGACGTGTGAGTGGTCAGCGGTGACGACGGTGAGGGTCTCAGCCTCATCTGTCATGGTTCCTGCCCGCTCAATGGCCTGGTCAAACTCCACTGCCTCCGTCAGTGCCTTATGGGGTGAACCTTCATGGTGGCCACGGTCTATTCTGCCACCTGCAGATCGGCACCCACGGTGGGCTGGGGACCGACAGCAGCACACACACCTCCTGTCCCCAGCCTACAACCCCCTCTCACTGGCCCCAGGGGCACGAGCCCCAACTTATCTTCCACAAAGAGGTAGAAGCCTTTGGGGTTTCTGCTCAGGATGGTGATGGCTGCCTCTGTCATCTCAGTAAGTGACGGGTCCAGGGTGGTGTTACGCACCTGGTTGTACTTGGTGTCCACAGGTTCAAAGAGACCTGTGAGGGAATGTGTTGGGGACAACATCAGTGCCTGTGTGTCCCAACGCCTGTTGGGTCCAGGCACAGGGGTCATTTGTTACCCATCAAATACTTCACGTTGGGGTCGGCGGCAGCAGCCAGCATCTCTGTCCTGTTCCAGACATAGCGGGCACCCTGTGGGCAAATCCCTTACGGGGTCAGTGGGTGCCTGGCCCTGTGCCGGGCAGTGGGCAGAGGAGCGACCCCGATGCAGCACCCACCGGCCGTGCCTCCAGCCACATGTTGATGAGGTTGTGCCCATCCTCACGGATCCCATTCTGCCTGCTGTCGGCAGGGTATTCGGGGTCTGGCGTCCCCACGGGGGTCATGTATATCCGACCCCCTCCCAGGATCACCTGGAGGGGATGAGGTGGACGAAGTGTTAGTGGGGGTGCCCTGGGAGGGGTCTGTCCCTGCTCTCCTCCTCCCGTGCGTGGGCACTCACGTTGATGTCGACATTGTGGATCAGCTGCCAGGCGATGTCCTTGCAGCCCTGCATCCGCGCCTCCTGGGGCATGCTGGCGTCCGCGTACCAGTCCCGGTTCACCACGTGAGCGTAGGTTCCCGAGGGCGACGCGTGCTGCACCCGTGTCGTGGTCACGACGCCCACTGCCTTCCCTGCCAAACCCCTCTCATTAGACCCCAGCAAGGGCAACACGGGGTCCCCACCACCAAGCTATGGGATGCACATGAGGGGAAAGCTCCCAGTGGGGCACCCCCTGTCCCCACAGTGTCCCCCAGCCCTGCCTCCCCCGTTACCAGCTTTGCGGGCTCGCTCCAGCACGGAGATCACCTCGTTGCCGGCCGTGGTGCTGCACTCCGAGAAGCGGGCGGCTGCGCTCACCCCTATGGTCTTGTAGTTGCCCTTCACCCCACAGAGATAGGCTGTGGCTGTCCCCGCGCTGTCGGGGACATGCCTGTCCACATTGTAGGTCTGCCAAGGACAGAAGGACTCAGGGCTGGGGTCCCCAGTGGGGTGTTCCCCCAGCACCCCCTGCCATGCTGATTCACTCATCCATGGGCTAGTGTGGGGTGGCGAGGGACCCCATACACAATGTACGTGCAGCCCTGGGCTGCCAGCAGCCCCATGCCCAGGATCACCATGGCCCCATGCTCAGGATCACCATGGCCCCATGCCCAGGATCACCATGGCCCCATGCCCAGGATCACCATGGCCCCATTCCAGCATGCTGGAATTTACCTTAGACAGAGCCACATAGGGGAAGGCATCCAGGGCAAGAGGGGTCTCAGGGCCCAGCTTCCCCTTCTGCTGCCCCCTAAGGATGCGGGTGGCTGTGATGCTGGGGACCCCGAATCCTGAGCAGAGAAAGAGTCCTGGTCACCCTCTGGACCAGGTGCCCTGCACACATCCTGCACAGTAGAGTTCTGGCCATGTCAGCCTGCTTGCTGGGGTGCCAGCTGGACTCACCATCCCCAAGGAAAATGATGAGGTTTTTGGCTTCCCGTATCCTGGGCTGGGTTTTAAAGGAGGCATCGATGGCTGCAGCTGCCTGCTTGTACCAGAAGGATGGATTCTCCTCCTCCGCTGGGACAGCGCAAACACCCATCAGTCCCAGCACAACAGCCCAAGCATCCCTGGGGCACCCCTGAAGGGCACCCACAGCCAGGGATCCCTCGTTCCCTGGACACTCCCACGCTGGGGCCTCCTGTCCCACGGACCAGGTGGTTCAGGGGGCTTTTTGGGGAGGGGAGAGACCAGCAGGCTTGCACTGACTGCCTGGCCCCAGGCTCTTGGGGCAGGGAACAAGGGGGGCCAGCAAAACCAGACATCATGGGAAGTCATCTGGTGAGTGGGGTGGGGCCAAATCCATGGTAGGAAGTGGAGATAGAGGATACAGGCACTTCCCCCAGACCAGGCCCCAGCACAGAAGCAAGCAAACACCTGAGGGGAAAATGGTTCCAAACCCCGAGAAGGGCAGGCCCAACTAACCCCCACTAATTCTTCTTCAGCTGGGCAGCCCCAGGTCCCATCCCCAAGCCCTCCTTGTGGCCAGCCAGGCTGACACCCTGCTGCCCTGGACACCCATCGCAGCCAGCCAGGCGCCCATGCCCATCCTTGTCCCCACCTGGGATGACAGCGGTGCTGAGCCCCACGCAGAGGCAGAGGGTGAGGGATGCCAGGAGCTGCATGCTGAGATCTGACAGGCCAATGCTGCTGGCAGTGCCTGTAAATCCAGCAGATATGGGAGGGACTTTGGACGCGGACCAGCCCTAGCAGGGTGTGTGGAGGGGTTCTCCACATCTCGGCTGAGTGCAAAGGCCGTGGGCCTGGGCCGATGTCACCTCCTTGGCACAGCGCCCTGTCCGTGCTTGGCACAGACGAGCTTGGGGCACAGACAGATGCAGGGACAAGAGGAAGTGCAGTGCTGGAAGGAAATCCCGCCCTGGCCACGGTGCTGTGGTGCCAGGCAGGGCAATGCACTGTCCCGGGGTGCCATGGGCAGCGCTGAGCATTGGACCTGGGAAAATGGTGGGCATGGGAAGCACCTGGGCTCACTCGTGCACCGAGCTCCCTGCTCTCTTCCCAGGCTTCCATGAGCAGTAAATCCATGGATGCAGACTAAAACTGTGCTACTTGCTCAGCCCTCTATAGGAATGTACCAACCCGTGTGTACCGTGCTCCAACCAGGCAAAGCTGGGGAGGACATTGCCTCCCCTCAGGGACATTTCATCATCTCCTGCACCCCAGTGCCTCCAGCGCTGGTCCCAGGGGAGAACCAGGAGCCACAGCAACTGTGGAGGCAGGCACAGGGCAGCATGTCAGGAGGTGATGGCCGCTGTGACCCTCGGCACAGCGGATGGAGACGAAACAACCTGTGTTTATTGCATGCCTTGGTCCTGTGCACAGTGGGACTCAGGCAGAGCCTCTCAGCCCCTCACCGTGAGGGCAGCCATGCAGAGGGCCAGGAGGGCGAGCAGGGGCTGTGGGGAGCAGCGTGTGCCATGGGAGGCCCTGCGGGCTGCCCTGCACCCAGGCTCTGTGGCATAGGGCTCGAGGCAGGCAGCGTAGGCCATGGCATGGGCGATGTAGTGCTGCTCCTGCACCCCGTGGAAGAGGTGGCCCATGGGGCCCTGGGCCAGCACCACCACGTCTTCCCCACTGTGAGTCTCTGTCTCCAGGGGCACAGCTGCCTGCTGTCTGTAGTCCTTGTCCTCTGCAGGGGGAAGAGGAGAAATGAGGCCGTGGGTCTGGATCCCTGACATGTCACAGGGGTGGGGGCACAGCTCCCATCACTCCCGCATCAGCATGATCTCTGCAGTGGGTGACTCCTGAGCCTCACAGTGACACCAGGACCCTGTGTGGCATTCATGGCCATTCCAGATGGACACTGTCCGCAGCCACCCTGTGCCTCCACCCAATCCCCAGCAGACTCACTGGAAACTGTCCCCAGCCACCCCATGGCTGTGCCACATCCCAGCAGCCTGGTACCTGCAGCAGGGAGGTTGGCAGCTGGACGGGCCCCATCACGGATGCTGTAGCCAGGACCATTGCCATAGAGAATGCTGGTGTAGGCTCGCTTGTCCTTGGCTTTCTTGGGGGCCAGCCCTGGCACAGGGAAAGACACTGTCACCCCCTGGGTACCCCTCCCCAGCTCCCTGTCTTGCAAGCTCAGCCTCCCATGGTAGCAGCAGGGTGAGGTGGTAAGAGGGATGCTCACTGCCCCTTTCCAGGACCCACCAAAGATGGAGTTGCCACGTGGTGTGCTGCCCCCAAAAGTGAAGACATGGGAGTGATCGGCCGTCACCACGGTCAGGGTGTCAGCAGGGGAGGTGAGCTCTCCCGCCCGTGCCACCGCCCGGTCCAGCATCACGGCCTCCATCAGCGCCTGCTTGGCCCGGCCACTGTGGTGGCCATGGTCGATTCTGCCACCTGCATGGGGAATGTGGCTGTCACCCTTTCCCTGGTCCCCTTGGATAGCCACCTGCTCCCAGGAGCCACATCCCACCTCAGCCCCAGCCACACTGCCCGCCTGGAGCTACTCATCTTCCACAAAGAGGAAGAAGCCATTGGGGTTCCTGCGCAGGATGCGGACGGCCTTTTCCGTCATCTCCACGATGGAGGGGTCTGTGGATGTGTTGCGGTTCAGCTCATACTTCATATCCTTGGGCTCAAAGAGGCCTGGGGGAGGAGGGTAAGAGGGTCCATGATGGGGCTGCTTTGTGCCCCTGCTGACACATCCAGAGAGGGGAGGAGGAAGCATTGCCATTGGTGCAGCCAGTGATGCTCCTACCCATAAGGTGGCTCACAGAGTCATCTTTGACCGCATCCAGGCCTTTCTTGTCCCATACATAGCGGGCACCCTGCCAGTGAGAGCAGAACCAGTGCCAAGGGCACACACCCTGTGCCCAGAGTTTCATTTCCTCTTCCCCTGCACACTACCTGCTTGGCACTCAGCCACTCAGCAATCAAGTCCCGGCCATCCTTCCTGGTGCCATTTTGATCCGGGTCCTCTGGGTACTCAGGGTCCGGAGTCTGCTTGGGGGTCATGTACATCCTCCCGCCGCCCAGGATCACCTGCCAGGGAGCTCAGCAGACCCTCCCAGGGTTCCTGGTGTCCCCTCCCTCCCGCTCCCGCTCCCCAGCTCACGTTGATGTCAGTGTTGTGCACCAGCTGGTAGGCGATGTCCTTGCAGCCGTCCCGCAGGGCCTCCGTGGGCATGTTGGCGTCAGCGTACCAGCTCCGGCTGGCCGAGTGCGCGTAGGCTGCCCCGGGGGACGCGTGCTGCACCCGCGTGGTCGTCACGATGCCCACGGACTTGCCTGCAGCGTGGGCAAGGGTTTACAGGGAGTCCATCCAGCCCTGCACGGCACTGGATGGCTGTGCCCAGCTTTCCGACAGGGTTTCCTGCTGCCCCGTACCCGCCAGCCTGGCCCGGTGCAGGACAGAATCCACCTCATTGCCGAAGGTGGTGCGGCATTTTCCATAGACGGCTGCCCCGCTCAGTCCCAGAGTCTTGGCGTTGGCCTTCACCCCACAGAGGTAGGCGGTGCCCGTGCCAGCGCTGTCGGGCACCTGCCGGTCGATGGTGTAGGTCTGGAAGCGAGATGGGTGCAGTGGGGATTCAAGCAGGAGTAGCAGGAGTGTCCCCCCAGCCCTGTCCTTCTCACCTTGGCCAGAGCCACGTGGGGAAAGGTCTCCATGGCCAAGACGTTCTCCTCGCCTGAGCCGCCGGCCAGCTGCCCCTTGTAGATCCGAGCTGCAGACATGGTGGACAGCCCCATGCCTGCGGCCACATCCGAGTCACTGGGTGGCAGGGGGCTGGGCCAGGCACAGCCCTGCCATCCCTGCTCTCCAGACACAGCCCAAGGGCTTGCCCCAGCCCCATCTTCTCATCAGCTGCATCCCCTGGCTGTTGGGGAGCTGCAGGGCCTGGCAGTGACCCGGGGCACTCACCGTCACCCATGAAGAGGATGATGTTTTTGGCCCGCTGTGCTGCTGGCTGCAAGGCTAGGGCCAACTCCAGCCTCCTCCTGGCACCTTTATTCCAGTAGCCTGGGGTCTTCTCAGCATCTGGAGGTGTCAGCAGAGCTGGGAATTTCTAGGTGCACTCCCAGGGGTCCAGCATGCCCATCTCTACCCAAGGTGAATTTAGCTGCTATAAACTCCCGCCGTGGAGGACCAGGAAACCCCTGGAGACCAGCATGGTCTTTTTCAGACCAGCACTGTTCAGAAACCACCTGTAGAAGGGAAACTGAGGCACAGTTTGGCAGGGAAGTCCCTTGTGCCTCTTGGCAGAGTGGATGAGGAGCCTGAGGATCAGCCACAGTGAGTGCAATGGCTGGGTAACCATGGCTGGCTGTGGCTCTTGGGCCACTTTATCCAAAGTCAGGAATGGGGGTTGGGAGCAGCAGGGACTGGGGCGGGGGGGGCAGGACCTGCTCTGGGGGGGAAGCTGAGACCAATCCATTCAAAGCTTGTGGTCTCAGAGCACCCTGAGGTAGCTGTGAGCGTTCCCGTTTGCTGGCATCCCAAGGGGAGGTGACATGGTCCCTGGAGTTCCCCAGGGAAGTGACACCAGCCCCAACATCCCCCACCAGAGGTTCTTACCCCACTGTCCCACACGTCCCCTGTCACCAGAGGCTGCAGTGGCGAGCTGGGCGAGGAAGCAGAGGAGAAGGCAGGTTCCAGGGGAAAGCGGCCGCTCCATGTTGCCCACCCCAGCTCCCTCCTGGAATGCTGCCTTAGTCCAGGCCGAGGGGACAGCCCTTTATGGCTCTTCCCTGTCCCGTGAGACGATGGGCTGATAACATTCACGGACTATCTCCAGCCCTCCCAAGGCCTCGCCCCACCCTGGGGCCATCCCTGCCCCCACCAGCAAGGCAGGACCTCCAGCCTGTCCCTGAGAACCAGGGCACCTCTGGGCCCCAGCTCCCAAAGGGGCGGCTGCCTGCGGGACCCCGGCGAGTGGGAGGGACAGTGCAGGGCAAAGGCTTGTTTTTGCAGACAGGCTGAGCTGGGCCAGGCTGGATTTGTCTGGTTTCTCCTGAGACAAACCCGAGGAGGGGTAGGGGATGGACATCATGGCTTTGGTGTCAGCATCCTCCGGTCCCCTCTCCCAGCAGAGTCACATGCTACCTATCAGCTGCTGGGACAGCTGGTGCCTGACATACTGGGTGCCCTGGGGCAGCCCATGCCAGCACACCTGCACAGCGGGGTACCTGCTGTGGGCAGGGAACAGCCTCTGTCACCAGCATCAGATGGCATCCACCCATGATTGCACCAGGCCAGCTGGTAGGACACTGCATGTGCACAAGTCCTGGGGACTACAGGTGTCATTGATGGCTTCATCAGTTCCTAGGAGTGGGCTGTACCAGCCCTCATCCCCCATCCTGACCCAGGCAGTCGAGGCTTGGCAGCTCCTGGCTCCTGCAGATGGCTGATGTGCTGGTGCTGGTGCCAGCCACGGCTGCCACCACTGATGGGGCAGAGTGAGGCAGGGCTCCCTCCCTGCCTGGCACAATGGATCCATTCCTTACCAGATGTCAATCCCTTCACCAGCCACTGCTTGTGATGACGATGTGGAGGCTGCCAGAGCAGCCCACACCCCCGACACATCCTCAGAGGGGGACATGGGGACAGAAAGCAGGCAGAGGTGGCTGCAGATGGCAGGGGTCAGTTGGTCAGTGAGGGGCTGGATGAAAGGACATGGTGCCATAGGGTCCCTGAGCAGAGTTAGGCTGGAGGCCATGGTGTGAGGGACTAGAGCAGACATACAGGAACTCCTGGTGAAGTCAGAGGGACTAAGGGAATACCTGCTGGATCAGGAGCTGGGAACACCTGCCCTGATCTCACATCTTCTGGCCAAGCATATCTGATGCTGGGATAGGCAGTGAGGCCAGATTTCATAATGCCTGGGAAGTGGCAGGCAGGGGAAGGCAGGGGGCTCCCCAGAGATGAGTTACTGCTGGGATCCCCCAGCTGGGGGAACATAGAGGACATAAAATAAAACCTGCATGAGCTCCACACACAGTTGCTGACCCAGCTTTTATTACATGACACACAACGCTGCAAGAAACCCTCCTGCATGGCCCCATGGCTGCATCCCACTGCATTCACATCCCACCTGGGATGGTGGAGCCCGCCCCTCTCTGCTCCTGGGGACACATATCCCCTCTCAGCCCTCACCACAGGCACTGAAGCTGCAGATGGACACCACAGCCTTAAAAAAAAAAAACATTAAGAAAGCATCATGCTAAAAATACCCAAGAGTAGAAATGTTCTGCCTGGGGCAGGCTCAAGCCCTGAGCCCTGCTCCCAGGCGGAGTTAAAATCCAAACCAGAAATAAAACCACAATGGTTTTAAAACTCAAACCCCCAAAGTCCTTGTGGGTCCCTTCTGTCTCCAGCAGGTGCCGGAGCAGGGCCTGGGAGGCAAAGGAGCATCAGCAGTGGGGAGCACACAGAGCCAGGGCTCTCACTTGTCCAAGCTTGGTCTCTTGAGCAGGGCACTGTACTTGAGGGGGCCACCATCTGCCGTCAGCACCACCTCCACCAGCGTGAAAATGGTGATCACCTTCATCAAGAGAGAGAAAGAGAGAAAAAAGGGTTTTCAGGCAGCTTGGAATCACATCAAGATTTGCTTAAAGCTGTGTTGGCTTTTGCTGCCTCCATCAGTGCACCCATGAGGAACCAAGGAATAGAGCAGGATGGATTCAGATAACTCTTCTGGGGTCCAGGGTGTTCCTAGGGCTGGAGGCAGCATCCTCAAGGGCAACACCACGAACTCTGATGCCAACCAGGACACCCAAACCAACCTGAATGAGCCTCCCAAAACATCCTCACTTATCCCAGTCTGATCAGGCCCCTCTCTTGCTCTCCACACAGTCTGGGAAGAATTGTGGGTATTTGTGCCCTTGGCTTTGGGTCCCAATCTCCCTGCAAGGCCACCTGTGCCTCCCCTCTCCAGCCGCAGAACCACGTCATCCCTTAATGGAGCCTGGCCAAGAGCCAAGGCTGAGCTGCAGTGAGAAGGGTTTTCCGCATGACACTGAGCATTTCATCAGCATCCCACCAGGAGGGAACAATCTGCCTGTGCTCCCAGAGGAGAGGAGACCCTGGAAGGGCGCACAATAGATAAGGGAGATGCAAGGGAATGAAGACCCCAGAAAATCAATCCCTCATGTTCAGGAACTGTGCTGCTGCTGCCATCTCCCTGCTCCTCTGACCCCAGCTCTTCCCGTGATTGTATGGATTAGAAGTGGAAAGTATTGATCTGGCTTGTCCTTGAGGCACAGTTAAGAGGCTGGCTGGGACATTGGAAAGGGCTGTCCTGGGGTCATGCACAGGCATTTGGGGACTTTGCTTGCTGGAGCCTGTAGCAGGGTTCACTGGGGCCATCTATTCAGGGCTGGTCCCACGAGAAGCAGGCTCAGAGCTACCGGTGTAACCTTGTCCAACCCTTCCCAGCTCATCCAGTGCTCGCTGCTCCAGATTAATCATTCAGAACAGGAAAATCTCATTGAGACTTAAATGTACAAAAGTGGCCAGTGAGGAGCAACCTGCAGGAAAATCCTATCACAACTGGCTGCCAGAGAGCTGTGGGCTGCTCAGCATCAGCCCCTGCCTGCCCAGTGCAGGGGGTGGTGTTCATGGGAAAGCCCCCCACATACGGGGGAGTCAAAGGGGGAGTATCAGGATTGTCCCTTGCACTCCTGCTTTATCCCTTTGCTGAACTGCTGTGAAACAGCACAATTTCACACCAAGTCCTCTGAGTCTCAGATCCACTTTTTACTCCACCCCTGAGTCATGTCCACTGAGGCCCTGGTCATGTCCTGGAGACCAGAGAGAAATGGGGGCAACATCTGCCCTCTGTGGCAGGGCAAAACAAACAGCCCAGACCCCGACACACCTTCTCACAAACAGCCTTCCCTGACGCTCCCACTGCCTGGACAGGCTCAGCTAAAACAGGAAGAGGTTTAGAGACCAAGGGCTGGGGCCAGCTGGGGAACTGGGGTGCTTGGTGCTGTGGGGTGTCCAGGTGACATGTACCAGAGTTCAGCGTGACTCACAGGAATCTGGCTCATCTCAGGGCTGGAGATTTATAAACGCAGGGATATGCTGGCTTGGAGGACAGCTCAGAGCCTGAGCCTATGGGACAGCTCCAGTGTTTTCTTAGGAGGTGTGGAAGATTTGTGGAGGAGTTTCCTCTACCAGCTGTTTGCTTAACCAAAATGGGCCCTGCTCATGCTGGGGCATAATTTTTCATCAGTTCCCTGCTAGGATGTAAGTGATCCCTGCTCCTGTAGGAAAGGGGGAACTGAGGCCACTCCAGGCCGCATCTATGGGGCTTCTCTGAGCCAAGCTGAGAAAGCTCAGCTTCAAAGGGAGGGAGGCCTGCAGAAATGTTTTCAGAGCCAGATCCAGCTCTGATCACAACATCCACCCTGGGAAGGGAAGGACTCTCCAGCACACACATCACCCCAGCTGGGAGGGTCAGCCCACTCTGTGTCAGGAAACCCGAGTGGGCAAGGATGGGATGTGCTGGGTTTGGATGCAATTGGGACTCAAGTGCAGAGTCCCTGGAGTGGTGCAGGGAGAGGCTGGGATTCAGTCCTTCAGGCAGGGACCACAGCAGTCAACACAGCTGGGGTTTTACTGCCATGCCAGACAAAAGCTGGCAAAGAAGCACCACTTAATCAAGCCAGACAAATGTGATTGCTCCCTTTGATTGAGTTACCAAGTTAATAGATGACAGGGACACAAGAGAGAGATTTCTAGATGCAGTTAAGCCATTTGAGACTTCGTCTCAGGAAGTCTGATTAAAAAAAAAAATTCTCCTAATTGAGGCTCAACCCTGAGGCTCATCCCATCAACAGGGATGGAAACCCCAAGAAAAAGCCATGTCAGGGGCAAAGAGTGTGTGGATGGGGGGAAGGGTCTAGACAGGAGCTGCCTTAAGCCTGATCTTAACATCTTAATTGATGATCTGGAAGGAAGAAGTAAACAGCATGTTAATTCAATTCCTGGAAAAGGCTGAATGGGGAGGCAGGGCACACAGCAGGCAGGGCAGAGACTGAAGGCTGTGGAGGGGTCACGTTGTGAGGGCAATGATGGGACTGGACTGGATGGCAGAGGAGGCTGAGGTTGAAGTTGGGCTCTCTGGGAAAGGGACACAGAGGGATAGCAGGACCTGATACACTGCAAGGCAAGTCTTGCCTCCCAGACCAGTCCCTGCAAACATCACAGGATCCACATGTTGCCCACAGCCAGCCCCATGGTGTTGTGAGTCTGTCCCATGCCATGGAGGTCTTACCTGGGGTACAGATTCCTCCTCTGGCTCCTCTGGTTCCCACAGGAGTGTCAGCTCTGGCTTCTTCCCCACCTTCTGGAAGCGGAAGTCCACCAAGGGCAGCGCCTGCAGGCGGGGAGAGTGTTGGGAGCATGTCCCCCTCCACCTCTCCCGTGGATGGGGCTGAGGCTGCTTCTGCCCAGCACGCTGCCTCTGCAGCTCTTCAACAACTGGGATGCAGCAGCCCATGAGCCTGAGCCTAGCACGTAAATCAGGGGCTGCTGCCATACACCACCAGCCCATATATCACGCTCTATGTCCTGTTTAAAGATGTCATTGCCAGACATATAACCAGGTTATTAAGAGAGGATGCTGTCACCAAGTGCAGGTGCTGGCCCACAGTGCTGCTGTCACAGCCCCAGATAAACCGTCTGATTAAATGAAATGAAAACCAGCCTCGCTCCCTGTCCTCGCTTCAGATCCACGCTTATCTCTGTTCCCCTGAATCTGACTTTATTCCCTTTTACCCAGCATGTCACAGGGAGAAGCTGGTCCCCAGAGACTGGGATGAGGGATGAAGAGAGACCCCCAGTCCCTTGTGCCTGCCTGGGCTGAGGGATGGAAGGCAAACTCCAGGAAGGTTCCCTCCCCTCTGGCTGGCCCAGCTCAGGAAGAGCTCTGCCTGTTGCAGGGCTGCCACAAAAGGGCACCAGGACAGCCACTGCCTGCAGTGATGCCAGGCTGCTCTGGCAAGGCAGTGCTGGCACTGTCTCACACTGGTGAGGTACTTACATTGCAGTAGATGCGCTTCTGGACTCCAAACTTCAGCACCAGGACATCAAAGGCCTTGCTCAGGACACCCATTACCATGGCTTCTGACTCCAGAGGACCACATTCCTGTCAAGAGACAGGGCTGTCACTGCACAGCAGATCTTATTCAGCAATCCCCAAGGGGAAACAGTGTCTCAAGGTCCTGGAACCCAGCAGTGGTGGTTGCTGAGTGTGTCCTCTCACTGTTTGCCTTTCCTAAAGCCAAGTGGGTAGACAAAGCCCCCTGTCCATGTAGGCATTTGCAGGGAAATCCAGAGATGCCTTGGGAGAAAACAGCCTTGGGTCTTACCCTGACAAAGACAGAGAAGAAGAGGTCAGCGCTGAGCTCCTGCACTCTCTTGGAAGCCATCTTCCGGTCATTGCAGTGATCTGCCTGTTTCTGGATGGCCTCCTTCTCCATTCTGATGGGGGATCTGGCACCTGCAAAGGGGACAAGTGACAATAACACGCCCATGCTCCCTCCTGTCAGGAGCCATGGCCCCAGGCCCAGCCCAGGCGGGCGGGCAGCACCCACCGAGCGAGGCGGAGAGCAGGCGGTGCACCACGATGTCGGCGTAGCGGCGGATGGGGGACGTGAAGTGAGTGTAGAACGGCACGTTCAGGGCGTAGTGGTGGAAGAGGGTCTCGTCATGCAGGACGCCGGTGCAGAAGTAGAGAGCCATCTGGAAGGGGGAGAAACCAGGGCAGGGTGTGAGCAAGGGTGGTGCCATGAGGCTGGAGGGGTCTGGCTCTGCAAGACACAGCACCAGCAGCCAATGGCCCTTCTGAAGACATTCTGGTGGTTCTTCACCTGCTGCTCAGTTTGGGCTGCAGAGGCATTGCAGAAACTGAGCACAGAATAAAAGGGGCAAAACCACTGCAGGGAGCTGCTGGCTGCCAGCTATTCCTGCCTGGCTCCAAGGACTGCACCAATTTTCACAACACCCATGGGTCTAAGCAGCTTCCTGCTTCTGCTCAAGCCCTGGGGCTCATTTGCCATACCCTCATCTTCCAGGGGAGAGTCCAGCTTGTTCTGTGCCCACATCAGTGCTCTTTAGTTCAGGGTCTGGCTGCAGGCTTTACACACCCACTGTACGTGCTTGGAGAGCACTGGGGGCAGGTATGAGTGGCTTGCAAGGAGGAGACAGCCCTGCTGTGATCCCTGCTGCTCCATCCCACCATGACAGCTGGGGAGTTGAGCGCTGAACTGCCCATCTAAACCAACACCAGGGCAACAGCAGCACCGCTGCTCAGCAGCCTCTTCAGCAGGAACCTCTCCTGTGTCACTCCTGTTATCCCACAGGTTACAGCTTTTATTTTTACATCTGTGAAACACCAGCTCTCGGGGCTGGGAAAACTCTGGGGGCTGGGCCCAGGCGGGGAGAGGAGGCTGTGCAGGTCACAGGGGTGGCGGCGGGGTCATGGCACAGTGGCGATTGAATGAACCCATTTAAAAATAAGAGCAAGTGATTTAAGAAAAACAGGAGTAGCCAGCTCTGATTACAGAGCCGTCCTGGGATCCTTGGTTTGGGCAGCTGTATCCTCTACTCTCCGGGCCAGTGTTACAGCCAGCTCCTGCTGAGCAGCAACACACTGATCCGGGCAAGTAAATAGAGCAGGTTAAAAAAAGCAGCATCAGTCCCAGCTTTATTATGAGACCCAAGAGCTAGGATAGGAGCTGTGGTGGCTGCCAATTTCCACAACCCAGAATTAAATTGTTTCTGATGGACTCCACGAAGTACGGTCTCCACTCAATTAGCTCAGCTCCCACACAATGAAGCTGGGCAGGGAGACACACTGAGCTCCAGAGGCTGCTGCAGGAGTGCTCCTGTGTTGACAGACAGCATGGAATCACAGGGAGCTTTCAGGCACTTGTGCCAGGCTTCTGGGCAGAAGGCAGAAA
Organism: Taeniopygia guttata; assembly: GCF_048771995.1. NCBI lineage: Eukaryota > Metazoa > Chordata > Aves > Passeriformes > Estrildidae > Taeniopygia > Taeniopygia guttata. Next base: position 17,223,777 of record NC_133034.1, on the reverse strand, counting down.
GGTCTCTACAAAGCCAGGTGGGCAGAAAGCAGAGCATCAGTCAAAATCCCTGCTCTGAGAAAGACACTGGGAATGGCCCATCCCTGCCCTATGCCCAGCAGTGTTTCAAGTTATACCCCACCTTGTTTAGAGTTAGAAAAGATGCTGAAGGTCCTGTGCTGCTTGCTGTTGTCTGGGGCACTTTGTCTTGATTGATATGCTAGCCACTGTGGGGTCCAGCACCATTTTGGACACCTTTTTGGTAGCCCATGATCCTCACGGACATGTGCAGCAGCTTGAGTATCACAGCAAAAATACTCCCCTAGGCCATGGTAGGGCTGCAGACTGCAGGGAGCCCAGTCCAGTATGTATCTGACACCCATCCTCACCACCTGACAGCACAACCCAGTGACATCAGCCTGGCATGAAGCAGATGTTTTCTCATTAACAGATTTGACTCACAAAAGGCTCAAATCCCCAGAGTTTGCTGCAATCTCCGGAGAACTGCGAGGAGCCTGGAAATAAATCAGCCCCAGCCAACCAGGGGCAGCTTTGCTTTCACGGACAGATTGAATCCCCGAGTGACTGAGCCCCTGAAAAATGGTGTGTCGCTGCTCCTTCATCTGTTACAAGGCTCCTGGCATGCCAATCCAGGCATTCCCTCAGGCACACACATTAGCAGTTGTCTCCCTCCTCCCCCAAGAGGCTGATGTCTTGACCACCAGCACGAAGTGAAGAGGGAAGACACAGCCTTGGCACAACCAGGGGTTAAACCTGTGGACAGGTTGTTTAGGCTGATTTAGCTGCAGCCTTGTCCCTGAAACATCAGCTTCATCACTGGGAGCTGTGATGTGTGCAGGGATACAGGTGACTTCTCAGTGCCCTGACCAGACGGTCTCGCTGCACCATCTGTCACAGCAATGGCCCAGCCCTTGCCACCAGCCTGGGCCCCTCAGTGGCTGTGCTCTGCAGCTGCCAACACTCAAATCTGTCCTCTCTCCCATGAGGGACCACGACATCCAGCACGATGGGGCTGATTCTTCCATCTGCTCTCATGCTGGTGGCAGACGGAAAAAAAATTACTCCTCACAGGGAAAGCTCCTTCCTCCTGGAAGCTGTTTGCCCCTTTCCAAGTGTTTTGCCTAGAAGGGGAGTGTGCCAGGCAGCAGGTTTGCCACATATAGGTGGACTGCACAGCACATCTGAATACACAGGTGCCTTTGTCTTCTGATGATAGAATGAGACTAGTTCCTGCCAAAATCTTGTGCAATATCTCCTTTAAAAGTGTCTCTTTCTCTGTCTGGTATCTACTCTGCAGAAGACTTCATCTCCAAAACCTTGATAGCTCTTTCATGTAATGAAATCTAACATATTAACAAGGCTAAATCTTAATGAGAGCCACTGTGTGGCATCTGAAAGTACTCCCACTACTTCTCCAACCACAGTCTCAGGACACCACAATGGCAAGATTTCAGCAAGTCCGTGGGTCCCCAAAAGCCCATCTCCTCCCTGGTGCCACTGCAGAGCTTTCTCCTTGCTCATCCATCCTGGCCAGCAGCCAGGCTTGCTCCATGTGCTGCTACTGGCAAAGCCCAGGCTTGTGCCAGTCAGCAGGACCAGAGAGGGACTTGCAGGAACTCATATCACCACTGCACCTTCCAGCAGAAAAGGAGAATGTGACAGAAGGGACCAGGATAACCCAAAGCAGGATACGGGATCTGGGACAACACATTAGCTCCAGAGGACACTCCCTGCCCTTTCCAAGGCAGCCCTCCTGAGCTGGACATGTTTGAGAGGGTGATTTACTGAACAGCCTCATACCCCAGCCCCAGTTGCAAGCAAGCTTCAAGTCCCGGAAACACAGCAGGACTTCAGGCAACTGCTAATGAGTAAGTGAAGCAAATAAGCTAATTACAAGAGTGACAGTCAAATGAGTGATGTTGGGAAGATGATTCATTCCTGCAGTGATAAGCAGGCCACAGCACAGAGATCATTTCAGGAACGTGCCCCTTCTCCCCACGAGGTAGGACTTTCCTCAGAAGAGGCTGTGTCGTGCCCAGCTGCAAATGCAGCTGATGCCTCACAAAAATTTTTTATGATGGTGACAAACACCCAACTAAATGTCCTGAGCTACAGATGCACTAAACATGACAACTGGTGTGAGCAGCACAACCCTCCATTGCAGAGACTGTCAAAGAAAGCCATTTGGGCTGGAGAGAGACTGAAAGATTTCCAGAACTTTCCTTCTTCCAAGAGTAGGTACCAGACTGTGCTTATGGCCAGCTGCACACTCCTACTCTTAATTCCTTCTTTGGACCAGCTGGGATACCACGATGTGGAGAAATGGCACAAACATGAACCATGGAGCCCACCACCAGCTGTTCACAGGGCTGGGTCCTTGTGAGTCTGCTAACAGCCCTCATGCAACTTCAAGGGTGAAATATCCCAAACAGTAATAACAAGGACACTGTGGGCAGTGAGGAAAGACTCAGCCTGACCTTGCCATCCAGTGAAGCTTTGTTGCTCAAGGGATACTCCCATTGCCAGCTGCACAGAGCTGGAAGCACTGGAGGAAGCTGCTGGCAGCCCTGAAACACCACATTCCATATTCATTCACTCCCTCTGTGTGCAACAACCAGCCTGGTAACTCAGAAGGGGCAAGGACTGAAGACAGAGCCACAGCAGAAAGCTACAAGCAGACATGCCCGGCAGCACAGCGTAGTTCTCACCTGCATGGGCCTGGAGAACATGTAGGTCAGCACTTCTTTCCTTGTTCTGGAATATTTGTCAGCACCAAATGTTTCACTTAAGCTTTTCTGGAGGAGAAAAGAGAGAGCATTCAGTGTTGGCATGTTAAGATGGTAAAGGGACCCAGGCAGATCTTACTGGTGCTAACAGCAGACTGTCAAAGCCAAATTCCCCTTTTTCCTGAAAATCCCCTTGTAAGCCAAAGGGTGCACATGAATTTGGGCTTTGCTGCGGTCTCAGCAGCCCCAGTAGGACTGCATACACAGTCCTGAGCACTGGCTCTCCTCCTGGGGTCAGTGGCAGGGAGCACCCAGGGCATGGGGACTGCTGGCTCTGCCCCCAGTTGTGCAGTGTGAGAGAGAGGCTGTAAAACCTCTCCCAACCCGTGCCTGGCTCCCATCCAGCTCCTGAGAACTTCAGCACACTGACTAATGGGACTCTGGGGAGACACGGATATGGGGAGGTCACTGCCTGGGGGTAGCAGTGAGGAAGGGCTGGGGGGCTCAAAGTGCAGGAGAGGAGCTGAGAGAGCAGCCTTGCATCTGCTGATACAGGCTGGACACAGCCAGCAAGCAGGGAAAGCAGTCCCAGCTGATGGAGGGTGTGCGGGAGGCCAGCGGGGATGGGATTAACGGAGGATTATCCACAGTCCAGTTGCAGTGAGTAAAGAAAATCCTGGAACTGCGTGCTGCTGTTCAGCTGGGTTCAGCCTCAGGACATGCTCAGCAGAGGAGAGGCTGGATACTTCTTGCACTGTCTGCTTCTGACCTTTCACAGCACTGCTCTCTAGTCCTTCCCAGTCACCCCACTCCCCACCCTGCCCTCCCTGAGACCTGCAGCAGCTCAGACAGAAACAGCTCCTTGCAAAGATACTTCCCTTGTGCTATGGAACAAATTCCCTGCCCAGAGAAGGAAATCTGGGTGTCCCAGTGAGTGCTCCTGCACTGAAACATCCTTCCCATTGCAGGGAGGGCAGTGCAGGGGTCACTTGCAAGTGACCTTCCCACCCTGCTCTAACCTCTGTGCACAACGTGGCTGCCCAGGCCAGGCTGGGCCACCCCTGCCCAGCGCTAATAGGATCAACAGCGACTGAGGGAGGTGTTTTGTTTTGGCAAGGCGCAGTTGTCAGCTTTGCTTGGGCAGAGAGGGACAGGGAATAAAGCACACACTGCCACAAACACGCCGCTGTGCAGCTGCCCACCCTCAGCCCCCACGGCCCTGCCAGGCCAGCGCACTCACGTGCAGGGTCCCCGCGCTGCTGAAGTCAATGTCGAGGCCCACTTGGTTGCAGAAGTCCATGAGGTCTTTCAGCAGCTTGGTTTGGGGCGGGGGGTGGCGGCGGAGGAAGGCCTGCTCGGGGAAGGAGCGGTAGATCTGATGGGCCACAGCCATGTTTGCCAGCAGCATGAACTCTTCCACCAGCCTGCAGCACAAGAAAAACAACCCCAGGCCCCAGTCAGCCAGGGGAGGCCCCTGGGAAGCCAAGCCAGTCCACAGGGATGGGAACTAATATGACATGGGGGGACAGGGGAGCAGCCTGTAGCTGCTGACATAAGCACAGATTAGTTGTGAGACTGCAGAAAATCCCCCTCAGATTCTCACTTTCTAGCAGAGGTTTCCCCAGGGACTCAGAGTAAGCTGTCCTGCTGGCACAGACCAGCAGAAGTCAGTGATAAACTGACAGCTTAAATTAGGATAAAATAATCTCCCTTTAGGTCATTTTATCTCCTGAAACACTTGACAAGCAAAACAAACGCCGTGCGAGAGATAGCACGGAAAACAAACACACATCTCTGTCTTCCTGGGCCAGAGCAAACAGCGTCGCTCGCTCCCCCGTCCCGAGCTCGACATGTGTGGTCAGGCCCAGGCATGAGCCCTGCCCCACGCCAGGCTCCCACCCACAGCACAACACAGCACTGTCCCCAGGCAGGACAAGCCACCAGTGCTGCTCCATCAGGGCTGCCTTTGGCATCCAGGAGATGCAGGGACTCCACAGGCTCCTCCATACAATCCCCACAGTGCTGGGGTATTCCAGGCTGGGGTAAGCCACTCACTTTCCAGCTCTGAACGTACATGCATTGAATGGAAACCTCTGGGGTTACACAGTGCTCAGGAGAGCAATCCCAGCACTAGAGATCATCTTTAGCATGTGTATAGGCTGTGCTACCAGCAGCAGGGTGTGCCACTGGGGACTTGTTTAACTGGACTTGATAAGCAAGAGATGTGCTTAACTGGGCTTCTTGCTATTTCCTGCATGTATTCCCAGGGCTCTTAACTGGTGCTAATTGCCAGAAAAAGATAATGGATTTACAGAAGTAACTTCATCCTCCCAGCAATGCCTGAGTGAGCTATTGTTGATTGTGCCAGCTCAGCCTTGCTGCTCCTGCAGGCAAAGCAGTGATTTTGCAGGACTGGCTGGGGGACCAGGGCTGCAGCCGGGTGTTCCTGCAGCTCCCAACCCTGGCCACTGCTGGGGAAACTGGCCAGGTGAGATGTGCAGGGTGCTGCACTCCTGGGGTACTCCTACAGCAGTCAGACATTCTCAGCCTGGGAGTACTTGCCAAGAACTAGAAAGAGAAAGGAAATAAAGACAAGCCCGGAGGAGAAATAAGCACCTGACAGTGATCATCAGCAGTAGAAATATTAGTCTTTAATGGGAAGGAGCTCCCTTATTAAGAGCCCTGTGGATTCTCACAGAGGGTTTTGTGCCAGAGGCCAACACTTCTGGCCCCACAGGGAGGGCAGGAGGGACATCCTGGCCCAGGGGCAGTGTGGGCAGGGCAGGGCAGGAGCAGCACGGTCTAAATGGTAATGGGCTGCCTGCCCTGTCCCCTGGAACACCTGCCATGGGGACATGCCACCAAAGGCAAGGGCTGGGTCGCGGGTGGGCAGTGCTCTGTGACCTGAGCAGGATCAGGACACATTCCTGAGGGACCACTTCCAAGAGGGCTGTGCCAGACTCTTGCTGCTCCTGTGCAGCAGAACCGGCAGATGGCAACCTCGGTCCCTCTATGGCCACCGGCTCCAGGGGGTCCGGGACAGTGTGGGACAGCATGGCCCGGGGGCACCAGGCACCCCGGCCGTGGGACAGCCAGCGGCAGTCAGTGGGTTATGGCATGGCCATCCCCATCTCCTGAGAGTGGGGGACACACCACTGGCACCGAGCGGCACATGGGGAACAGTGGCCTGAGGACAGGGGTGGGGCTGTGCCAGCCCATGCACACACCTGGGAAGTTCTTCCTGCCCGAGCCAGGTCACAGCGAGGCACAGCAAACAGGGCAGACTGCAAAAGGCTGCACCTCTCCTTCCATAGCCTTTGGTGCAAGCAAAGAGGGAGGCATTTCACACTTGGGCAAAGGTTGGCCATGGAGTTCCCCCTGTATCTCCCTTGAACTGCGGCCTCTATGGAAGGAGATGCAAGCCCATTTTTGAGGACAAAGCAATAAACGCCTATGAACAAAACCTCCTCCTTGTCACAGGCAACATGTGCTCATTGCATGTCCCAGAGATGAACACTATGAACAAATGCTGCAGCAGACCCTGGTGTTTCTGCTCCCGTTGAGCACTGAAGTATAAACACTTCATCTCTCATCTACGTGACACTTTTGGCTGGATGCAATTTCCACCTGATTATTAAGTTCTGCACTTTGTTTTATCATTACGTGGCTTGGGCTTTTAAAATTTCCAGGAGATATCCTTGTTCTGATATTGTAGGTACTGAATGGAAGCTCATACCTGAGCACCCTCCTGCCAGGGATGCTTTTATTCTTGAAGTAAAACTAACAGCACATACTATCCACTCTGCTCTGCCAAATCCCATCCAAGGAAGCACCCAGGAGCTTTGCACCTGTGACAGGGTGTGCAGGATGTGACCATGGATATTCAGAATTGAAAAGCTATTCTTGCTCTCTCACCCAAAGGCAGAGGCAGGCTCTGGGAGACGCATCTGCAGTTCAGGCTTTCAAGGATCAGGTAACACTGATAGGGTTGGACACTGTCCTGTATCTGGGGGTAAAAGAAGCCCCAGGATCTGATGGGTTGGTTTGTCTCAGCTCAGGGTAAAAAAACAGAGTGTCCTGGGAAGGCTGCAATGCCCTGGGGGCTGATGCCAAAACCCCCTGCAGGGACAGAGGGTCCTTCCCAGCTCTGGATCCCTGCAGGGTCATAGAGCTGCTCTTCAAATGCACACCGCTGCAGCAGTCCTGCAAGCTTGAAAGGGAAGAAAAGTGTGGAGCTGCTCTATAACTCCTAGTCAGATTTGTTCTAAACATCAGGAGTTCAGGGAGAGAAAAGCAGCTTCCAGTAGGCACAAGTCACAGCTGGGATAATCCAGAGCATGTGAGAGCTTGCCAGGGTCAGAGGGAACAGGTTGGGGACAGTGAAGGAGCTGGCACCTGTGCCTGGAGTTAAGCCACATTACCTCTTCCAGCAGAGCAACAGGGTCTGGGGCTAAGGACACAGACAGGAGACAAGATCTGCATGAAAGTTTAATGTGGTGATCTCACTGCACCTGAAAGGAAAACCTTAATCCCAAGAGTTCAGACTGAGACTGCATGGGATGTTGGTGACTCAGGAGGATGAGCCAGGGCTAAGACTGCCCATGAAGCCAGCAAGGCTCCAGGTGCTGAGGAGCTGGAGGGCACAACAAAGCTGCTGCCTTCCTGCAGTTTCAGTTGCACTTTTAGCTCATGTTCTCACCAGGGCTTCAACTAAGTAAGCACTACACTGTGGCTTGGAGAAAAGCAATAGATGCTGAGGCTGGTGGGAGCAGAGGTTGGCTGGCAGAGCATGGACCCAGCCCAGTGGCTGGTGCTGGTGTTGCTGGGAGCTGTGCTGAAGCCCTGCTAACTTGTCAGCAGGTCAAAAGACAAGAGGTTTTGGGGTTTCTGTGGTTTTTTTTCTTAAAACAGCCCAGCTTGGAGTCTGGCTCAGTGCAGCTGGCAGACAGGAGTACAAAGAAAAATATTTAATGGCTAAAAAAACGGAGACAGAAAGACTGGTCCATCTCAATGCGCGCTGAATGAATCCCATGTGAAATGCATTCTAACGCCATCGCTGCAGTTTCCTCTGGATTAGCTGAGCTATCCTTGGCTCCTGGCTCCACAAAATCCCATAAACATTCTGATCTGAACTTTTGCCCTTTCTGTGCTGATGTGAGGTTTCCTCTGCCATCCCACAGACAGGGCTAGGGTCAACAGGTGGCTGTCCCTCCCAGGTGCCTGCAGATCCCAGCCATCCTGCTAACCATGCTGCAGAAAGGAGCATTTCCAAACCTGTTCCATGCATCACTTAACATGTGCACATGTGAGGGCAGGGAGAGGGAGGAATGGGATGGCTTTTGAGCTCTGTAATATGTACATCTCCTGTCAGCTCTCTCAATACCCAGATTTTGCTTATGAGTTATGTGGATGAAACTCATATTCAGCCTGCCTTATGCAAGAGGTCAGCTGGAGTGTATGGGCTTACACTCACCTCTGAGTTTCAAATGTGACCAAGGTATGCCAGTGCCTAAATCTCACCAACTTCTGGGGAGATTTCAAGCTCCTGAGATGCTCTTAAACACAAGTCTTGGTGCTTTTCAAAGTATTTTTGATAGTCACGGCTTCTGTAGGGAAACAGTCACCTATGAAACAATCCAGCTGAAGAGAACTGATGATATCTTGATTACAACCCCAACCTCAAGCTAGTGGCTGTAATTCCTCTCAGACAACTCTTGCCAGTGCCAGACATCTATGGATGTGGGAAGAGGAGCTACACATTCAGACTCTTGACCTGCTTTAGTATCAGCATTACCATTTGCTCCATTAAAACCCTTCCCAATCTCCAGATAGCAACATTGAAAAACTACTGACGCCCTCAGCAAGTTGTTTGGTTGATGGCAAATAAAATAATGGTTTCTCATGGCAAATCTGCAAAGAGAGGCAAGGCAAGTAAAATGCCTGTTTGGCTGCTTGTCTCCATGGCAATGCAGCGAGGCTGCACAGCAGCCATCGAAGTGCCCACTCTCCCTGATTAACTTGACAAATGACATTAGCTAAGAAGGGTTTGCTGAAAGGGAGAGACAACGAGTACTTTGTGTGCAATCCAGTAAGAGTGCAGCAAGGAGGCAGGCAGCTTCCTTAAAGCAAAAGGACACTAAAACACCTGCTGTCCCAGCAGGGTAACAGACCCAGGGGTTTCAGAGCAAAGGGCAGTGAGGTGGGGCTGGACAGATGAGCACAGCTGTTCCCCTGTATCACCCTCTACACCTCCATCCCCTCCTACAAGATGTAACTGATGGGTATATCCAGGTGTTGGAAGAGCTACCACAGCTGAGGTGTGAGAGATAAACCCAAAACACCACACAGCTCGTCCATGGCAGTGTTCTTTGCTTTTGATGGGCTGGAGAAGATGATATTTTCTTCACGTGTAGCTTATTATGGAAACCTGCTCCCAAAAGGATGGAGCTGAACTGTTCTGAGCAGGAGTCTGAGCCCCCCTTCCAATGGTGGTCCCTCTGGCTGGGTGAGTTGCCACCAAGTAAATCCCCAGCATTCTTCCAGCAGTTCAGACTAGAGCCAAATGTGACCAAAGTTTACCAAACTTCTTTCTCCTAACCCATTACAATATCGCATCGGCTCCTCTCCATCTTGTCTCTGTCTCATAGCACTTACTCCCTCCTACAAAAGGAACACGACTTCTGCTATTCAAATATCTTCCCATCTACAGATAGATTTACCACCCCAGATCAGCATGGGTTTGTGCTTCAGCCTGCAGTCAAAAGCCTCTTGTTTCTCAGCCCATATCTTTGTGCCTGCCTCAGGTGTGTCCAGCTCCATGCTGGGTCCAAGCAGGGTTAGGACTGTACAGCTTTGACAGCATCACACTTGAACCAGTGTAATGGAAGGCTGGTGCTGAGAAAGGCAGCCCTGATGTGCCTGTGTGTGTCTGAGAGAGCTCTAAAGACACTGATGGATTTATGTCCCCTTGCGAAGGGCAGTACACTGCTGAGAGCCCCTGCTCTCTGCTGGCTTGGAAGGGATTATAGTTACAGGACAATCTCATACCAAACAGGAGATCTACAGCCACCCCCTACAAATGGGACTCTAAATCCTGCTGCATTCACCCACAAAGTCACCTTCCACAAAAGGCTGCAAATAGTCCTGTTCACATCCAACAGCAGCAGCATCAGCTGAAGGAAAACAGTAAAGAAACAGCACCACTGCTCAACCAACAAACCCTCTCCCAAGGTCCAAAGATGCTGGATGTGGTATGACTTTTTCTTCCTTAAATCGTGTTCACTTATTTTTGATTACAGTTCTTCCATGAAAGCAGAGGAACTTGAGAGGTTTCTATAAAAGCTCTTCTAAAACCAACATTAGGTAATCCCACATCTCCTGAGAGCTCAGCCAATGACACAATTATGCTCTTTGGTGAGTAGCTGGGCCGGCACTTGCAATGGCTTTTTTCCATGCAAAATTATGCAAGAACAGTGTGCTGTTTTCCTGGTGACACTCTGCCTATCCAACAAACAGGAGCATCTTCAGCCATCCACTCTGGAACAGTACTGCTGCCTGAAGAGCCATGAAAATCAAATCCCCTATTATCCAAAAAAATTGGATTACATATGAGCCTTGCAGTGCTGGTGTGGAGCTCCCGTTGCCAATGACAGTTGCCAAAAGACCAAAAAACCTACTTTTTTTTTTTTGAAAGAAAAAGTAGTAAAAGGCAAGAATGCTGGCGGTTCCTGGCTTGATGAAAATCATTTGTGCTCCTCTCACAGCTAGCAGTAGCCTTGTACAAAGCATAGCTGAATAATGGAATTACTCCACTTTCTGAGATTGCTCAATTAACTCTTGGTTAAAACTGCTACCGTTGAAACTTGATGAGAATAGCAGTTTGAGATTCATTTCTTACTAAGCTAGAATGCTTTTCCCTATAATGAACACCCTTTCCGGGGTATAAAAAATGCCCTTTATATTAGCTATGGTGCCTTCCCAGTAATAGATGCCTACAACACAAATGCATAGGAGGGTTCTCTGAATACAAATGTCACTTATGGACCACTCTTGCACCTTGAGGCTGGAAATGCCACAAGACTGCTCTCTTTGCTTTATCCAAATTATCTGTGGTACAGTGGAAAACCATTTTAAGTTCTCAATGCTGTTGCTGGGCTTCTGAAGGCATTTGGCATGATTAGGAGTTAATTGCTTAAAGCCTGATGTACTGGTTTGCACACAGGGATTTAGACAGCTAGAAAAGCCTCAGCCCTTTGCCTGAGTTTCTTTGAAATTATCAATGCCACTTTGCAGCCCTGTTAAATGAAATTGCTGACTAATCTGGCAGCACAGCATCAGGCCAGACAGTGCAGCACTGGATGGCACGAGTGGCCACAGAGCCTTCGGGACCTCTGAGCTCTCAGCTGTGTGGGTGGAAAAGGCCACTTGCCCAGCTTAGAGCTCCTGACCCTCATCTGTGGCTCATAAGGAAGGGATAAAGTCAATATTTGCCTGTCCTACCATCCTCCCTCCTGTCTTGATTCAAATGGTAAAGGAGGCATCCTTGGACTGAAGTGTTGGTGTTGCAGAGGATGCAGTCACTGTGGGCTGTGCCTCTTCATTAAAGGTTAATATGACTGCAGTCTGCTCCTTTTCATGCAAATTGGTGACAACCTTCAGACTCCTGGCATGGTGCTGAAGTGCCCCTCTGTGTCCAAACAGAGTCTTCAGCTGCTGTGGGCCAGGGATGAAAGCTTAGATCTACACGCACGTGCTGGGCCACACAGGATGTGGAGGCACAACTTCAACAGGCTCCCTCAACCTCAGCTCCGCTGTTCTCCACAATTTTCTCAGGATTACCACATTTTTGAGCCCAGGGCAGAGGACTTTACTCTCAGTGTCACACACACAGGAAGATCTCCATCCAGGAATGGCCTTCCTAGATCAAGACATCCCTTTTTTCATGGGCCCCAAAGAAGCCCCTGGAGTGATGCTCACTCAGAGTGGGCACACAGCCTCATATATATCCTCTTCTAGGAAAGTCTCCAGTAGTCAGGGCTGCTTGGCACTGCCACATTGACCTCCCACCTGTGCTGGGTGCCAGCATCAAAGTGACAGCAATGTTAAAAACCCTCCCTGAATGCACAACCCCTTCACCTTTGTGGGGAAGACAACAGGAAAGAGTTTGCAATTCTTGTATCTCCAGAAGCTGTGCAGTTATGAATCCCAATCCTGCTTTCCACAGATCTGTATCAGATCCAGTTTGTCTTTCCAAGGAGCCACCAGCTCACCAAGATCTCAGCTCTCAGAGGCAGCAGTGATGGCAAGGGCCCTGTTCCCACTCTGCAGAGCCACAGGGAAGGGATAAGGATGGACCACTAATACACAATGCTGTGCTCAACTCCCAGGTCTCACGAGAGCGATGACCATCAGGGCTGGCAAGCCTTACATCTGGGAATGAATTAGGATGCTCCCAAGCAAGGGAGCTGCCCAGCCACCTGGGGCCAGAGCAGGGACCTGAGACCTGAGTTTTCTCCAGTCCATGGTCATTCTTGGTGGGTGAATGAGCTCAGAGCCAGGCTGGGGCTGGGATGGGGCAGAGGAGAGGAGATAGCTCACAGCCAGTGTCCAAGCCGGGCAGTCCACATTCCTGAGACGTGCAGTCTGATATGCCACTGGCTCCGAAAGCACAGCTTATGACAAGACACATAATATTAATGTCATCCAGAGTCTGGCTAAGAGGAGAATGGAAAGAATTCCTGAATGAATGCAGACAGCCCCTCTGCTGATGGGAAAGTCTCCAGGCCCACACATCAGGCCAGCACCGCCTGTTATCAGACTGCCTTTCCCACTGGAAGGAGGAAACAGGAATGAAAGGCACTTTTCCTCGCCATTAAAAGTTTATGCAAGTGATTTATGGGTCAGAAAAACTAGCAAGTGCGTTGCTGAGTGCTCCATACAGCAGCATGTGTTACGTGGCTGCTGACCAGAAATGCCAAGACCCATTAGGTGGGAGCAAAGGGCAGCATGATGGAAAGTTAAAGATGCTTTTTGCCGATTTAATTAATTAGCCAGGTCTTTTCTCTATCCCCTGCAGCCTTCATTAATGTAATGCTGAAGTGAAGAAATATTAACAATTCAGACAACACATTAATATTAACACAACACCTGCAAAAATGCAAGTGTAAGTCCATTAGGTAAACATGATCTTAAGCCATTGAGGCAGAAATAATATTCTGACATTTCCTAGCACAAGTATCCTACAGAGATACTGTCCATTGCTTATGCTCTCTTATAAACCATGGCCCCTGGTACATGGGGGGCTCTTAATGCATTACTAGTCCCTGAAATGATGAGAAAAAATTACATTTCCATTAAGATATTTACCCATTCCATATGGAAAGTGTCTTACTAAAGCCATGTCATGAACCAGAAAGATCAGAAGGGATTTTTAAAAGGATTTTATCTCTGTGCCAGCAAGGGATGGAGATAAAACCTGAACATGATAGCTTGTAAATATTAACCTACACTTGGGAATGCTTCAGAACATCAGCTTTCTATTATGGTGGTTTCATCTGAGACAAGTTTTCATTAAGGGAGGAACAAACAGTTAATCACCCAGAGAACTGATAGTGCCGCAGGGAGTCACAGACTGCTAGAACCAGCCTTCCTGTTTCACATTCCCCACCAGCTAATGTTCTCCCAGACATTCCTGCTGAGGAGACATTCACACCCTGTGTGTGTTACACCCTTCAGCCTTTGGACTTGCTTTTTTCCATTTTACCTGGCATTAAAGAGTTGATTACTTCCAAAGCAGGAGATAATCTGATGGTCAAGGGGGAAATAAAGACTACTGGATGAACATTCCAGACTAGAAGCATACTCTGATAATGGACTGGGAGAGCATACATCTACCAACAAAGATGTGACCCAGGGACAAACAATGAGTCTGCAGAAACTCATTAAGAGATGAACAACAAAAGATAACAAAAAAAGGGTTTAAAATACCAAAGCCATGGAAAGTAATCTACATAATCCAGCAGCCAAAGGCAGTGGTGGCACAACAACTCAGCATACATCCCTAATGTTCATGAAGTGGAAGTCAGGCAGTGACTTACTAAGTAATGCCCTCTTCTGGTGCAAGTCTCTGGTCCAAGCAATGCAGAGTAACTTCAAAATTGGATTAGGCTGGCCTTTTCCAGTTGAGTTCTAGCAATCTCCACCTTCAGCTTTCTCACAGCCCCTCTGGGTGCTTGTTCCAGTTCTTAACCATGCTCACAAGTGTTGTTTGGGCTCATGGGAAGAGACCTCCAGGAGAAGCAATCACCCAGACTGGCCAGCCTTCAGCAAGGGCCTTGCCAGAGAAGGACTGCTCAAGAGAAATTGGATGCAGATCAAGGGAATCAGAACACCCACTGGGACCACTGGTTCTGAGAAGATCCGTGTCAGAAAAACACGTGTAACTTAGCAAGTTCCCGAGGTCCCCAGCAGACAAAACTCAAAGGCAGCTGCTCGCTGGCCATGGGATGCTCTGCTGGAGGTGCTGCTTTCCAGGCAGAGCCATGGGTCAGGGCTCACAGCACTGCCCAGCATTGCTCTGGTTCAATCTCAGATTTGCAATTGTAGCACTGAGTGTGGGCAGGTTAAGGGGAACAGTTGTATCAATACAGAGTGAGTGATCCAGCTGGCTCTGGCTGTATTATTCTTGGTCTGAAATAATTGCAAAGCAATCATGAACCTTCTGGTTACCAGGACTTTCAAAGACATGGAAATCTGAGGGGGAGGGAAGCGAGATACGGGGGACACCACCAGCAGATTGGGGTCAAAACAGCCAATAAAAGTTGGCAGGGAAATGAAAGGGAAATAGGCAACACAGAATTTGGGGGTGATGTTTTCTAAATATGCTACTGAAATACTCTGGATAGCTTCTGCTTTCAAGCAGCCTCTTGGCAGATTAAAATGTCCCAGAAGGTTTTATATCCAGCTCCTGCAATCTTAAACTAAATATTAGGTGAGAAAAACATGCTTCTAAGGAAAAGTCAAACATAGCCCTGAGTGAAAAACAATGATCAGGAGAATGAACATATTGGGTTTGTTGAATATACAACCAACATCCGTTTTCTTGCCCAAAAAATAAAGCCAAGGGAATAAAATGCAGAGATGAGCAGAATGGAAAAGCTGCAGGAAATTTAGGCAGTCTCCCCCCACCTCACATATTTCCCCAGGCAGGACTCTCACCCTGCCAGGCCTCAGCCAGCAGGCTTGGAGCTTTGCCTTGAATTCCTAAGAGAGCTTTACCCGCTCTGCAGCAGGACAGGCTCAAGGTACAACGGGTCTTTTCCATCCATAACTTCTCTCCCTTGACTTTTATGTGCATTGATTCAAAAGCTGTTTGATTTACTGATGCAGGGGCTGTAAAGAGTCTAGTTTGGTCTAAGGACAGCCTGAGGTTAAAGGCAGCAGTGCAATTTCCCCACCCTGTCCAATACAAGAAAACGTTCAGATCCGGATTTACAGTAATGTTCTAGCGAACCCACACATCACAGCAGGCTGAAATTATCTTCATTTACACAATGGGATTGAGGAAAAATGGATAAACATCCCACTGGAGCTGGACATCCCATGGAGAAAGCCAAGTGTGAGAGGGGGTCCTGAACGGCACCTTGGAGGGCGTGTGGCTGTGGGTGACAGAGAGCTCTTTGTCTCCAGATGGAGCTACTGCCAGCCAGATGGCAGATGAGGATAGATGAGGCAGCTTCAATGGGACCGTAACAGGTGAGGGTGAGTGGCATGGGAGCTATCACTGTAAGCAAGGGAAAATCATACCCTTCAAGTCCAGAGAAGGATATGATGACTCTCCAGAGCTGCATTGTAAGAAAGGACTTTGTTTCATGTCCCAGTCCCTCTGCTGAGATTGTAGAGAAGTGAGAACAAGCTCTCTTGATGCCAAGGTCTGCAAAGCCTCACATGCTGCTGGGTGAATTTAGCAAATACCACCATCCCTGATTGTCAGAGTCATAACCTGGTTACTCCAGCTAGTTCTTCCATTGACTTTTATGGATCCCTCGACTCCATCTAAGAACAGAGAAACCAAAGCTAGATCCACGATGATATCCTGGAACTGCTCCTTTGGCCAGAGTTTTTCTAGACAACAAGAAGCTTGGTTAAAATTAAGACCTTAGGTGCGATGAAGAAGAACTCTTGCAATGTTACCTTCCAACTCCTCCAGAGTTCAGCAGCACAGATCAACCTCCTGAAAAAATCCACCATCACAAGAAAGCAGACACACAGCTCTGTCAGCACATTTGTGCTGCCGAAGCTGACGGATCTCAGCACTGGATCATGGTAAGATTTGCAACACTGTCATGTTGCAAAGCCTTGGCAGTACCTTTTAATCCTTGGAAGAGGAGCACTTCAGGCATCAGTTCTTGACTTTGCATTTGAATGTTGCAAAGCCAAAACAACAACGTCTCTTGGAACACAGGGCATATCCTAAGATGCTCTGGAGCTTTCTTGTCCTACAGATGCTGAGTAGCAATCTCCAAATGACAAAACAGAAATAAAACCATATATCCTCATGCTTTGGTGAGCGTCCAATCCAAGCCTGACAGATACCTGGCTATGAGTACTTTGTCTCTCAGACTGCTTAACCCTTGAATAAACAGGGGAAATGTACATTTAGAAGAAGCCTGGTTTTATCCCTTTTCCCCTTCAAACCTAGTTTAAAGCTCTTCCAATTAGATCTATTAACTCTTGGGGAAAAATCCTTTTTCCCCTTTGAGACATGTGTATCCTGTCTGTCACCAGCAGGCCTGGTGTTGTGTAAAGTAACCTATGAGCAAAAAAAAATCCAATTCTTCGGTGACCCCAGGCCTGGAGCCAGGCCTGCTGCTTCTTACTGTTTCTTCCCTTATCATTGGAACTGGAAGAATAGGGATATTGCCTGTTCTCACGATCCCTTAGTCATCCCAAACCATTGAAATACCTCTTGAATGCCTTTGGACTTCTTTTAACAACATCATTGCTGCCTACGTAAAAAATCAATAATGGATCATATCTGAGGGCCATACCAGGGTGGGAAGTTTTCACTTTTATAACTTGGCCCCAGAGAGGCAGCAAACTTCCCTAAGGAGTGGGTCCAATCAATGTATTGGGCCTTCGGGCTCTCTACCAAGGGTTACTCAATAACATCCAAGTAAAAGCTTTGGAAGCTTCCTCCAACTGATCAAGCTGTTGAATCTGGACAGCTGAGAAGGATGGTGAAGCTCCATCAGATACCCTTCACTGACCAGTTCCAGCAGGGGACAAACCCACACAGAACCACAGCCTGCAGCAGCAACATGACTGTGCCAAGAGGTGTTGAGAAAGGGGACGCACAATAGTTAAAACAGACAAGCTAAGTACCTGGAAAAGGGCAGGGATTGCAAGAATCTGATTGTTGAATACAAGAACCCACCACAGGGGATACAACAGCTTCTGTTACCACCCACACTTCATGTGCTCACTTACTGCTGTCTGGACATGACAGACACCAGCAGCTTTTGTGGATACTTGTGGGAGCATGCCCCTGCACAGCAAGAGAGGCACCAACCCCATTTCACCCTGGGCTTGCTCCATATCACACCAAGACAGATCCCATCAGGAAAGGAAACAGTTTGGGAGTGAAGCATGGATGGGTTGATTGTCAAAGCATGGGAAATACAGCTTAGGGTACGTGCAATCCAGGCACATTATACCCTCTTTGAAACTCACTCTCCCATTGTTATTTAACATCCTGCAAGTTTCAGCCAGAGACTCCCATCCGCGCCCCAAACTGGCCTGGGTATGGCTGGGAAGAAGAAAGGGAGCTTGAAATGAACTGTGGAAAGATTTAAGTGCTCTAACTGCTGCTTTCCAATACAATTTTCCACTTGGGGCAGGGGAAGGGAAGGAGGAAAGCCTGACAGTAGTTTAGAGCCAGTCACAATTGTGACAGGTTCTTCTTTTCCATTTCCAACCAGCTCACAGGCAGGAGGAGCACTTTAACCTCCATTAATTATCACAGCCTTATTCCAGACCAGGGTTTCAGAGGAGCAGTGGCAAATTCTTATGACTTGTGAGGAGCAGGTCCTGCCTCAAAGTGTGCTACACTACTCAGTGGAGTAAAACTCTGTAATTCATGGAACCAAGAGCTACTGCAACTCTTCCTAGAGTACCTCAGTTTGCAGCTAAGGGCATCTCCTGTAGGCAGCACCAGTTCTGTCCTAGAAGAGGATCACACAAACAACTTCTTGCACTTCAGACTCTGAGAACAGGTTAACAGCCACTTAACAGATGGATCTCT